>NW_027286069.1:62573012-63173012 GCF_022747635.1 Hetaerina americana
CGAATTATATCTTCCATTGTAACAATGTCCTACCAGGATCCTCTCGTTTTGAATCATATAAAGTGACGCTCTTCTTCAGACATCGACCTCAGACTTCTTCAGCAATCAAACCGCCATCCTACATACACCCCAAGTTGCCCATCACCCGGACAATGACAGTAACAAAATTAAGATTTGACTGGCGAGGGACTTGGACCGAACTTCACATTTCTATCGCAGCGATGAAACTAATCCATTTCCCTGACTCCATCCTTTCACGCAAAACCCAGGGGTCGTCCGATCCCACACCGTCTGCCACCCTCACCCCGAAAGGAGTCCATCCCCCTTCCAGCTACCTCGTATCCGAAGCACCCATTAATCTAAAACCCCTCTCCTCGATTCTTTGAGAAAACCGCTCCTTGGTCCGCCATTCTTCCTTCCTAACCCCCGCCCCTCTTCGCTGCTCTCCTCCAGGGTCTCTCACTCTCTCAATTCCCTTCCCCGCCAATGCATTCAAAACTGCCAACCTCTCGCGTTCCCTTGCCCACTACTCCCCGACCCCATTCCTCTTAAAAAATCCAACTATTTTTATGGCCTTATCCCTCCCTAACCATCCCTCACTTCGTGGTATTCATGGCTTTATTTCCAAAGCCCTTCTTTTCCTCCCTTTCCTTATTCTCCCGTACGCACATGACTCTCTTCTATCTCTCTTTCTCTCCTTCCACTTCACTCGGATTTTCCTAATAAAAGAGCGGGGGAAAGTGACGTGCCCTGCAGGCGATCTCAAGGCCTCGAGGTCTTCATAGCACCCTGTTCGTCCTTGGTGCTTTTTCTCCATATTCGTCGATCGCGTCGCTCAGCAGTTTCTCACACTTCGACCGGCACCATGCCCCTGCAACTTACTTAGCAGGGTTTGATGCAAAGAGGGACACCAAAGAGATAACCTTCCTCTCGAAGAAGGATCTATAACGGCCGAAACCCATCGCGGAAACGATGAAATTGGCGCAAGGAAACGACTGAGGAATCGTGTTGCTCATTTGATGCGCAAATATCAATGCAGCTTATATATTTGGATTTCTCAACTGCCGACCATATGATATTTCGCAAAGTGTTATCTAGCCATCAAGCCTGTCTGTCTGGAAAATGAATGAGGGCCCACGGTTCAGATGAGATACCACCAAATTAAAAACAAGGTGTTGCCATTTTATTAGATAGGAAAAACTCGTTTCCAACAGTAAACTAACTGAAACTGATATCGTAAGCACTTAAATAGAGGAATTTACTTCGAGTTTACGGCCCATCTGCAAGGGAAGCAGTCATTTGAGTATAAGAATAATAAAGTTTCAAAATAAAATGCAGGCCACTTTTTTTAGGGTCGACGACATTCGGTAATCCCACATTTAACGACACGCCGTTCATAATCTCACACTTTGGAATATCACTTGTGCCTTTTAGTCATTTGACGAGCTTACTTTAACTTCAGTCAAGTAATTAATTCGGGAAAAACCGATACCGTAAGAGTCTTGAGCAACCAAATCCCCTAATTCACTATGGAGTGGCCATTAGCGCGATGTATGCGTGTACTTTTTAAGCACTCGATTATTTAACCATAAATTCTGAAAACAAATGAATCAAAGAATCAAATATTCAACGATCAAACTTTTTCCGGCCGTTGGAATAAGCTCTGGGAAAAAATACGACCCATTCCTCGAGCACTTCCTTTGATGTTAATTTGTGTAGATTTAATAATTCATTAGAGACTTCCCATCCAGCTACTGCTTTTAGTTCTTTTTCGTTCTCCTCTACCCATAGTTCGCTAATCACCCTCCCTCGGAGACCTCTCAATCTAGAGCTAAACACATTTTTCCACGAATCGTTCCCCACTTGTTCCATCCGCGGAGCCGAGCAACCTACCCTCCAGACAAACCAGAGTAATCAAACAGCCCCTTTACCCACGCCAATCAATTCACGCAGTTACGGATGATTTATAAAGGAAGAAACGAGCCTTTTTAAATCAGAGAAATATAAAGAAATATAATTGTGACCATGCAGAATTTGGATGACTAAAATAGAAGTTCCTCTTATGAAGACTTACAACCAGAGTGACTCATTAACTTTGAAAATTTTTACTTAGGCGCTCTAATAACTATAACACGGCAATTAATTCTACGTCAATGTAGCCACGATATATAGAGATTGAAGAACGCTCCACGAGACTAACTACATGATTAAACATGCTACTGGAATGCAACAATTTCAGAGGGTAAAAATCATTTAAGTGGACACCTCGATAGCTTAATTGGCTAAAGCACTCGACCGGATATTGAGGGATCTGGGTTCGAATCCCGGTCAAGGCGAATGATTTTTACACTCTGAAATTGTTGCATTGAAATGCACATTTGCGGATGACTCCGTTAAAAGTTACTGTTGCGGCATCTACCGCAGTTTCTTTGGAATGTGCTACTTGAATTACACTAAGTTAGTAAACCACCCAGGAATTTTACAACCACCTTACTTTTTACTAACCTATAAATATTTTTACTCCCAATCAACATCTATGAAGAAATTTCAGAGAATTTCTCCCGACTTTCCTGGTTCATCTCGTTTTTTTTAGCAGTCCTGATAAAAGGCTCTCACCTTCTTTGTCTCATCGAACCCCTTCCTCTATCCGTCTGAGCAGTGGAATCCCCTTTCAATCCACCCAAACAACCGATTCCCGCCCCGCAAACCTCCACTGCCCATTGTTTGCCTTCTCCCGCTCGCCTCCGGGTGCTATGATACACATGAGCGCACAGTGGCTCTCACATAGCCCTCGCCACCTTGATTCCACCCGTTTCTCCCACTATTGCCAGGCTTACTACCCCCTTCACCTCCAACAAACGCTCACCGGGACCCCTCCCTCCCCATACGCACCCACACTCGCTCGCCCCTTGGGGTTTGCGCGCCCCGCATAACATTCGAGACCTCTCTCTATCTCTCTCATCCACTCAGCTCTCACCCCCCCTTCTTCCCAGGATCTCCCAGGCATTTCCTGATGCCTCAGAATCCCTCGCCCAAACCCCTTCCCCCTTAACCGACGGTTCTACCCCATTCCATCCCTACACAGCAACGTAAATGCCCGCCGACCACCCGCCATGAGCAAAGGAATCGGGTTAATACCTCCACACGTGAGTCGGATGGGCCTTGGGACAAGGAGAGCGCCGCGACCGCCATCGAACCCTAAAATTTCAAAACGGGGTTTCTTGGTTTCGAAAACGTAAGTGCAGATTTAGCGAATATGACTGCTGTCTCTATGTTTTCCTTGGAAAAATCTATATGTTTACAAATTGGACAATGATAACAATTAATACCTAACCACCTCTGAATTTAGAGCACCTGCACGATACAGTTCACGCCGCAATTAAAGCATCGCTTTACTTGAGTCGAGCTTTTTCACCCACCGAACCTTCGTCCTTTCGGAAGCGTGAGAAGAACAGAGATTTAAACAAATGGCGTGATGGAAATTTCTCGCCAAAGAAAAGCGACGCTGCTTGAGAAGAAGAGGAATTTTCAGCGCAATAGACGACATTTCTGCATTCAGCGAGCGGCAAGAAATGTGTAATTGCTAAACGTTATGCACAATGGGCCCCTGTGTTGAAGAGCATAGTCTAGTGCTCTGGACTGGCAATAACATAATTTGCTACACTGAATTCCTGCCATTCACAGATAGAAAAATGCCTAAAACATTTTTCCCTACACATACAATTAATGCATCTAAACTCTCCACTGCAGCGACTAAGTCATGTTAATCCGTCAATTAACCGCTCATTGAAAAGGCACTTGAAAATACAACTGAGCGACAGGGGTAAGGGGTGAGGGTTACTTGATCATGCAATTATTTTTCGCGTGCTCTTGAAATCCCTCTCCAGGCCTCCCAAAGGCTTTCTAGATAATTAAAAAGCATCATTCTTTGAATCTTTCGACGCGGCCATCTGGGGACGCATGCCGTAACTTCGCCACCAGCGTATATACGGACTAGATAACCCCGCCCCGCGATAGAAGCAAGTCCGACTATCCATCTACTCTTCCCACTCACGACCCTCTTCCCATATTCTCGCCCCTTAAATCTTTTCCCTTCCTCCTGCACTCCCTTTCCCTTCCCTCAGGGACCTACGCCCTGCCTCGCCCCTCACTGTCTCCTCGTGCCCTACTACACCACATCCTCCGCTGACCTCCACCTCCCTCGGATAAAAAAATAAACCCTTCGATCTTTCACGAACCATATACCGTCCCACTCCGTCCACTCTCCTCCCTCCCCCTTGTACGCGGCCCTCGCCTCAGCCGCCTCCCCCTCCCCCCCTTTTCCCGCGGTCCGCAGTCCTCGCTTCGGCTCACCCTCCGGCCCACATCGCCACTATCAAAGCCACAAACATTACCATTAGCAGAGACAAGGGAGAGGAGCATTAAATCTCTCTCGGGGAATGGGGGGAAGGGGGTGGAGATGGGAACAGTGGAATGGCCGGGGGAGGGAGTGGAGGGAAGGGATGAGAGGGAGGAGGCGGTCGACTTTGCGTGGGGAGGGCATGGGGGGCATGGCTGCTAGGTGGAGGGTGGGAGAGGACGGACCGACGGCCGTACGGAGAGTCCGGGGAAATTTAAAGTTACATTTTTCAGATTGCTCCAAAAATATTCATTTTTGTTCTTCCTAAGCGTTGAAGCTTTTGGACCCATGAAGTTGCGGCGTTGGGGAATGGGAGGGACCATGGAAGCAGCCAAGGGACTAGACGATATAATGAGCTCAACCAATTATTCACTTGCAGCAGACACATAACGACGGACGAGTCGAGCTATTTGACTTTACAGATCCACATTCGACATAATTAGAGTCACTATAAGCGTACATACAGCATTAATTACCAGCAGTTTTCACGAATTATCAACGCCAATTAGTATTAAAATCATTTAAATAAATTAAAAGTTCGAATGATGAAACTTCAGTTTAAAATATTAGGACGCCCATGCTTAAATACTGTCAAACAGTATAAAAACGCTAATTTGGACTTGAATTAAATAATCCTCTAACCTATGCCATAACCATTTTCTATCATAAATAATGCCAAATTATTACATCCCTTAAGGGGGATAAGAAAACCAGAGCTTGAAACTACGTTGGAAGGAGACAAATATTTAAGTTATACGAGCCCGATTTATAAGAATCGAAATTTTTGTAAGACTCATAGCACAGATGGCAATTTTTTTGTGCTATTGCCCCTATGTAACCACATTTTACGAAGTAAATATGTATACATTCCATTTACATGGTGTATTTTTAAAAAAATTCAATAATAAAATGTCATTTTCCACCTAAATTTCCATTTCTTGATATTTGACAGTGCAGGCAGAATAGGCACACAGAATACCAGGTAAAAAATCAACATGTTGAACTTATACCTAAGTAGCCTTTAAAAAATGGATAAAGATATGATGCTAAAAAAATCACCGATTACTAAACATTTTCAACCCCAAAATACTCACTAAAATGCATTCGCGAGTTGAAATTGAAACATGCTAATACGCTGTATCCCTGCCATTTAATATATAAAGGACGACTCTTAAATCCGTAATACTTCCATAATTTTTCCATACATTCTATGAGAGTTAATTGATTTCAAATACTGCAAACAACATGCATGTGGCATTAATGCAAGTTTCAACAACTCACTAAAATCGGCCGGTTAAATGTACGATTGTGTAAAGAATACTAGCCCGGTATCAGAGGCGAGGAGACGACAGAAAACGCAAAAATGAAATGAGGGAGTTGAAGGAGGAGGAAGAAAAGGGAAAGAAAAGGAGTTCGGCGGCAGGGAGCAGGATTGGGATTGGTGAGGAGGGCCCTGAAGAGTCATTCATCCTGCGGGGGTGGGTGAGGGTCAAACCAGTTAAATACACACCCTCTCGCACTCCCAAGAAAAGACAGCCGATGGGACCAGGGATTCATGGGAGGAAGCTGGGGGGAGGGAAGTGACTGCAAAGAGCGAGCCCTCGAGAGAATGGGGAAGAAGAGGAGGGCGGTCGGTTGCGGGGATTGAACGGGAGGGGGGTGGAGGAGGGTGACCCATGAGGGGATGTTTGGGGTGGGGTTTGGGAGGGTGAGATCGAGCGGGATTGGGACCCGCGGGAGACAAGGGGATGGGGTGATTAGGGAGAGAAGAGAGAGAAGTGGGTGGACGGGAAAGAGGTGGAAGAAGGCTAAGGAAACAAACGAGTGAGGAGACACGGGAAGAAATACGGGGGCGACTGGGTAGGAGAGGGTGGTCGGAGAAGAAAGAAGGCCGCTCTCCTCCTGATATCCTACAAAGTGAGTGGAGCCAAAGAGAGATCCTGGGAAGTCAAAAGGGTAGGGAGGAGGCGGTGGCAAGGCGGGATGGAACGGGGAGAGGATGGAGGGACGGTCGGGAGGGGAAGAAGAGGGATGGCCCATCGAGAGCAGGGAGAGGGTGAAGTAGGAGGGGCAGAAGGGGGAGTGAGGAAGGGGGAAAGGCACGGAGAGAGGGAGAGAAGGGGAGAGAGAGAAGTGAATTCGATCAACACAAACAAAGGAGCCCGCGGGGCGTTAAAGGTCGTGCTTTGGAGAATGGGTGAGAGCGACGGAAGAAGAAACGAGAGGAGCGGAGGGAAGGAGGAACACCCTTGGGCAGCACGATGTGGGGAGAAGCGAAAGGAAAATAGAACGAGAGGAGGAGGGGTGAGCGGGAGGTGGTGGCAGAGAGGAAAAGATAGATAAACGATTTCATTTTACGATCCACGTGAGAATTAAAGACTATTAGGCCCCCTGTCCCACGTAGCCCTGTTTCGCAAAAAATCAATCGTCGGAACGGAATAAAATATCAGAGGATTTTAGGAATCGGCGGTAGGAAAAAACCTAGATTATAAGGGGCCGCGGAAAATCCCGTAGAACTATTCAACCCTCTGAGCAAATAGGCGTCGAGGAAACCGAACAATAGTGGACATATGTTATCCGCCGGCTAATCCTGGTGGGAGCATTTACGGACATTGTGAAAACGCTGCGGGTTGGAGTGCCGAATGGGGTGTAGGCATTGTGCTGTCAATTTTTTGATTCACGATGGCTGGCATTTACTGCTCGGAATGATTGCAGTTGTCCGAGCGCGTGAGTCACTAAATGCCACAACAACACATTGTCAGCTAAACAAAAGATGAGTGAATAAAGATGAGTGAATGGCACATATTTTTAGGAAAAAACGCAAGCGTAGCTATAAGCTTCAGTCCATCGTCTCAGTTGGAAATAATTAATGGAATAGACGTGATAATACGGAACTGTGCAGAATTGACTTCATGAATTGGAAATGAATCATAGTCGCCGGAACCGGTTAATTAGAAAATATGTATGTATATTCCATGCGTTCCATTCCATATCGAGTACCTAGGGTTTAATTCACTCTACCCACTTGCCCGCAAATTCATTCCGATGCATGATCGTTTCATCCATGATAAAACATTCTCAGATGCATTCACTTAAATAGCGGGGGAAACTCGGGTGGAACCCTGATGAAAAGACGAAGTATTAATTTATTTAGCGTGAGCAGAAGTGAAAGGAAATCCCGTACGAGAATCATCACCTTTCCCAACGGCGTTTGGGGATGATAAGGGTTCCCACTACGTTACAACTGGACTACATTTAACGCTCTGGTATATTTTTCTTCCCGCGTCTCCTTGTAACGCCACGCTGGATGCCGCCGGGCGTAAAAGACTTTCCTGGGCCACAGACGGGGATGAGGTAAACAGACATAGTTTGATATGAGCAGGGGGAGTCGGAGGGACCGCTGAGGATATGAGGAGAAGATGAAGGGAGGAAGGAGGGATGATGAGAGGGAATCACGGTGGATCGGAGGGAAACAAAGGAAGATGAAACCTGGATTAATGTCGACGAGAAGGAAGAGCGGGAAGAATACTAAACGAAATGTGAGAGCGTGGAGCAGGAGGCTGTTCGCGAACGGAAGGGAAAGAGATGAGGGTGAACTTCGGAGCCTTTAAGACTGATTTACGCAAAAAAATTATTATCTTCAATTTAGACGCGCTCTTAGCGCGATAAATCAGCGCCTCACTGTCAATGAAAACGCTCATGGCGCCGCCTAACTCCTAGATTGAGTTACGGAAGAAAATTAGTGTGGAATGTGGATGGATATGAATTGGCGTAAAATTCACTTGGATTACGAATCGACTACATAAATTACGCCGAAGATAACGAATTTAACCTGAACTAACTTAGATGCTCCTCGCATGAGTGATGCGCGAAACAGCGCATCGTTCTAATTCGCTATTCGCTTGTCACAGAGTTGTTTCCTTGCATCATTGTAAATTTAAACGGAGCATATGACTAAACTAGGTAGATCAGAGCGGAAGTGATTCCGCTCTTATCTGACTGTAAATATTTAGCATTTACTTCAGCGCGTATCGTATATTCTGCAAAACGCTTAACATTTTAAATGGATCTCAAAAACGTTTCAATGGATTCCAGGCTACTTGTTTGTCATGAAAATATTAAAACTTGTTAAAATCATTTTAGCTCACGTTTTGCGTTATATACCAACCGTTATGAGAACGGGCTGGCCTCAGGGAGACTCATGGGAACAAAGAGGCCGAGAGCGGCGAGTGGACGGCGGGAAACTACGAGGGGATGTGAATTGAAGAGAACGACTTGAGCGAGATGTAAATGAAAGGATTGGAAGAGAGATACGGATGTCGCATTCGGTACATATGTTCTTTCGGGAAGAGGCTGGTGAAAGGAGGTTCGGATGGAGTTTTGATGGTCACCAAAGGCGTGATGCGTTAAGGAGCGGAGGATGAGACGGTAGTATATATGTACACGGCAATTTAAAGCCTTACTCCAGCGTCTCGATATGAGAAAGGCTATAACACAGGCAGGGACTTGTCGACCGGTCTCACTGGGCCACTTAACCCCTCACCCCCGCAGTTTGCCGCCCTTTGGCTCGACTGACGCGAGATGCCTCTGCACTCGATAAGCGCAGCAGATTCTATCGAACACGCTAAACTTGAGACTGCGACTCTTGCCGCACGACAAATTATTCTCGGCATCAAAACCAAGGCCGGCTGCATTAACGTGGAGACGAGCATGTTTCAAACTATCAGTGAGGCAATCTCAACTACCTGTGTTGTTCTCCGCATTTCGACTGTGATTTCCGACTGGCTTAATCGGATTTAAGCAAAGGACTTGGAAATGATTACTAACCAATATTGTCAAACTGTGATTGAATGATGAGACTTATCGCTCAAGCATAGGTAATTTAATACGATTTTCTCGGTGAATTTGGCGAAATAATGATAAACGGAACAGCAAATCAATAACTAAGCCAGTTAATAACTCAAATAATGACATTTCATACTTCCCCGTAACAGCCAGAGAGAAAGAAGAAGAATTAAAATGTGACTGATTTGGACAAATACAGCTGATATAACAACCGAAATGACAAACCGTCTTTTCGAAATAAACAGATTTCCCGAAATTAAAAGAGTGGGCAGTTTAATGAATGGAGTTTCCATACTTAGATAATAATATTTTTTTTCTGTCCAACTCCGCCGTTCAAATTCCCGACATCAAATATTTTAATGCATGAAAGTTTTATGCACAGGTACTGACAAATCAATGAGGCATTACACAGTTTACGAAGCTACTTAAAAAGAGGAATTATCAACGCTTCCAATAATAAACCCAGAGTCCAAGCACAACCAACTTCTGTGGTCACTAAATATTATTATAAATCTTCTACTCACTATTGTAAAAAGACCGTAAAACGAATATTATAGCTGGGGGCTTTCGCATGAGGTAGGATCGCGTCTCGCAAACCAATAAGTACAATTAATTCCAAAACCTAATCCATTCAACTAGTACTCTTTACTTGTAGCATTTTATAACACCAACGATATATAAAACCACACGTCAAACAGAGAGGATGATATATTTCAAATACTTTAGGGCTGACTATCTGTGTACCATGAGTACTCCCATATCACTGCAGACCTTCTCGACAGGGATAAGGAAATGATGACACGCGGCAGAACTAATGCTAGTTTCTAAATTGTCTCCACGTACGTAAATTTCAACTTCCTTGCAATATGATATGTACCTAAGAAAAACATCTCCAAGTTACATTTTTAATCACGAAACAGGAACACAATTTCATTCGTCGAGGTCCGTTTAACTAGTAACACCCATAGCATAATTTGGTGCCTTACTCAGCCAAAAAAGTCTCGACCTGCCAACAACTTCATTGAAATAAGCATATTTTCTAATTTCACCAGTCCATTCGACCATCATTACCCGTCATCGGGAACAGATTTCGAAGCCTTCTATTCCCCTCTGATCTGCATTCCCGATCGTCCATGCCTCTGATTCAATGTGTCTCACACTACAAAAGAATGCTTTTCTGTTATGCTTCCTAGCTTGTAAAGACCTTTAAGCATAGCAGCTGCGTCTTAATGATAAACGCCTTTTTAGCTTGAGCCAATCTCCACTTAATATACATTCATTCTTTCCCTCCTATGTTGTGCCACTTTCTAGGCCTGCGAAATATAACATTTGCTTTCTCTTAACGCAACATCGCGCAACTTCTCTCGGCCGCACATTAGGATTTACGTTTCTTTACTGTCACTTATGTATTATCACTGACGTATTTGGCAAATTGTGACAGAAGAAGTCTACGTGTCGACTGGATTTTATTCAATTACTGGGATGCAACGCATGAAACGGAACATGTTATCCTCTTCTTCGTTCACCTTAATTCCTTTCATAGCTATTGCATACTCTACATATTATTTAATTAGACGTAGCTATAACCGTCGTATGTCGAAGCCATAAATGGAACTTTGAATGCTTCCCTATTACCAAAATGTTCCGAAAAAATTACTATGTAGTACACGTAGGGTGGAATACCTTAAGAAGTTTCTCAAAGCTTTTAAATCTCTCACCGCGTTACTTATTTTAATAATAAACTACAGAGAAAAAATAACGAAAATTAACATAGCTAAAGTAAATGAAAGAGAGGATTCAACTGAATTGAGAAATGAAGATTAAGAGTCAAACGTTTAGCTAAAAGTTATTGAGCGGTCAAGCGCTTCGATAAATACCATAAAATTACTAAATGAATGGGTATTAATATGGTTAATAATAGCTACAAAAGTACAGCACTGAACTTGGTGTAAACAATTATTTTAATTAATACTAGTGCAAGTCACGTTTAGAACTCACTTAGCTATAAAACTTAGTTTAAATTTATTAAAATCTTACTCATGATTACATGAAATTTAAAATCAAAATAGAGGAAGGATTCCCATTCCGCGGTGCTGTCAGGTAATTGCTGATAATCCTGGCTATTAGGCAATCAACTAAGATGGAATGATGAGAATTCGCCCGAGAACTGGAAGGATGTATTGGTCTCATAACCAAGAAACCGGTTTCTGGTCCAAAAAATAGAAACGTCGAGAAATGCGTAGCCTAGTCTTAAAAAAGTAAGTTATTTGATAAAGCATTTAGAATTAGGTGGAAGGAGGACATTTCGACAACTTACACGAAAAACGGAAGATAAGCGTAATTTTCCTTTAATGTCTTCCATTATAATATAGCTAAGAAAGCACATTAGATAACAAGAAAGAATAGCGTGTTGGATGAAAAAAATAAAATCCTTCGCAGCCGAAGAGCACTATAAATGAGCTAATTGATGTAATAAATATGGTCCTACTATCAACCAAAAGCTAGGCACTTCCTGTGACTTATAACTTCCAGACTTTCTAACTGCCCAAGACCAGTCCGCTAAGAGCAGATACAAATAACATCATGTTTTGCCTGCCTCACTTTGAGACCTCACACTGGCTTCTGGGACGACCGGATCCCACAATAACAAACACTTCCACCGAAACAATGAGCATATGCAATCAAAAGACCAAGAAACTGCGTAATTCTCAGGTAAAATGTCCTCTTACCAACTCGCCTTAAGCAGAATTTCGTTCGCAAGCCCACGCTTACATATCGCATGTATAACGCACGTGGAATTCTAAAAAAAACTGCGTTTCTTCCACACGTCCCGGCCACCAAAATTATTGCCCTAACCGGAGAACGTGTTTAGTGCGCGCCAACTGTTATGCAAATGCAGCCAGTCGGCCAATTAACAAGGTTTTTCAAAGGACCGCAAAAAAAACAATAATCTGAAAAATTCGAAGCCTCTTCGGATTTGCATGCCAAAAACTTTTTCCGATAGGAAGACAAAGACTCCGCCAGTGCTATAGCAATTTCAACGAAATAACTATCCAAAAGAAATACAAAAGGTAATATGGGCTACCACAAAAATGTCAAGGAATAACGGATGTGTAAAAGTGACCGATTAAAGTTCGCAAATATAATACGTCTCAGAGAAAAATGTTCCATTAATGCTAGCCACCTTAGGTTTTGCGATACAATATTTCTATTAGAAACAAGTTGAGAAACTAAAGAGTGAATGCTGCCGTGAACCCAACTAAAAATAATTACCATATAATCTAAGCTTTTTATACTCAATTTGCATAGACAATCTCCGTACCTTGAAATCTGAGAAGCAGCAAAATGGCATTACGTTTAAGGAAACAGATATTAGGGATAACTTAGAAATAAATCACAGTTGAGGGTTGTCGTCTCTCAACTCCGTGAGACTACTACTTCCCTACCCATCGCGTAAAGCCAATGATCTCGCGAACTTAATATTGTATTAAAACAAAATAGTTATAGAAAAAAAATTTCAGTTATAAAATACAGAAAGTCAAAATATTTATGGTAAAATAAATGACACCTTTAAACAATCTTTAAAACTCAAATTTTCATCATTCGTATCATACTCACGTTCCTATTATATAATGTTTCTACCCATTACTAAAAAAATAATATCAATAACCTTATGATAGAGGCCGATCGTTTTCCGTTGCCACTATATTTTTTTACTGATCACGGTATGATGAAATTATTGGAAATCAACTTATTAAGCCTGAAAAATGATAAGCATCCGTCTTCCCACGTTATTTCTGTTTCCAGCCACATAATATTTTAATGCTAAATCCCTAACACTGCATTGATGATCTGAATTTGAGATTCATGAATAAGCCCTCAACCCACCACGCCTGGGGTTTAAATAAGATAGTGTGAGGCACAAGCTCGCAGTGTCAAAGTGCATTTTCTAAAAAGGCAAATTCAGAAAAAGAGAAAACTCAAAAAGAGAAGTTAACATCCATTTCGTCCTCATTTTGAAACTGGCAACAAATGGCTCAAAAGACGTTAAAAGTAATAAAAAAAAAGATATTCACATCTTGAAAACTAATTAAATAGCGAAGAAGCAGCAATTGACTTACACGCCTAAAAATGAGTTGGATAAAGGTTTCATGGGGAAACAACGGCAGCACAAGATTTTTTCATCTTGAATAAGTAAGACGATTTAAAATAAATAAGCGCATTAATGATATACAAAAGGAAACATTCACAGGAAGAACCGCGTTTTTCGGTAGATATGAAATTGAAAAATACCACATAACTAGGAACCTTCGTGACACGTCAAATGAGCATCGAACAAGCAAGCAGAGGACTAGGCACAATCATAAATACATTCAAGAGTAATCAGTAAATCAGAAAACACCCGACACGTATCACCTTAATTCAAAATAATTGACTTTATTTCAATGTGCATTCAATTGAATTGGCCATATTGGACCGTGGCTTCGGGCATATTTCATGTGGAAGAACTTAGGTATTACGACAGAAAATCTATGACGTGAAAAAAACCGCACACGAAGGTTAAAGTACTTCAACTTCTCGATTATATTAATAAGCGGAAGCGAATATGCACATTTAATTAGTTCGAAATTTCCTGCGCCAAGAAACTCAATAATGATTTTTTCACCCAGGATGCATAACCTGCTTACAAGGGATGTCCTTCCAAGCAAGCACGTTCGAATTCAACTATTTCTCTCATACCGCAAGCATACCCGCTCCCTATCCAATCTTAGGTTATACCCCAGAATGAGGCGGTAAATCATTCTCCAAAGCCCCCATCACACAACAAAGAGCATTGTTAACTCTCAGCCCCTACGACACTCCTCCCATCGCAGCCATGCACTCGCGACCCCTCTCTGCCTCCACGCTCCCAACCACCCCGCTGAACTATCACATAATGCATTCGCATACGGAGGGTGAAGGTAAACATCGGCCCGGCGCAATATGAACGCTGAACTGAAATTATACCCTTGGCATTACTGCCGCAGCCTCTACGAACACTGCCACGACGAGGACGACGCCCACTTCCTTGCTTTCAGCGTGAACGCCGACAGAAACGCGTGCATCTTACAGCCTTATCAGCTTACGAGATTCCTAACTGGACGTGGCCACGTATCTCCAAAAGACGCCACTAGGGGGGAGGGAGCGCAATTCAGGCAGAAAAACGCGAACAGATAAGATTTCCAAAACAACCCCGGTGGGAGAGTAGTTGATCAGCACAACTGAACCAATACAACTGACAAGGCATCGTTGATACGAGTGCTTCACACACCACGCATGGCATAACAGTCAGAAAGCGCCTAAATAAACTTTCTCGAATCAAAGGAGAAAACTACAGTATGCAATAAGAAGGCCTTGTAGTTAGATCAAGGCATTCCCTTCTTAAGAATCTAGGGGTATGAAAGCCTCTGCGAATAACGGGACTAACAGGAATTTAGATACAGGAAGTGGCGTCCGGTTGATACATTCGCAAATGGCATTCGATTTGAGATAACAACTCGAACCCCTATTTACGAGTAATTCATAGGTTAAAGGAGATGTGACTTCAGTTTAGATTCGGTGAGGAAAGCTCTAGTGCATGGAAAGCTACAGAGATTGCCATCAGCATGATAATACCAGAAACGGAGCGTTTATGCTTTTACCCTTAGGAAATACACCAGAATGGTAAAGTGCAATTTCATTGGTTTATGATCCATTGTAACGCTGAGATCGTAGTTACGGAAGTCTTGCGATACATTTACGCGGGAATGGAAATCAGTTTTGCTTACCATTTCGCAATCTCAGGCTACACCCTCGGAGGGTGAAGGGTGAATATGCGAACAGATTAAAAACCTAAAACAGTAATTAATGAAAAGCATATCTCGTTTCACGCAAATTAAAAACGTTCTCAAAAGAAAACTCGGGAACTTTCCTCGTGGATGTTTCGTGACATCGATTGATGTTATTTTCGCGCACGTGATTTTGATTCGACGGCGACATTACCTAGAGGATGACAATTAACTCCCAACTAACCACAAATGTCCGTTGGGGCGAAATCTCGGGGGGGGGGGTGGAAAGGGGCGGAATTCCATGCTCGGAGAGAGCACGCTGAAATTTCTACGCTGGGCGAAAAGAGAGTCGGATTGGGAAGCAACAGGGAGTATCGCGGAAGTTTTTCACAAGGAAATAATGCAATTGGAGCGATGGTTAATTCAACGATGACATTTATTCAAGCGCCGCTTTATTCAGTTTTGACATTGAGAAAGTTTTTTAAACTTATGCGACGAGGAAATTCACGAGGACGGAATATATATTCGTTATTCCAGACGCCCTTCAGGACGTGGCAGCGAGAAACGAAGACGCGAGGCACCTACCAACACTCCTGATGGCCGAAAAGAGGGAGACTCCATCTCAATAACAAATGAGGAGCAGGACACGAAGCCTTTCTTCTTTTCTCTCCCGGCCGAGGGAAAACTCTCTGGGTAGCGCATCAATTATGATGCGCTGGGGGTCAATGTCGCGGGAGCCAAGTCGAACAATCCCACAGGCGCACGGGAGATGTATAGGCGACCGAAACCGAAGGATCAGTTCCGAGAAACGAGATAGGAAGCGCATAAGAAAATAAATACCAAAATGTAAAAAGATAAAAAAGTTTAACGTCAGCTGACGGAGTTGGCCCGGATGATCTTGGTTTTATGTAAGGAATCATGAATAAGCGAGCGCCAGTTGAACGTCATCCTGTGAACATTCTATTTATAAACGGCACTAGATTGATCAGGGGAATAACCAACGGCAGAGGACTATGCCAAAAGAGATGGGCACACAGAAAACAGCAAACTAACAACTGTGCAAAGAAAAATAATAAACAAATTAATTAATTAACAAGGCCCGTTAATTCAAAGAAACATCTTTTCGTTGCAACGTTTAAAAATTAAAACTGGGAGACATTGGACAGGTAAAAATTTAATAAATTAAAATATACTCGTCTTATCTAGATGCCTTTTATAGATTTGAGAATATACGGCATGAGAGGGAATTTTATTACACGTGAAAATGATTCCATTACACACCGCCGTACATCCTTCATATATGCAATAGAAATATATAGTCTCATTACTGAAATTGCAATGGAAAGAGGAAGCTTTTTAAAAATAATATTCAAACTTAATTCGGACACAAGAACACAAACAATAGGAGATTTATCGTGAAACGTGCATATTGTTTCATTGTACATACCTGTACGTATAATTATTGTACAATGAGGAATGCAACCCAAGGGAAGAAAGTGTAATAGATGTTTTCAAATGCGCAAGCATAGCAGGAAATACACCCCCGGCTGCGCGCCGACAGTATCTTATCTGCCACATACGAGAGGGCAGCACTGGCATGGGAAGAGTGTCGGCGAGTGCTCGGACTAGAGCTTTCGACGCAGTAAATTTATGGAGATGAAAGGCAAGGAGTAATGGTAAATAACAATTCTAGGAAAGCTCCGTGACTCTTGAGACAGGAATTTCTTACATTAATACTGCAAGTGACAAATCAAAGAAGAATTACGGGGTATTTTTAAAAAGGCAAAATACACCACCGTTTGCAACACGTGGATTTCTAATAAAGCATATTGCCCTAAGCAAAAATCGAACACATTTAAATTGTCAACAAGAATATTGGGACAAGCACACTCATGGTGAGATGAGCTGCCTCAGGTCCGGGAAAAGCTAATTTCGAACCAATGTGTCGCAAGGATGAAATCACAAATGATGATGATATGGTGTCAAGCAGTGACGGGTAACTAAAGCGGTGGACTAAGGGCGTGAATTTCAATGGCAGGAGCTATAATGGCTCTCTGAAGGTGAGTCGTTCGCTCTCAGAAGGAAGTGTCCAGGGGATCGGTATTCACTACGGCCGAAGTAAGGAATATAATTAGCCAAGGACACCAAAGATCCCGCTCTCAAGTTACACGAAAACAAATGAGTGCTACGGAAAAAGTTGATTGTGGGTGAGCAAATGGAGAAACAAGAAGGCATCTCACAGAGTATTCATTGCGGCCAACATGATACGCCATTTCACTCTTACTTGAATAGGCATAACAGGGTCAATCAATTGTTTCTCTAAACACTGACTGCCGCATACGACCAAGTAAGATCAAGTATAAAACTAAACTCCAAATCATTAAATTTCATTAGAATTCATCAGAAGGGATCAGATCGAAAGTTTCAGAAAAGGATGCGGTTTATTTAAATTCAGACCGCAGCCAGTCTGTCGTCAGAAGCTTTGAACGTATCTTATAATTATGATATCTCTGACTAAGAATTTGACATGAACAAAATAAAATCTTTATTATCACTTAACATTGACCACTTCATATAAAGCAATCAAATGAAACAGTAATGACACTTGTGAAAATAGTCGTGGTGAACTATTAGAAATAAATTAATTTTGACCATCAATGATTTACTATGCAATTAATTCCAAGGAACAAGTTGTACAAAGAAGAGAATATTTGGGAAATTAAAGTTTACGGATCCTAGACGAGTTATGACTCTTGTAATACTCTATGGCTCTATGTATCTCTCAGAAAGAAAAAACAGTCGAGAAACAAAAAACTAATAGAAACTATACCAATGTATAAACAACAATTAGTAATGGCTTTCATTTATAGGAATATCAATCCGAAGTTGCTAAATTCAATCGTTATATGAATAAGATATTCCAAATAATACTTTCTGCACCTTTTTGACAATGATCTAATAACTGCGGGTTCAGAGTTTACGTAAATCATTGCCCAACTGTAATCAAAAAGCAATTGGAAATACTCAAGGATTCAGAAACAACTCACCGAAATGCATCTTCTCGAGAAAACCACGCTGGAATGGGCACAGAAAACAAAATAGCAACACGTACGTAAAATTACGGCGTCAATCAATAAGACTTTTAAGAACGCATAAAAACGAGATATTACTCCCAATGAACTTCATAAACATAAGTAGTTAGATTTTGATTAGAGAGAGGAGGGACATCTTACCCAAATGAAACTCACTTTTATAACTTTCCCATGCCATTATCTGCAATACGATTAGTACGCTCGGTTTGGAAAAACATGACCACTTTTCCATATTTTCAATTTTTGATGTCAAACACAACGTTCTGGACGTCTAAAACTACTGTTTTGTTCAAACGTTCCTTGTGCTGTACACTTGATGTCACTATACAGAATCTGGCATATGGTTCTAAAAACAACCAACGCGAATTACCCTCGGGGGCATGCTTAACAGTGGAGCGGGTAGAGAAGGAAACTTCTACTGGTAAAAATTCTCCTTTTGGAATCCGAAGGGTATATGATGATAAAAAATCGTACCGCATAGACCTACCTTCTACGTCTCCCCACTCTAGTTGCTCAGAAAGAACTTTGGATCAGCAATTCTTAAAGATAATTAACCGCCCCAAGCATTACACTGTTATGACACAACACTGGGGAGCGTACTGTGTTATTACTGTGCATAACATGCTCAATGTCGTTGTGAAAGATTACACTGGAAGCTATATTATTCAGCTCGCTCTTAAGAAACAGCAGAGACGAGATTCTGAATCCGCATTCCATTGCAGATCGTATGAGTCACTGGATATATACCTACGCCGAATAAAAATGACTCGACTTTCCATTAACGCCTATTAACTGCGCATTTAAAATGATCCCAACCCAATAGAAACGAGAAAGCTAAACGTTATAGCGGATATGTATGGCATGCGGTTTAGAAGCGAATGCTAACTATTTAGTGACAAAGGTTAGTGTAAAGAGCGAAGATCGCTGAATAAAAGCATCCCACAGGACAAAGCACTAACAGTTGAAATTAAATTTCTCAATAAAACGCTAAAATACATGTCATAGCCCATAAAAAGAATTATTTTCCACATTAAAAAATAATTACGGAAATGGATTTTTAATTTTTATAACTTTTTTAATTTACAAGAAGTTATAAATGCTCAGATTTTGCCGATAATGCTTCGTGTTGGAAATGGATTTTTAATTTTTATAACTTTTTTAATTTACAAGAAGTTATAAATGCTCAGATTTTGCCGATAATGCTTCGTGTTAAATGCATGCAATTATATCAGAGCATGCGGAAAAACATTACTGAATCGTTTAAATAATAACAAATAATTTTGCACATGAAAATGTGTAGATGTAACGAGAGAACAACTATGAATCAAATATTTAAATGATATCAGAAAAAATACCTGACCGCTAATTTACACGCTCAAACAACATAGATATTTCACAATAGTAAAAGTAGAAGTAATACAGAACAATACTAAGAATTTTTCACCATCATTATGCGGCAGTAAACTGGCAATTTAAATACGATCAGTTAGAGGACATAAATCGCGTGTGCTTCATCAGATAAACATTTGATAGTGACGGGGGATTGGAATGCGACGGTAGGCGAAGGAAGAGACAGTGAGGGGACTAAGGTTCAGGCACGAGGAATGACCGCGGGGAGAAACCAATTGAGTTCTACAGAAGACAGGGGTTAGTCATCAACAACACTCGGTTTAGACCCCACAAAAGGCGCAGGTATACATGGAAAATGCCAGGTGACTCAGAAAGGTATCAGTTAGTTTATACTCTGGTTAGGCACAGGTTTAGGAACAGAACGATAAATTCGCACAGCTACCCGGGAGCGGATGCGGACTTTGACCACAATTTAGTAGTTATGAAATGCAGTATCCGTTTCAAAAAGATAATGCAGGGGCGGCGGGTTAGGAAATGGAATATAGAAGCAGTAAATGGTTTGAAAAGGAAGGAATAAAAACAGGCGGTAAAGGAAATCATGAAGGATGGTAAAGAGCTGAGTACTATCGAAGAAAAATGGGAATGTATCAAGAAAGGGATGTCGAAAGTCGCAAAAGAAACTATACGAACCGTTGTTGGGGAAAGGACAAGGACACCATGGATCACGGCTGAGTTGATTACAGAGGTGGATGTGCTAACAGTTGGAGATAAGTCGGGTAAGATATAAGTTGAAACAGAAAAGATCCAGGAGAGATGGAAGAACTGTACGGTGAAGAACTTAGGCCAACAAGGTTAGATATGGAAAAGAAATGACGCAGATGAAGATAGCTTAGGTCCAGGCATACTCGGCGCTGAGATAAGAGGTTATTAAGGGACGGCATTAAGGGAGGTTAAATCAAATGAGGCCTTGAGTTAGACTACATTCCTGCGGGACCACTAAAAGGTTTAGGAAAATGTGGGAGGAAGACTATGTAAGGGCTAATTCGTAGCAAGGCTACATCATGTGAGGGCTACAGAACAGGAAGTTTCGATAATGTTCATCAAAAAATAAATGGAGAGGAAAGCGAATGATTACTTAGGGGATGATCAGTTTGGGGTTAGGAAGGGGAGAGGCACGCGTGATGTCATTACAGTAATGAGATCACTAATCGAGAGGAATATAGAAAACAAATAGGAAGTAATTGCCTGTTTCGTAGATTTCGAAAAGGCGTTTGATTGAGTGATTCGGGAAAAACCGATGAGTATACTGCCGAAAATACGAATAGATTGGAGGGACAGAAGGCTAATCCGCAACCTGTAGAGGTCTCAGACTGCAGCAGTAATAGTATTGAGGGGAGGCGACCGACAGCTGAAGTCATTTGCGCCTTAGGGGATGGACAGGAAAGGATGAAGGGTGGAGAGAAACCCGGCGTCGGCATTAGCCTACTCTTTACGAAAGGCGCCAAGAGGTCCGCATCTTAACGTCCCATCCGACGGACGGCGTACTCATTCAAAGTGCCCTCCACAAAGCACCTCAAGTAGGGATCGAGAAACCTTTGAAAAATATTCAACACCGCCGCGATTTGAACCAAGGCCCTCTGGGTGGGAAGCCAGTACGTTAGCCCCCGCACCATCTCGATCCCCCTCAGACTTCTCAGGTGCGATTGGGAAACGGAGAATCCGGATGAGAGGTGTTAGGAAGAGGTTTAAGGACGAGTTGCCGATTATCACCCGTGCTGTTCAACAAAAATGTGGAGGAAATCATTAAAGAGGCATGGGAAGAACTGGAGATAGGAATGAGCATCGGAGGGGAATTCGTAAAATCAATTAGGTTTGCTGATGACCAAGTTCTAGTTTATCGGTCAGACAAGGGGATGCAAGCATTGCTGAGTGAATTGAAAATTCAGTGCGATAGATATGGTATGAGAATCAATATTAATAAAACAAAAGTTATACGATTTTCTAGAAAGAAAAAGGCGAAGCTAGACATTAACATAGGAGGGCAAAAACTAGAGCAGGTAGACCATTTTACTTATCTCGGAAGTGTTTCGGACCAACACGGTCAAAGTAGTAGGGACGTAAGGAGAAGAATTGCCCTAGGCAAAGAGGTTTCCATAAGGAGGAGGGAGTTGATGTAATGATGTTAAGAGAAGACTCCTCAAAACTTTGATATGGAGCGTAGTTACGTATGACGCGGAAACGTGATCACTGAAGCAGGATGACAGACGTAAATTGGAGGCATTTGAAATTCGGGTGTGGAGAAGGATGGAGAATGTGAAATGGACCGAAAAGAAAACAAATGAGGAAGTACTAGGAGGTATGGCGGGCGAAGAGAGGGATTTGTTGGAAGAAATCCTAAGGAGGCAGGAAAAATAGATGAATGGCGTATTTATCGGCAGTGGGATGTTGAAGACTGTAATTGAGGGGAGAATGTTAGGCAAACGTGTAAAGGGCAGGAATAGGATAGGGATGTTGGATGGAATGAATGGAGGAAGGAAGGACACAGAGATGAAGAGGGACTTAATGTAGAGTAGGTTGATGGATAGTGTTTTGCTAGGAGTAACAAAATATTTATTTGGTAGTTATGTCCATTCCAAACCTAACTTAACCGGTAGATTACTCGTAATTCATAAAAATCTCAAAAAATTAAATAAAATTTTTCAGGAGTATATTATTGCGCGAACATTAAAGGTATTCCACCTAAAACCAAAGGGTTCCAATAAACTTGGAATATTCATACAGGAATGGGTATGATTATAAACCTACTAATTATAAACATGGGATTACATGTTAAATTCCATTAGGGCTTTCCTGGTACGCAGGCGATGCCATTTAAAGGTAGAAATGCTAAAGACAATATCTTACTTTGAAAGATGAAACAGATGCAAATAAATGCATTTATGCAGTTAGAGTGACTGAAAACAACTACAAAACAACTTAAATGCGTTAAGTCTTGCTATGATCTTTCCTCTTCCCATAAATAGGTATATAAATTTTACTGTACACACTCCTGCAACTCCTGCAAGAAGTAAAGTTCAGCATTACAAAAGCAACCAACAGTGGCACGAATTTCAGAGAGAATAAACTACAAGTAAATGTAACCGTTTATATAAAGCACAGAGACAAATTGCAACTTTCCAAAAGAGGAGAAATAATCCAAGTTAAATAAAAATAGAAAAAGTGAAAAATGGCCATTTAATTCATTCAATCGAACACAGTACTTAAATAATATTTCAAATTCTGAAACATGTTTCCTGATGTGCAATAGATTTTACAAAGAATGATTTAAGGCAAACTGTTTATGAATTTATTTTTGTTTGGAAATTCTAATTACCACCAAAATCGAGAAATGAGAAGGTAGAAGGAATCGAATAGGAAACGGCTTATCTATATTTTTATCTCCTTTAAATTCATTGAAAGAAAGTTACCATCGAAAGATTGTGCTTTTTTCCTAGATGGATATCCTCGAGACCTTGCAAGTCTCTTCAAACTGAAATAGGAAGTGATATCACAAGAAAAATCACTAACCAACCAACAATTTAATGAAATCTCCCAGGCGTTCCACGGCACTTCGAAAGTTAAACTCGCACTAAAAAGCGATGGCAATTAACTTAAAAGGAGGAAGGGAAAAAGTGTTCACAACTGCGAAGTAAATGGCAGCGTTGGCGCGGTGTGGCGAGCCACGCCAAAAGATTGAAAGCATAGATTGCATAGTAGATGGCGAAGGGTTCAGATTGATCGAAGAGATAGATAAGATAAAACGAGGCGGTGTGGGGATTACGCGGATTAATTCCACTCTGCCCGTCATTATACACTCGCGAATTCGCGACGGAAAAATAGTGGAAGAATGAAGGGGAAAATTAATAATATTAGCAACCAACCTGGGGAAACAGGCTCCTCGGAGTTGAGGGGAGGAAAATAATATTCGGCACAGGGTCATTAAACTATGTTCTTTCTCGATTTCGGCCATCCCTACCTTCAAAACAACCATATCCCGTCTCCCTCTTCGGCTGATGGATCTGAAGGCACTGGTCGGGAGATTATTTCTCAAACAGGAAGTGTGTTGCCGCGAAAGGATATCTGGCGAAAGGACTGGGTTTTTAAAGATGAATTGCAAAGATCGACACCGATTAGGCACTTACAACTTATCATTTCATCAGAAGGGGTGTAGTTTGATTTCTATAACATTGCTAACTCGCACTGTAAAATTATTTTGGGCCAATTCTTTCAGTTTCACAATCATTACATAAGAAAAAATGAATGTTTATTGTGGTTGAAGAACAAGAAGACAATATTTTTATGGACCATGCGGACTAAATAAGAATTTTACAACATATTTTTTGGATCTTTTTACGGTATGAAACCACTTCTGGTTTTTTTTGGGGGCATCCCCAGCACAAATAAAAAGGTTATTTATATACATTTAATCACAAGGGTGATTTTTGAGACATGCGTCAAAGCTAAGGCCATTAGTGCAGCACACTCTCCCCAAGGACGAGTACCATTTAGGATTATGACGAATGAAATGAAGGAGCGGGAGATGCCGTGCAATGGCCCCGCCGAAGACTTGATCGAACGGAAGGGGAAGTAGGGGAGAAAGAGGACGAAAGCGAGTTGTAAGTACAGCTAATCGACATTCCACGGGAGTTGAATATTCTGGATTCCCTCGAAGGCCACCTTAGGTCAAGGACAACACCTCAAAACGTCATCTGAAATAGGAGGTTGTTGGACGTACGGTCAAGGTGGACGCCTTATAATATTAATATGAATTAAAAATATCCACTCAAACCAAAGAGAAGGATAGGAGCTTAGTGGGAAAATAGACAACTGAGAAAATGGTCTTGCACCATTATCCGACAATTGCGCAGAAATACGTAGTAAAGAAAAACGAAAACTCTTCGCGGCTTACCGTTCACAGTTTCAATAAAAACACAGAAATTATGATACTCGGAGGAATGAATGATAGTGATAAATAATAGCGATAAAAAAGAAATGATCGTTGTAGATATGCATTCTGCCTTTGTTCGATCGCTTCAGGTTATGAATAAGACGTCGTTGGTTGTTGGTTGTTGTGAGACCGGGGATGACATTTCTCCAACTTTTCACTCGAATCGCTTTCATAGTTTCAAGGCGATGTGGCAACTAACTAAACAGTGAAAAACCAACTAACCCATGATCAAGTTTTCTTCCGTTTTGGCACAAGCAGAATGAGGTACTATAAAAAACACACTGGGATGACCAGACTTACGCCAACGCAATCCTCGATTATTGAATAAAAAGCGTCGTGGGTTAAGTAGAATAAACATTTTCTCTCGCGTAGCTTTTCCACAAATGATGATATTACGCTACTATGTAAGAAAAACTTGATGACATTAATAAGGCATCTCTTCCCAAGTTGACTGGTTTAGCTGGTTTAGAAGGAGTTTATCTCACTTTCGCAATTATTCCAATTTGTATTTCTTTTTTAAATTGAAATTACCTCTTTGTATATGTATATATATATCTATGTATGTATATATCCTCTTTGTATATATATATATATATATATATATATATACACACACACACACACAGAAACACACATATACTATATCATTTATTTACAGTATGGTCGAGGAGACTTATTTTAGGATTGAACAAAACTAAATTCACTCCTATCCATTTAAGTAGTGCAACGGGAGAGGTAGTGATCATTTGTATTTAGAATTTCGAAAATGCTTCGCCAAAGGATTCACTTTTACATATTTTAACAAATTAATATAAATTTATAAACCTATGTATTAGTATTATACACGAGTGAATACTCCCACCCGTATATTAATGCTTACATTTCATTTGGGAATAAAAGCAAATATTTTTTCCGAAAAAATAACCAATTTATTAATGCAAAGAATACAGCATTTTCTGATATTCTTTGTTTCCTAACTTAATAACTCACCATATGCTATCCTTATGCATATAACGTCACTAATGCTACGACAACGCTTACCTGGAAAGAAAGAAAAGAGCATTTAAGTTCGTGCTAGTGAAACACATTCAGGACACACAAAATCTTCCAAATATAATACTGCAGTGTGAATTTATTATTATTAATTGAAACTTAAATTGTACACTTAAGAAAGTAGTTTATTTAGGCCGTGGATTAAAGATATTCACTCCATGGTACTACTTACAAATAGACTCATGTCTCGAAGCCGATATCTAAGATATCTAAATATTAAAGAAATATCTGACAAACATGTAAGTGAAAAGTACTAAGCACCTGGAATAGATAAATTGACATTAATGATATACACAAACCAAGGGGAGTACATGTTTGGATTAAGTTAGGGTAGCGCAAGTTCAGCAGCTAATATTTTTTAAAAAAAAAAGAAGAATTTATGTCAAGTCCATCGATTTCCCTTGCCAATTTACAAGCACCTCGATTCAACGAAAAGGTCGACGTTTCGAATCACCAGACGGGCATGAGTGAGTCACCCATATGACCTTTCGGGGAGCAGTGAAGTACACTAACGACCACGCTACTCCGCTAGGCAACTATTCTCCCATTAAAAACATTTCCTTCATTTCGAGCATCCCTAGTGCGTAAACACGTCTTTCGGCGAAAACGTCTAGCATTCAAAATTCATTAGCAACCTGTTCCAAGGCTGTCCAAATTAACAGGAAATGTCTATTTCACCCGTAGATCGCTCGTAAGTAACCACACAATCAACAAGAGGGGATGGTTTTTAACCAACTAGGTGTGATTTCGGATCTATATTAAATGTCTTTGTTGTTAATTTGCGATTTTCATGAAAGAAGACAGTTGTCCTGGTCGTTGGGATCGACAAATAGCTTCGGAATCACAACAAAGGGATAAGAAGATATTTTGTTGGAGTAGCAACGGAAAATCTTCGCCTGTATTCCCAAACTGCTAAACAATACTGGTTAATTAGATTGTTGATTGCTGACATTTACGAAATCAATAAAGGTCATAGAATTCTGTCACAACCTTAACAGTCTTCTCATGAGAAAATAATAATCTTCAATCAAAAGTGAACCAAATCTAAGAGACTTTTAATACAAGTGCCGTATAATAGGCCTGTTAAGGTAAGTGCAGTAAAGTTAGTAAAATCCTGACGAAAAACCTTTTTTTTCCATAAAAGTTATAATCGCAATAAATCTTTTCCGAAATGAAGTAATGGTTTCTATTTCGGATAAATATTTTGAAAAGTATAATTATATTAAATTGCCTACGAATCTGAGGATCTGAATAAGCAAACTTATATCAATTATGGATACTTCATTATGTGGTTAATACGTCGAACTGAACACTAGTTTTTCGAAATAATGCTCAAGAGATACAGATTTTAAATTTAAAAAATATATCTTTTAGATACAGTTCTAGTCAAAGAATTAAACATATTTCGTTCATACTAGGGGGGGGGGGCATTCCCATCGTAGGATGTGCTGTTGCAATTAGTTCGCCAAATGTCTTCAAATGCGGCCGGCAGAAAGTCATGCATTAATTTTTACCGCAAATGACAACGTCACAATATTCGCTTGAAAGCCTTCCTGTTTTGTTTTCCAAGTTCAAAATAAAGCCTTGAGTCTTCGAGGAATATAGTTTTAAATACTACCAGAACAGTCAAAAGCACGACGGCGTTGGTATTCGCATCGTGTATGTAACTGGCCATGCATCCGAGATTCCATAATCACCGTGTTCCTAAACGCGCGCGCGTATAATCTCTGCCTTCATTTCCAGTCCCTTCACTGCCACCACACAATCTCCCCCACTCCTTTCCTATTCCCCTCACCCCATCTTTTCGACGCCCCACTGCTCGCCACTCCATTATGAAGACGTAGGATTGAAGGAGAAGGGCCAAGGGGCGGTGGGGCACCGCAATTGAATGGCTGAGGGAGGGAGGGTAAGGAACGCGGTGGTGAGGGGAAAGAGTTAAGACCTCACGTCAAGGGACCACCCACGTGGTTTCTCAGAGATATTGCCCGCGAGGTAGTCTTAACTGTTCATTGCTTCGGCGGTGGAGGGGTGGGAGGAGGAGGAGATTGGTGTGGGGGACGACGGATTTGGAGTCGTGAATATCGCGCGCGCGAGAGAGAGAGGTGGAGGTTTCGAGGAGGTAGAGCTTCAGAGATCAAAACAGTCCGAATCGGGTTAAAGAGGTAAGGACGAGGGACGGCGGGGAGAACAAATATTCAGCAGAGAGGGTGGGAGGTAAGAATGAGAATCGACATAAACCGCAACTCATTTGCAACCAGTGTACAGAGATAAGCGCATTGAAATCAAGGATCGCTCCCTGCTTTTGGCACACGTCGTTTGAAAAAATAGTAATGTAAAAAAACTCCTTCCCTCATATATGAGAAATCATGGCATGTTGTACCCAGTGAAAAAAATCTCCCTATAGGCTTGCGCGACAGAACAAGACTATGGGAAATGCTAGGAACATAATTCAAGTCAAATTATCAACCACTAATCTTTTCACCATATTTCCTAAATATCCTTTCTAATAAAAAAATATCCAAGAAAAATAAACCCACTCTTGCGCGAGAGAGAGCTACGATATGAAGTAATAGCAGTTTTCTGCGCGGAATAAAATTATAATTGATGAAGTACTTACTATATAACAAGCTAAACTTCTAAAGATAAAGAAAGCTAAATCATATTAGAATTTTCTAACTAAATCATATTCGCAATGATTGGCTCATCCCTTGGTAAAAATTATAAATACAAGTATATTTTTTATCGAGTTTCGTCATAAGTCTGTTTACGCGATGGCGGGTTTCCGCCAACCCTTCCTCGGTCACATATAATCAAGCCTACTCTCCAATTTCTCCCATATCACTGATCGCTCGAGCGACCTCATTTGTCGTTCGCCTCCTGTAACATCAACTGTCTACGTACCTCTCTAGCCAACCACAAAGTTGAGCCGAAAAAAAATTATTGCCCGGTTTGACGAAGGTTTATAACGAAGAAAGCGAAATTGATAGACCAAGAGCTCTCATAGCAATTTTACGTAATTGCAGGCAAAAAATACTCGCCAAACTCCTATAAAAGTAGAGCGGCTGAAAATATTTATGAGTGGGAGGAGATGGAATGTCGAGAGGAATCAAGCCAAGGAAAAACGAAGGGGCAGGATCTCGGGGTAGGGACTACGCGAACCCAATTTAGGAAAAGGACTGAAAAAATAAGAAAAATATATTTTCACCATAGAGGTTGACTTCTGATTCCAGGAGATGAGGATGGGATAGCAGGAGCTTGAACCGAAATAATTACTATACGAAAAATACAATATTGTATTGTATTTTTGTATAATTATATACAGAAATATACATAACGCACCTCTATATTGATGATTCAGTAGAGGTCTGAGAGATATATAATGAGTTTACTAACTTGATAAACGCCCCACCGCCGTACTATCATTGAGCCGTCGATTATTTTACTGCTATTTCCATTTTTCTTAATTATATAATTTACCAATATCTGGGAAGTATGACGTGAAGTACGAATAAAATCCTGGAGGGTAACACGAAGAAGTTTGACCTAGGTGGATTTTGATGCAAGGAATGATGAGTGGGGATGAGCATCCTCCCGAAGCTTAGCATGCATGCAGAAAAAGCGTTCAAGGAAACGTGTACCGGCTCGCCATAAAAATAACGGTTGAGCCATTTTAAGCGTGCACGAACATCTCTCCTCGACGACCGGGACAAGATGGGAAGGTAACGGTGGGGGTGTGGGACGGGCGGGAGGAAAAATAGCAGACGACATTCCAAAATTTAAAACGGAAGGATCTCGTCATATGCGCACTATCCACAATTGGCTGCGTAATGGTTCCTGGATTCAGTTTAGCCAATTAGGTTAAAATAAATGCGAAGTATAGACTTGCGGATTATTACAGATATTAACAATAATTAATGCTGATAATTATTCAATAGTATTAAGGATTAATACATAACTTAGTGCATGGACTCAATGAAACATTGAACTTAACATTAAAAAATATTAACTAAGGATTACGTTAATATAAATATCCAAAGGAAAGACTAATCAATCACCCGAAGAAAATTATTGTGCCCTGCGGAGACCCAAGGCATTTCCATTTTCTTTGACTACTGGGTTCAAGTGAAAATATATTCTATTCATTATTCAAAGATACGTGGTTTTTTATTAATTTCAATATGCAAGAATAGACGATACCCGGAGGATATCTTATGCAATAAAATTAAAAATGATAACAGACCGTTTCAAAAAAATGCTCATCTATATAGCCTTAATTATGAATCGATTAATACGTACGTACTAAAATTGTTTATGACATAAAATAATAATGAATAAAAATAAAATAATAGAAAAAGCAAATACATTTTCAACCCTTAGCAATTTAATACAATACGAGACCCTTTCCCCGAACATAAAGGATTTATGTACGAGGGTGCTCGTATATAGGGTGCTAGTTGAAGGCTTCAATGGCTAAAAAAGGAGAGGCAGTCCGTATTTCGGTCGGTAGTTGGTCATATAGAGATGATATTACCAGCTCACATTATCTAGATAGCCAGGCTTTAGGCTAAAATTCTCTAAGTTTTTTTGCTAGTTGATTACAGTGATGGTGCTTAAGTAAAAAGCCTGCCAAAATCATTGAGTCAATATTTCCAGGTATTATACGTATGGGCCTACGCAACATACTTTATTAACTGCGCATTTAAGAGTAAATTTGAGTCCTAGGATTGAATGAATTTAAAAACGTTTGCCACTTGATTACATATAAAACATTATTCGTCCTGAAAACGATTTCATGTGTATACAAAACAATCGGCCAGCTGCATCATCTGCTCAGCCAGTCAGCAAAAATTAAAATCTTGATAAGGTTAGATACTTATGAAGATACAATGAAAAACTACAAATATTTTCCTTTGTTGACGAAGTACTCCTCTACTGCAAAAAACATAACATTTCGAATGCTCTACATACAATATAGATTAAAATGTAGCCTTGGAAGATTCGTTTCCCAACTGATGCTTACAAAAGACGAAGAATTTATGCCAAATCTTTCTCGTAAAATGCTGTAAATATTGTGCATATATGCCGAAACTTTGATAAAACCGCCAACGTTACGTATTGCAAAGAATTCGCATTCGTTATATGAGAATAAAAAAGTCAATGAAAACGATTTACCACTGAATAAATAAACTTGGTATTTTCTTACACAACAACTTTTTACCAAGTTTATTTATTCAGCGATCATGCATTAAGCACAGCCTAAAATGATGAAATTCCTTATCCTTATACCTATTAAATTATTTTACTAACAAGAGTGACATGAATACATGTTTTACAAAGTATTGACATGTCAATTTTTATCTAACCAAGTTAACCTTAATTAAGCTCACATTGCAAACACGTCCCAGTAATTCAAATGAATACATTTCAAAAATCCACGGTATAATATAACAGCATATTTAATTTTTACAAACTGCAAAAGATGTTTATAGAATGAAAGCCACCATTCACTGGTGTACCATAGAGGTACTCTCATCTTGTGAATTCTGCAAGTTCTCGTTCCTTTCTATGAATATGTACTGTGGATTAAGCATGCCTGCTGTGGATTCTCACCAGGCAATGGCGGTGGCTAAAGGGATCCATTTGAATGCAGAGAGGATATATCAATTCTTCAGACTTTCTTTAAAGGTTAACGGTGACGGATAAAAATGAGATCAAACTGACTACAACCAAGGAGACAAGCATGTCTTCCACTATTTGATAGATAACTATGAAACCATAATTTTAACCCAAAATCATGAAAGAAATATAGGGCAATAACTAGAACAACATGCCTCACGCATAATTCTCCCAGAAGACTTAAAAGTACATCAGTCACAAAGATAGGCTCCTTACACCTATATCTGACGAATACAAACTCATACAAAATAATTTCAGATATTGTTTTCCTTATATTTTAAAGACGTTAAAAAATTCCATCCTTTACCTAAATGATATTTCCTCTTCGCTACTATGAAGCCGAAGCGCTATATGTTTAACCGATGAACAAACGAGCATTGGAACCGCCTTGAAGACACCACGAGGAACCAGCTACGGAGAGATGACGAATGAAAGAAGTATTTCCGCCGCAAGTGGCGAGGGGCCGTGCAGTGGAATAAAGAGAAGGGGCGGAGGGGGAAACTGGCGTTATGACAGGATCGTGGGGTGCACTCGTAGATATTTTCAAGGTGAGTATGGCCGTGGATTTAAGAAATTCAATCATGGTACTACTTACAAATAGGACGATTATGCCCTCCCCCGTACTCTCTACGTAAACAACTCTAGTAAAGTAACGCATCCGTAAAGAACCTTAGGTTTAAAAAAAAAAGTTGCTACGCTAAGAACTATGCGCATAAAATGAATTTTAATACTCCTAGAAATACTATATTATACAACGTATTAACGTGACACTGGAAACCATGGTAAAAAAATAAACTAGGCACTTCATACAAAAATTTGCACACAGTTAACTGCTTCTGATAATGAAGCTGGAAGCTTAGTAATATACCCACAATCTCCGAGCTGAATTAATGACGGATGTTGAACCTACAGTTTAAGTTTTCGATTTCCAAGAAAGGTGAACAATGATAAGATTCATATTTCACATTTATAAGGAGCTTTCTATAACTTTGACAAGAAGATACAAATTAATGGTAGAGCGTGTACCAACTCAACATAAAGAATTTTTTTATAATGAATATTTAATAAATGAATATTCAGGTTAAAATAAAAATTTAATCATTATTATTGATGAGGTACTTCGTCGGATGTAAGCCTCCAAAAAAAAATACATCCGAGTCAGCAACAAATGAAGAACCGAAAACAAATCAAATACGAGGCCGTATTTACAAATCGTAATAAGGGCCGTAAACGATAGTGCTGTTGGTCGTATTCGGAGATTCGAAAACAAGGTATTTCTCTTCGCTCATTGTAATATATTATTGGGTTCACATAGAGGATTGGAGGAAGAAACGGGGAAGAGAGAATAATAAGCTAAGAGATTAAGGAGTGAATGGAGCGAAGACAAGTGTTGATTCGCCCCCGAGCGGAGCACACGAATGCCTGGAGAGACTCCACTTCCTTCCGTGGGCCCCCACGCGCGACCGACTCCTCCCCCTCCCTCCTCTACTCCCTCCTATTCTCCTCGTTTGCGTTGGCGCTGCCTCAAAATAAATGGCCTCGCACATTATGAGCTGCCTCAAGAGCCAATGATGATCGCGGGGCAATAACGGGGGCGATGATGAGAAAAGCAACGGCCTGGTTAATGCGCCATGCGTTTATGGCAATTTTGGAAAACGAAAGACGTCTCGGGTTAAGGGTGGAGTGAATAAAAAGAATTTTAACTAATAGGGAATTAACTGGAGAGCGTGATGAAGTTGGATCGGCGAATATGGCGAAATCGGCGCGTTGGCGATGCGCGATCGGTGGAGACCGTCCGACTGGATGGTTAACGGGTGTCCATCCTCACTAATTATATTTTGTATGCGCCATAAAATTTTGCTCCAGGCACAGGATAACTTTCGGGAAATTTTCGTCTCCATTTATCCATAACCGACAATTTACGGGTAAAGAGAAAGATATTTCATCCGATGCCAAAAATTGGGGGGGGGGGGTAATCAAGCGCGCGGGTGTGTTAAATTAGCATGTTTAGCGAGTTATTGAAATATCCAAATAAGTATAATCTTCTTCGGAATTGACAAATGAATAGTTAATGCATGGAGCTCATTAACTTTAAAGATCGACTACTCCGTGAAAGTTGACCTAATATCAACGAATTTTGTCAAATGAACTTAGTATTTACGTGACAGAAACAATTAACTCGCTGGGAATACGCTGGGAAAGTTGTTTTTTCGCCAATTAACCACCAGATTATCACTTGTTTGAGACTGATGGTGAATTTTAGTCGAAGGAGTCACATATAGTATACCCAAAGACTTACCTGTTGCGTAAAATAAGCCAAGCGGGAAAACTAAATTAATTTTGTACATGTGAAGCGAACATTTTTTATTAAAATAGACGTAGAAAAGTCACCAAAAGGTGATTCATGTTGAATAAATACTGGGGGGGGGGGGGGGGGGAAATAAACTCAAATCTTTCAAAAAACCATATTTAAACCGTTTTCAACCCGTAGATTTCCACAGTTTTATGATCCCCAAGTTGGCTGAAATAAACGTACGAAAAAAGACGACGTGACACTTCAGGTAAAATACTGATTTTCGATATTCCCACCATGAGAAAAACTATGACCAACGTTCTAATAGAGGTTGGATCATGAGGGAAAGGAAAAAAGCAAGAAAAAAATGTACTTCCAATTTACAGATTGCAAGGCTTTAAGAGTTTCTTCGGGTAAAAGTGGGCAATGCACACAAATATATGTAAGCACTCAGTCAATGCACTTACTCAAATTGAAAATCCTGGCCCGAGACTATTGGGCTGAAAGTTGTAAAACGTATCACCGCAATGGATGCCACCGTATCAGGTTAACTTCTTCACCACGATGCATAAAAAATTAACCATTCAGGATAGGGTGCTGAAGAGATGGATTGGCCGATATTGTCATTAAATTAACTTCTTCCTATTTTACATGCTCAAGAGTCCAAACTAGACTGGCCTATTAAAACAAATGAATAAATTATCTAAATATACAAAATACTACCACCTGTACTACTTATATGATAATACTACTTCAAAGTTTTACTTATTCCTGCATAGCATTTTCTTTACTCCAACTTTATAAATATCAACTTGATATATTACAATGATTTCATCACGCAATGAAAGGATTCGCTTATTGAAACTCATACTCTCAAGAAGCAACAGCTACTTTTTTTGTAACAAGATATTTTGTATAATTACATTCCCTCCTAATTTTGGGATCGTACTCCGGAAATAGGGCTCATTAAGTTATAGGAATTAAAGACTACAGTAAAGTCACATCGATGACTAATGGCGGAAATATGGATGCCCACTTTAGCTACGCGACTTAACCAGATAACGGATAAACCTTGAAATCTTAACAGGTTTTCCTGGGATATTCTGAAATATGTTTTATCCTAGGAAGGGCACGTTAAACGGAGACTCCAATAAAATCATGCATAAAAACAACTGAATAATATTGGTACAATAAATACTCAGAGGTTTATGATTTAATGAAACATTGACGACGGATGACTGCGACAATACACATTTTTTAATGAATGGTGGAAGAGTTTAATTCATATAAATGAATAAAAAAGAGAAATTCATACGACAATTCCTCGAAAAACCACGTGCGTGAATTGGGAGGGGGATTCACGAGGCAGATTAATTAAACACATACCCCTCCAACACGTCGCAATTTTTTTCCTCTACCAACTTTATTCCCCTTATCCACGTACGTACAATCCCTCTCTCTCTCGGAGTCCGACTATCCAGACCCGCCACCGCTTCCAGACTATTCCCAACCTGCTTTTTATCTATTCCAGTTTACTCCCCTCTATTCAACAAGGTCTCTAAACCTGCCTGCCCACCCTCTAAGCACTCCTACTTCCTCTCCTCCTTACCACTACTCTCTCAAAACCCATTCTCCCCTTCCTCCCCCCCCCCCCACATTCCCCCTCATGGCCACCACTCCCCCTTCCCGCGCGAAATCCCTTCTTCTCCTAACTACGCCCTCCAGACCACGTCACCGCCGCATTCACAATCGCGCGCGCGCACATACATACACACTCGAAAACACACACTCAGTCACATGCACACAAGAGAGACAGACTACGACCTTCCCTAGACGGGGTCGTGGTGTGCAGGGGGAGTGCAGAAGAAAAGGGGCGCTAAGGGACGGAGGGGTCGGGCGCGGTAGGGAGGGAGGGTGGGTGGCGGAGACGGGAGAGAGGAGGTCTGGATGAGAGGGGCGTAAGAGGTGTGCGACGGCGGGGAGCTGAAAGACGAGAGGGCGGTGTGGAAAGGGGTGACGCGGGGGGAGAGGGGTGCGGTCCCTCCCGTCTGCACGACCCAGCCGTCTGCGAAAAGTCTGAAAGGTTGCCTAGTCTGCAAGGAAAACGGGGTGGGGTCGGGCTTTCAGTTATTTTCCGCTCTTCTTTTTTTATTTAGTCGCACATCCGAGCTACCCTCGTCCAATCCCTCTCCTACTCCTTCCCTCCTCTTTCCGTAGACCACCCCCTTCGCACCTACCCGTCCCACCCGGCGTCAACTCCCGTCTGTAACGTCCCCCCCCACGACCACTGTCTCCTATGCACGAAACCCTCGCCATCCCCGGAACCCCATTTCTTCCACCCCTATCCCTCACCACTTGAGACCTTTCACTCCTCCTCCACGGTCCCTCTTGGTGGGTCCTCTAATCCTCGAGGCCTTCCAGGGACCCCGCCCAATCATGAACTACCATTCGGAATAAAGTCTCCCAGCTCCCATCTCCCTCCCTCCAAATCCACAGTCTCCCCCACTGTCCCCATTCCCGGTCCGCTCTGCGTCTCGTCTCAACAACCACCCGCCCCCAAGATCCTCCTTCCCCATGCACCCTCAACCCCCTTCCCGCCCCCGCCGATGAAGCCTCCCCCCCAACGGCCCCCTACGTCCCACGTCCCCACCTCGCCGCCCACTTCCCGCTTCAGCCGCCCGCCCACCCGCCGCCCCCACCATCCTGCCACATCCCCCATACCCCCCCGCGACCCCTTTTAGCCCCCTTCAAACCATTCTCAGACGCTCGCCCCAACCTCTCTGCCCTCACCCCCTCCGCCATCCATCGCACGTTTCCCTGCCCTCGACCTGCCCGAAATGTTTTAATATTTTGGCGACCGGGACGCGGTGCGGCAAACCCTCCCCTTTGACTCGTCTCCTTCACACCCTCCCTTCCCCCCGCAAGCCAGCCGGTGGGCTAGTAAAGGAATCCTAAGTCGTTAAATCGATTGAGGGGGATCGGTGGGTGGTCCCGTAAGCCACAAAGGTATTTGCAACAATTATGGCGTAAGACGCTACTGAGCAAGGACGGGGGTCTAATAAGAGAAAACACCAGTCGTTGAGGGGCCCCTCCGGCGATCATTAGCATGTTCGTCACTAAAAATGTAGGTACGTAAATGAGTGACTTAAGCTGTTCAACGGGTAATTAAAAATTTGAATCATCGGCTCACATGCCTTTAAAATTTAGAAAATGCAACGAGTGACGAGAGGGCGAAAAACTCCAGAACCCAGCATTTGAGAGAAAAATTAAATTCAAAATACTTCAACACCTACTGCAAGTCTCTTTAAATTGACGGTAAGACGGGATCGAGGTTTATAATCTCTCTCACTCCTACATTAATTGACAACCACTTTTTTCTTTCTTGGCAAAAAAATAAACGGAGGTAAATATACCGATGTTCGGCCTAAGAAACTTGAAACTTACGTACTTCAGGAACTATTAACTCCACTCCTTATCCCTTCATATATTCATAACAAAAGGACCAAGGACAATAGGTAAGAACCGACGTGTGATCAAAATTAAGGAGATTGTAAGGTTAGGGATACTGAAAAATGCTGGTGGTCGCGAAAGAAAAATTGACATATCCGGAAAAAATGAAAGTAAAATACGGAAAATAGGTCGCTATAAGGGCAATGGATATAGGATGAGTTTTAGCGAAGGCGGAAGGGAATTGGTATTGTTGGGAAGAGGGGAAGGAGCAAAGGGATAAGGGTAGGGCTGTGCTAAAGGCAGCATGTGGGAGTGGGGTCGATCCGCAGTAAAAATCACCCATTTCTTTAACGGGCTCAGACAACACTTTTACAAGTCCAGAATCCATTTCACATAAGACCTTTTAGGGGGTTTTTAACACATTTCTGGGCAAGTAAATCTCATTCCAACGACAAGCGCTTTCTTTTAGCTCTCTCCATTTCTATTTCTCTTCCTTTAGCTGTATCTCGATATTTTTATCTTCGACTCGACTTCTATCCCCTAAAACCATGGGTAACCAACTCTCCCACTCCTCCACCCGGAGCTCCACGCTATTTGCCGCAGTTTTCTTTTACCTCCCAGCTCATTTTTTACAGATGCAAAAATTCTACGGAATTACTTCAAAATGACAACCAAACATAATAATTATAAAAAAGATAAATATTTTGATGAAATTGAAAAATTCCATAAACTTCCTCCAACAAAAATCTGAATTAATCGCATTTGTTCATTGACTTACCCACACATTTTACGCTAGTGGAAAACCTTATGATTAAGCATTTATCGTCGTAATAGCTATGAGTGATACGAAACCAAGTAAATAGATTTAGGCCATCCCTATGGACAAGAACTTCATATTGTAAAAATCATTCTCCTTGATCAGGATTCGAACCCGGATCTCTTAATGTCTGGCTGAGTGCTTAAGTCAGTTAAGGTATCGAGGAGTCATCTTACACTGTGAATTTAGGTGACTCCGTTGAAGCATCAGTCACAGCATTTCCCGCAATTCTTGAAAGCATGCCCATTTAATTTGCACACTAAATCTCTTTACGGATTCGCACAGACATTCAGAATAGAATCTTTCAGATCATCAGCTTTTCATTAATTGCCACCGTTTACAATCCTCTTAATGACCCTTGAGTAAACCCGCATTGGGATATTTTTAACCCGTAAAACTGTAACCGACGCTAATAAATCATTCGCTAATCGCTAAATTTCAAACGCTATCTAACTCCCATGGCGCATCACGTGCATAATAATCTATTGTTTTTATTTAATCATATCCTAAAACGACCAAAATATATTAATAATCTAATCCATAAATACCATTAAAATATAAAGAATTTGTCCTCTCGGGAAATCGCAACATATTTTTTCTTAAGAATGACGTTAATGTTACCAGCTGATGACAAATGAATAGTAAAAGACACTTTTAGCCATGCGGCCTCTGAACTACTTTTTCGAAGGGAGAAAGATGTAATAACAACTTCCAAAATTGGTTGCAAGCCCTCACTCTCATTTTTACGTAGAAAGAAACCCATTCGAACACAATTCAAGATGATATAATGAACAGTTACGGTATATTAACCAATTCTTCAACAAGACGTCGCTCCAAATAGCGAAATGTATTAGAATGAGTAATTTACAAATAAATACATATATCTAAATAATTAATCTAACTCAACGTGTTTTTAAACTTAACCTTTAATAAAAAATCAGCGACGTTAACCTTCCCCAGGCTCTAATAAGAAAGCCTCCATTATTTCTAGGCTAAAAATAAATATGTAAGTTGGCCAATGTGCACACACTAACTCTTATATCCACTCTGCGGGCTAAAATTCTTGGAACTAATTTTAGGGAAATGCCTTCTATAGGTTTTTTTTAGTCATTGGGCATCTTTCGTGAAACATTGAACAATGGATATCCACTCCAAAACTCTCGACAAAGTGGAAACAATATTTTGAACCATCACGCAGACCATGGACGATGATACTCGGATACGATATATTATACTCTCGAAGGAAAACAGTGGGAGGAGGGCTACCGAAAAACGAAAGCATGAGTCGGTAATTCGCGATACCCTGGTGGGAGAGTACCGAAGACCAAGCGATTCGAAAGAGACGCCGCACAAACGCAAAACCGAAGCGGCGGCGAGCAGACGTACGGACGGCTCTATACCGTCGTTCGAGGACCCTCGCGAGAAAGGAAGGGAGAGAGGATAAGGGCCCCATTGTCCCTGCGATGGCAAGCAAAATGTCCGCCGCGCCACATTGTGCGCGCGGGGGAGACTTCTTGACATCTTTCCGTTGTAACGCAGTCCAACTGTCCGCCGATTGAAAAAAAGAGCAAGATAAGCAATCTCGAACAAAAAAGACACACTGGGTCATGTTCGATCGGAGTCCACAAAACAATGACAGGAAATCGATGGCGGAGTAAGAGGTGCCAACCGCCGGGAGATTTAGCCTCAACCTGGGCGTGCGACACAGGTGCGTTACCCACTCTACTTACTCCCAGGCTACCCGCACGCCTTGAATCCAAAGACAGAAGTGATGTACTCTTAACTCGACCCACCACCGTTTCGGGTTGCATAAGAATACGAGGAGGAAGCTGTAAATTAATGGGTGGTTAACTCACGACCGCTTTAATGGGATTGAGAATAGATCGTTAACAACATGATCTACTGACGCTATTAAGTCGAGATAAACCAGTTCCTCCAGCGAGTAGATAAAGACGTACCACGTCAGGAGAAGAGGGGAGGTATTAGCATTTTCGCATTAATTAGTGGGGGAGGGCTAGGTTTAATAATCGGGTCTCTATGCTTTTGTTTTTCCAATTTCCCTAAGTCTACGACAAGATAACATTTCCTTTCGGAACACAGCATGATCGCAACTACCTTTACGAGACACATATTAAGAGATAAGATTAATTGAAAATCACCGGATGACCTAAAAAAACTTCGTGTTACCGGGTAAGCCAAAGCACACAATTTCAGGCGCGCGAAGCGATAACTTGCCACAGAACAAGTAGTGTTGATGGTTTAAGCGAAAGAAGCATACCTAATTAGAGACTGAGGAAACCTGTAATAAATAGCTTCATTACAAAGTTGAGAGAAAGGCGTTCAATTTCTACGAAGAAGAAAATCTCTTCGCTTACTTTGAGTGCGGATATTTCGGTTTCCGAGGATAAATGGAGATAAATGGTTCATTTAAGGAAAAGTGTCTCAAGATGGAATTTCTTACCAGAGCAATAAAGAGAGTAAAATACACACACCCTTTTTAATTAAAAACTGAAATAACTGCCAACTCCCTATCAGCCTACCTTGATAATTGTAAACGCTAACTTTATACATGTAATGAGCAAAATGGATTCCTAATTTCAGGCGCCTGTTTTAATACATTCTCTGTGAGTATATATATGTAAATCCTGGGAAACCATAACCGGCACAGGGAAAGGAACTGGCCGCCCTACCCTGATGTGTGAATTTCACACGCCGTCGGGCTTAGTACTGGGTGAACTCCACCATCACCTACCAAACCGACCTTCGGGTTGATTACTGTGTTTACGGTTTATATATATGTATATTTATGTATATATATACATATATATATATTATATATATAAATATATATATATATATATATATAAACATGTATATATATACATATATATATTATATACATAAATATATATATATAAACATATATATATATATATATATATATGTATTTATATATATACACGTTTGTGTATACGCATGTATATATACGTATACACAAACATAAACATTAAACTTTTTGCCGGCTATACGTTGTATTTATCTTTTTCAATTCATAAGGACCTCTTTATTAGTATATTCCATGGATGAGCGCTAGTTATAGTCTTGCGGTTCTTCTGGGACGTGATCTGACGTGCAGTGATAAAGAATATATGATTGCAATACACTTCGTAATCGCTTTTATAATACATGCATTATCTGTCAGAAAACCAATTAGAATTATGTTCAGAATTTTCCTCATATCCTTATTTGATACGGATACGGAATTTCGAGTGGTGAAATATTATTAAAGCAATACTTGCTTTTTTTACATATTTGTTTTGTCGTCCCATTTCTTACATAAGTATTAATGAAAGAATGACATGTAGATCATAAAAGAAAAAGATACTTCCAAGACACTGACACAGACGCAATGTCAACAGAGCATCACGCTCTAAATATATTACCATTTAACTAAAATACGAAATTATTTTCTTTTGTTTATTCATGTAAGATAAACAATTATGGGATAAATATGTTTATAATAAAATTGATAGATCTAAACTCCAACCGCAGCATGAAACTTACGTCCAATGACGCATTTAGAAATTTGTGACTGCGCTCTCCTATGCAGGCACAAATGAAAACGTCATCACCGACCGGGGAGAAATATCAGCTTCTGATTCTAAGAGAAAACAATCTGAATTCTCGGAAAGATTTACATCTACTAAGTCAGCTACACGGGGAAACATTCAATATAAGTTGACATGTTCCTCAAGTTTTCGCTCGCACGTACTCGGCGCATTCGAAGGAGCAGAAATTAGCACCCACCCTCGACGAGAGAAAAGGAGGGAGCGATTAAATTTCGAAAACAAATAAAAATCGAAGTGAGTGCGACGACAAAAAAAACACGACGGAGAGGGAGGGAGGCAGGGGGGGGGGCTTTGAGGGTTTTTTATGACAGGAAGGTGAGGGGCGGTTGGAGGGGGCGGGAGAGTAAACACGAGTAAGTGGAAGGAGGGCGACGGGTGCGGCGGCGTAGGGAGGAGGGGGGCGATGGAAGGAGTTGAGGGGGATGAGGACAGGGTAGGGGATTGTGTGTGAGTGTGTGTGTGAGGCGGTGTGACGCCGTCGCATGCAGTGTGCCTGCCCTGACCACGCCCAACGTGAGCCGAAATGTTCCGTGCAGGGGAAAACGAAGTCACAGCTGCAGATTTTCGAGCGACCCCAAGGGGGTTGAAGGGAAGAAAAAGAGGCGGAGGGGAGGGCAAGGGAGAAGGGGGAGGAATGAGGAGGACGCAAGACGGTGGGGGGCTGGGGAGGACCCGAGGTAGGGGTGGGCAGGGAAGGGGATGACGAAACGTAAGGAGGATGAGAAGCGGGCTGAGAAAATGGCAAAAAGGAACAAGAGCAGCCAGGGCATGGGAGAGTTGGGGTGAGTTTTGTGAGACGGTGTGCGAGGGTATGGGGGGGGGGATAAAAACTGGAATGGAGACTGCAGCCAGCCAAAACCTTTCATCCGCCTCTCCCGAGCTCTTACCCTTCGCCGGAGGTTTATAAGGGTGTGGTTCGGTTGCGACCAATTTTATATTTTTTGCCCCGAAACCCTTCTGCACCGTGATCCACCCCTCCGAAGACCCCGTTCCTCGCCAGCAAGATGCATCGTCTGGGGAGCCGTCGACGCTCTTCCGTGCCTCCTGCATGCACTGAAAACGGCGACAATCTCACTATATCGATCCAAAATGTGGATACGGAACAGATACCATAGGACACTCCCATCAACGCGGAGTTCTATCATTTAATACATATTCCTCCATCTCTTGATGGATGAAACTCTACGTAATATGTGACAGAATATGCATCTATGACAATTAAGCACCCTCTGAACTCAAACGGCTATACGTGCGAGCATTCAAACAATATCTTCAAAATTAAGGCGATAACATAAATAGCAGTAAATGTTATATGGTACGTACGTTATGCTATTAACGTCTCTCTTACGGATTTGTTACGCTATCAGCCATTGCCTTAAGGTGAAATACTTTCAGAATTTCTTAAAAGTTATAAAATATATCAGAATCTACGTTGACAGAAATTCTACGTAAGCAGAGAAAAATCATTTAATTTTAGATTCATATACAACTGCTCTATTAAGACCTTCAATAGATAAAAGGTTTTGATGAAATTTCTAAAACTAACTAGGGTCTCTAAGACTTGAATAAACCGTTCGCACTAATTAAATAAAAGTTTTTAGTCATTTACTTCTAATAAAATATTATTTAGAAAGAGACTGTTCTCTGATCCTAGATTAATCAAATGTAGTCAATATCAGGCACAATAAAAGCTAGCGATGTGAATAACGGGATAAGATTATATACTATTCAATGGAACATTTTCATTCAAAGCCATTTTACTTTAAGTTTTAAGCCTGCTAACTAATGATCCATGCCTATCAATATCAACATAAGCGCCCATGAAATTATTAGGAGTTGCCAATTCCTTTAAACGTTCCAATGATCAGCGTTTAGTCGGATACGTTTTTATTTAAAACTATTTGAAATGAACCTTTGTACAGCATAATTGATGGCAGCACGAGAACCCTCTTTCGTGCGTTGAATTGATAAAAAACGCTTAACTCACAAAGCTCCATTTCATCACTTATCCCCGGAGAGTGCGTTATCGCAGCGTTCCAGAACTGGAGAGAAAGAAAAAATTTGGCGCCAAAACGTAAAGCGGGAGCAACCTGGAACGCCCTGATTCGAATCCTCGGATTTCGGTCACGCGGATAGCAAATCGGCCAAGCGTCGTTCAGCTCTCCCCACCACCGCACCGGCCGACCCCTCCTCCGGGATGCGTATTGTCGAGGAATCGGCCCCGACGCCTGGCGCGGTCGCGGAGCGGGGAGGCGCGAGAGATACGGAGAGAAACACGGGAGAAAACGGGACACGCTGCAAATCAACGCTGCGCTTACGCTCCGTACTCACTCCCACCGCGCCCTCGTAAACAGGGCAGAGAGGGCGGAGGGGATGCATCGCGGGAGGGAGCGGAGGGCGCTACGCCGACGACGGTACTAGGGGTAGAGAGAGTGAGTGAATGCGGAGCATAACAGGGGTACTATGGAAGAGGGGCAGGGGCGAGTACGAGTGGGGCGGGGGAGGAGACGGGAAAAGACGGGAGAGGGTGGGGGCAGGATGCATTGCGGCAGTCGGTGGCCGGGCGGGGAAGGAGGTTGCTGGTGGGGGATTGGGACGGAGGTGAGGCGGGGGCAGAGGTGAGGAGGGCGCATATCCGGAGTAATCGCGGGACGTAAAACGAGGAGACGAAAAGGGGAGGGCGGGCGAAGCGGAGGAATGGGGGGAGGCATGTGTTTGGGTGGGTAGTAAAGCGCAAGAGGGGGCGAAGAGAGGGAGAGTGAGAGGCGGAGTGTAGTAGAGGAAGTTCCGTAGAGGGGGAGAGGGTTGGAGCGAAGGGGAGGAATTACGGGGTGGAGGATGAGGCGGATGGTCTAAGTGTGACGTAGTCGACCCAGTGGCCGCTATACGGATATCGATTCCCGGACTGCAGTTTCGGCGCTTGAATGTGGAGGGGGTAGGAGGGTTGATGTGGGAACATGAAGGAGTGTGGGGGGGCAGACGGGGGACCGATGGTGGCCTAAGAGAGAGGGAGAGAGAGGACTCCAGGGGGGATGCGGGAAAAAGGACAGGGGCCACTGGGTGGGCTCTCGGGATCACAGAAACGAGGAGGGAAGCGGAGGGGGGGACAAGGGCGGGAAATAGCTTAGCGACCAGACTGGCGGTCTCCTCTCACTACCGAAGGGTACCTCCTTCTCCCACCGCTCCGGGCGAGGGGGTCAGACCCCTCCCAATTCGCCTCCCACTTCTTCCTCCCTCCCCGTCAACACTCCCCTAGAAAGAGCCTGGGTGCGAGGAGAAGGGGAGGATAGGAGATGAGTGAGAATCTCCCTTTCCAACCCGACGGCGAATCTCCTTTCCATTCTTCCTCCCATCTCGCCGCCCTTTTTTCCCCAGACGTCTGGGGCCGAGTGTATTAGAGTTCCCAAGAGGTGTGGCGCAGTGTTTGGTGCCGTGGATACGTACAGAGGGGTGGGTTAGGGTGATTGAGGGCGAGGGTTGATGGACGGCGGAGGGGAAGAGGCACGCGCCGCTCGCTAAAAGATGCCCCGCGGACGAATCAAGAGCGGATGGGGAGTGAGTGGATGCAGGAAGATTCCGGCCCCGTTTCTCTAATGAACGCCACGGGGAAAAGGATTCAACTCCTGAAATTGCGAAATTTTGGGAAAAATTCTTTTGGTAGAAATTCTAATTTGGCTAACGTTATGCGGTGCATGCTAAGCACACAAATTCTACTCCCACAACATTAAAAGCGCTCGTAGTAACTATTACTACAGCGCATTTACACCCAGGTTAGACAGGACAGCTTCGACCGACTATCGTCGTCTCTACGAGTACAATAGTTTATCGCTTCTAGGATTGACAATTTGTAATAAGAATAATACAATGATTTTTACGAAACATTATTAACGTCACATAACGTTATTTTAGTACGTAACGATCATGATCGTTTATAATTATTTGCAACGAATGTTTATGGACTTAAGTGTTTCCAAATTTTCTAGGGAAAATAAGTAAATTTACTGGAATGTCTGTTTTCCATAATCCCCGCGCTGCTCGCAGTCGCAGGGTGAACAAGGAAAGGAGAGGGAGGGGAGATGAAGAAGAAGCAAATTTACCATTTCGGTCGCGCCTCTCCGGCCGGAGAGTCGCCCTAACTTCTGCAACTCGACACAATCACACGTGCGCACACACACAAAAAGGACTCCCTCCTTTCCTTGTCTCCGACGTTCTCCTCACCGCGTCCCGGCCTCGGCCTCGCACCTGCACGTGCTGCAGGCCCTGGGTCGGGGCTCTCTTCCGTCTCCAATACTGACTGCTCAGTCTAGCCGGCTTTCATTCATTTCCTTTCGCTCCACCGACTTCTGTTTTTCTCCAACCCATCGTAATCCTTCCTGCACCTCCCTCTCGCCTCCACACAGACGCTTAGCCCCTTTGCCTCCGGGCTAATTATTACCCCCGAGGAGAGGTGGGAGCGGGCCTCATAGACGGCCACAGGAAACTCCTAAGTGTGCCCTCGTTCTTTCCGGCATTCGCCACCGCACGTGAAAAACCATGGACCGCCGATACCCAACGGGTTAATTTCACCTACTTTCTTTTCACAAAGCCTGCGGCGGAGCGGCTCATCATACCCTCGAATGAGTTTGATTTAACAAAGGAGCCGTCTCCTATCATTCTTAAAAAAAAGTGCCGACCCCGGTGGCGGCGGGGTAACGTCCTCGTCTGCCATTCCAAGGGTCGCGGGTTCGATTCCCACCTGGGTGAGTTTCCCTCCATCTAGGGCTTGAGTGTTTGTAAATGTGACCATTGTTATCGTTGTTAATAGTTCGATGTAAAGGCCAAAATGTGTGCTGTTTTCGGACTTGTACTGAATAAATAAATAAATAAAATATGCAACGATTTTTAATTAGTGTTACGAAAAATATAGTTATCACCCATAAAAAAAGAACAGTGTTGAGAAATCTACTCCTGAATATTATTACATTTAACAGATTATAACTAATAATGAACATGGATGGAGGAACAGCTGTCGGATGCCTTAGTACCAAAGTTTTATCTATATGGCATAAAATATTAATAAAAGTTATCACTAGCTCTACATTTTTATGGATTTCACAAAGATTATATATCTGAGGCGAATTCGCAATATTACTAAGTGCACACAGTTAATAAAATTCAAAATATAACTTAAATTACAAAATTACGGCAATGAAACATGCCTTCTTTTCAGCTTTCATTCAGCGCATCGACATGGGCAGAATATACACGCATAAGGGAATTAATCGACGAAAAAGGATATGTTCCAGCAACAAGCAAGCATAAATCTCCTTCTTCTGCACAATATCTCTAATTTTCGCAACGACATAAGAGAATCGCTCGGGATTTCAACTTTCATACTTTGAATGTCAATGTTTTCGCAATCAAATTAATATTTTTCTCCTGATGTTATCCCTTTGGTTTAAAAAAAGCGAGTATACCAGGACGTCTGGACCCAGTAAACTTTGTGTCCCTTTTTTAGGAGCAACTCCTTTCTTCAGTTGCCACTGGAGAAATTGCCGTTCCTCCACTTAAGATTCTGCCGCCCTCCGCCCCTAAAATCCTCCGCCAACTCGGCCAATGTCCCACACCTACCAGACGCCTTTCTCCACCAAGCTACGTTTTCCGAGCCGCAAGTTTCTTTATATCCATTCCACAATCGGACGACGACTGAAAGGGAAGAAGAGTGACGCGGAGAAACGAATTCAGAGTAAATACACGAAACGATGAGTGGAAGGGGAGGGAGAAAAAGAGAGCCGAGCGGAAGGCGTTGCAGATAATTTGGCGAGGAGCGGAGATGTGAACGCACTGGGTTGCAGCTGAAGGAGGTTTTCCTCCGTTTTTGCGGAAGGATGGGAAGGGATTTCGGGAGACGCAATCATGTATCTCGAAGCGAAGGCGTTAGATTTTAAGAGGGGATAAGGACAGTGGGGAGAGATTAACGTGGGAAATGTCAACGGCGAAAGATGCAAGAGTTAGCACTGGAAAGCTCACCTTGCCCCTTCCACGACTTCACAATTAAATCATGCGGCTGCGGAAAAGCACAGAGCAAAAGTGAATAGGCTGGTTCTTCATGAGCCAGCAACAGGCTGCAACGAAAGAACCGATGAAAAGACATATTCGAGATCTGTTCTCGATTGTTTGCATAGAGGTCCGTGACGAATAATCAGGCATGCAAGAACTTACTTTCCACTCCATAGGATCAGGATGGAAATTGCAAGCCGTCATTTATGGAGGATAAAGTGGGGCTAAGAACTGTCCTCTTAACGTCATCAGGTCCCTCCTTCCATACAACGAATCACCATGAGCCATATACTTATAAGATTCATGTCAAGGATTTCAATCCAGTTGTGATGCTTATACTGAAGAAAAAATAAGAAATTCACATTTAAGGAAGCAGGTTTGAATAAATATATTGGAAGTGTAATGTGCATTGATAAAATGCCTGCGTGTAACTTATTTATACAATTACCAAAGCAATAGCCTTCGCAGTCGACATTTAAAGTGACAGTTAACCCACGAGTCACTGTCATGATATATGTAAAGATTGGCAGAGCTTGTTACATACGTGCACCTTATATTATGCATGTATCTAAGAACGATTTATTTCCGTTAGTTGCTTAATTTATTTCATCAAAAAAAACTGCCACATAATACAGTGGAGATTTAAAACCAATATGCAGATATCAAAGGAACTGGGATATCCCAATCAAAGTTATAAGCGAATGGCATGAAACAGTAAAAGATTAGAATATAAAAATAAGGAAGAGATGCGAGATGACGTGTTGGCGAATAACAGACATTACGAGATCTTGATCTAACACCCACCAGTATACCTAATACATCCCAAGGGGCAACGTTAACCTCGTAGATAAAAACCTAACTGGTGCAAACAACCTTCTTTCGGAATGAGTGCCGATTTCAACAGTCCGAGGGGTATAGTGGACCGCGATCAAATTTAAATGATTCAAGCCATCTCGCCAAAAAAACATTACATTTTGAATAACCCCATCATAGGAAATAAATTATTACTCCTTGTTCCAAGAAATGTTTATCTATATATATAAAGGAGAGTGTTTGTTTGTATGCATGTAATTTGTTTACTTTTTTGCTGTCATAGAAACAGCATTTTTCCAACTATGCCAGCAGGATACTTTTGCAAGAACACTATTGTATTCAGAATTGCCGAGATATTATACGTGGAATACATAATGGAAAGTATTTTGTAGAAGAAAAATGGGCAACTTTGATCCATAGAATAATATTTATTCATGTGACGCATTGGGCCGAGTCTACACATTCCATCCTAACAACGCCGAATGTTATTTTTTAAGAATGCTTCTACATACCATTAGAGGACCTCGCTCATTTGCAGAATTAAGAACGGTAAACGGAGAAATATGTGAGACATTCAGAGAAGCTAGCCAGAATTTAGGGTTGCTAGAAGGAGATCAACACTGGGATGACTCATTGCGAGAGGCCAGTTTGATTTCTCTTCCAGGACAAATCCGAATTTCGTTTGCCATCATAATAACCTCCTGTAATCCATCTAACCCAAAAACAATATGGGAAAAATATAAAGAATCAATGAGTGACGATATACTGGCTAAAGTTCGAAGTGAAAATCCTACATTGGATATTACGTTTAACTCCGACATTTTTAATAAAAATTTGATTATTTTGGAGGAAAAGTGTATCACCATGGTTAACAAGACTTTAGTGGAACTCGGTCTTTTTGCACTCGTACAAGATCAACAGGGTGTATTTTATCCAGATTATATACGTGAAACTAGCTACAATGTCTTAGACTTAGAAGCATACATCGCGGATAAAAAGCCACTTCTTAATGAAGATCAGAAATTCGCGTACGAAACAATAATGGATCAAGTAGATAAACAAGAAGGAGGTATCATTTTTCTTGATGCTGCTGGTGGCACGGGAAAAACATTTTTAATTAATTTAGTTCTCGCTGAAATCAGGGTTCATGGAGAAATTGCTCTAGCCGTTGCATCTTCAGGTATTGCAGCGACATTAATGGAAGGAGGAAGAACAGCCCACTCTGCCCTAAGTTGCCACTTAATATTTCCCGACAAGAAAATCCCACATGTCATATAAATAAAACAAGCGGCCAGGCACAAGTTCTTATAGAATGTAAATTGATAGTATGGGATGAGTGTACGATGGCTCATAAAAAATCTCTTGAGGCCCTCAACACAACACTTCAAGATCTTAGAGAAAACTGCAGTTTAATGGGAGGAGCTCTGGTACTCCTGTGTGGAGACTTCCGTCAAACTCTGCCTGTCATTCCAAAATCGACTCCAGCCGATGAAATTTATGCCTGTTTAAAACATTCTGTTCTATGGAATCATGTCCAAGAAATTAGCCTTAAACAAAACATGCGAATCCTCTTAAGAGATGGGAATGCTCAAAATTTTGCAAATAAACTTTTGGAGATTGGAGAAGATAGATTAGTTATTGAAGCATCTGGTATGATAAAATTGTCATCAGATTTATGTGTATCGGTGAAAACTGTCCGCGATATGATACAAGCAGTCTATCCTAACGTAAATCAAAATTATAAAAATTTAGAGTGGTTGCGAGAAAGAGCCATTCTTGCTCCTAAGAACGATGATGTTAATGAAATTAACAAGGAGATACTAGCCATGCTGCCAGGAGACGTGATTGAATATAAATCGGTTGATACCGTAGTGGATGCTGACGAAGCCGTCAATTATCCAACGGAATTCCTAAATTCACTTGATCCAGCTGGATTGCCACAACATCGCCTTATACTTAAAGTAGGATCTCTAATCATTTTATTGCGAAATTTAGATCCACCAAAACTCTGCAATGGGACACGATTGTGTGTGACAAAATTAATGAAAAATATAATCCAGGCAGTCATTTTAACTGGAAAAGGAAAAGGTGAAATAATTTTTATTCCACGGATACCTCTAATACCAACTGATCTTCCCTTCAACTTTAAAAGATTACAGTTTCCAGTCCGGCTAGCTTTTTCAATTACCATTAATAAATCACAGGGACAGTCTTTAAAGTTTTGTGGTGTTGATCTAAGATCGCCATGTTTTAGCCACGGGCAACTTTATGCTGCTTGCTCCAGAGTAGGTTCGCCTAAAAATTTATATATTCTTACTCCTGGATATGAAACAAAAAATGTAGTTTATAAACAGGTGTTAAATAAAAAAGATTCTTAAATTTGTATGAAATAGTGTATTATTGTACTTTATAATTTGTTGTTTTTATTTATGTAGTATATTTATATTACTGTTTCTCCCTAACCCGTGCAAAGCCGGGTATTCAGCTAGTTTGATATAGTTAATACCTTCCCGTTACTCGCACCCAACTTCGCGATTTTAAAAGAGACCAATAGTCCTGTATAATTATTTTCCCTGCGAACGTCGGATCGAGAGACTAAGCGGAAAACGCAAATATACACTTCCGTGATCCAAGTTGAAATAGGGCCCAAACAAATCCGATACGGAGCCGATGGGTCCTAATTTATCCAGCATTCCCCTCGCGCGCTCCTGCACACCAGTGTCGTGGGAGGGGTAAGTCATTGCTTCCTCCTAATCCCCGTGAGTAACCGCAAAACGAAAGGGGCCGGCGTTCATTTATAGAACCTGGTTAAAAATAAGTTGCAAGCGACACGTGCGAGTGTGTGCGTGTGGCCAGCAGGCGAGTACTTCGGTCCCAAAAAAGAAGGGTTACGCACCTGAGTGGATGGCTGGAGTAGGCACCGTGACACTGAGAGTCGCCATCAGGAAAAATGTTAACTAGTTTATTTGCGAAGCAGGTACCTGGATATACAAGGCGGACCTGGGATCTTCTTTTACGGAAAAATGTGACGCTCCTAAATACTTGGTGGGTTGGGCCAGCTTTCGGCATTTCGGAAATCTCTCTTGCACCCCGGAAGATATGTACTACTTGTTTAAAATGATTCGGCGCACTATTTTCGAATGATCTGAAATATTTTTTTTATTCAACCACCCTACAGCACCGCCATCATCTCTTTTACTTCCCAGAGCTCTTAGCAGATGATATGAGCTCGGAAGAAGCAGGTGTAACATCAAGCGTGCCGCGGGGAATTGTTACAGTCCCTCTCCTCTTCCTAATCATGAATCAACGGTATAAATCCCTGAGTAAATAGTACCTTTAAATATTTGTTGGTGATGCGGTGTTTTAAAAAGAGATAATGCCCCCAGTCGACCACGGAATGCTCTCCTGTGAGTTCAGCAACATTTCGGACTGGTGCAAGGAATGTGGCTTAAAATAAAATATTTTTAAAAAATAGGAAACCCGACTCCGCGCATAAAATTGACGAAGTCGAACTTCAGTAATCGTAAAAAGTGAGGCATTTGAACGAAAACCTCACTAAACTTATCATGAAGGGAGTACGTTTGGAAGAATTGTGGAATCGCCTTGAAGATGTTTGGGCTCATTCGACAAGTTGTGGGTAAATTTCATGAGAGAATAAGAGATAGGCTTTCTTTACTCTGGTGAGGCCACACACTTGGAATACCGGACGAGTATTTTAGGCCCACCAGACAAGAAGTCGATTAAGGAGATCAGGTGTAAAGAAGGGTCGCTAGGTATGTGAAAAAATAAGCCTGTGTAAGATAAAGAAGCAGCACCTGGAGCATTCAGGGAATATTTCTTCCCTCGCACGCTTCGCCATCACAACAAAAACAAAGCTAGCAAGGAAAAAACCTAGAGCCAATGAAACCAACTGTGAACCACTGAACTCGAACATCATCTATTTATTTACTGATGGATGGTGACCTGTCACACCGTGCCACACGCCTACAGGGTGGCTTGTAGGGCACGGTGCAAATGTATCTTTTAATTATGCAATAAAATTTGATAAATTTGCTCAGAAAGAGCAAAGAATTAGGACAGTAAGAGTATTCAATTGTTCACGGCTCAACTTTGTGGAAGTTCATGTTCATTAAATGAAGAACACAATGCATATTTCCACTATTCTTTATTTACCATTTGGTCTCAATTTCGCCCAAATAAAGACCCCTATCTATCTATCTATTTACGTACAACTAGTTTCAACGCTTAGGCGTCATCATCAGGTACTAGGTACCTAGTACCTATGTAGTACTAAGTAACTGATGATGACGCCTAAGCGTTGAAACTAGATGTACAGGAATTAAGAACATTGAAAATATACATTTTGTTCTTCATTTAATGATGATAAAAGTCAATAACATGAAAGAGGATGAAGCTTGAATCTAAAATCTTCGTACTCGATTAACAAATCCGTTTGGGTAAAAAATTCTGGCTATTTAATTGATTTTCATAAAAATAATATTTAAAAAACATGCAGAAAATGGACATCTTACACCGATATCTGTTCAAATATTTTTGCGAAACGAAATCAACTCTGCGACAACACTACATACATTTTTCTCTTCAACTAGAAATTATCTAATTCAGGCCATATATGGAATATGAAAACTTAGAGATTAAGGGAAAATAGTAAAAATGCGTTCAAAGGTCATAATCCTACAGTAAGAATGAGTTTTTATGATAAACGCGAATCCATATTTTAGATTTTATGTGCCAGCAATACTTTTTTTGAGCCGACTTACCTAAAATTACGGGCTGGCCATACGATACTAAAGACATGCATCACAATTAAGTTATAAAACGAATTTCTCATTCCTAATACCAGAGATTCGATAACAAATTCCCACAGTCATTAGCCTTGACCTTCATTTAGTTCGTCCTTGTCTCCAGAGGCGACTTAACCCTCGATCCCAGAATTCAAATTCAAACCTCGTGAAGCATTGTATTCGTCGCCGAGAAATCCATATGATGACACTCACTTCGCCTGCATTGGAAGTTTAAATTCTGCCCGAGTGTCACTACAATCCATTTAGTTAATTAAAAGTTGCAATTGTCAGGACTTCGGAATTATTTACGAGGCTTAAAATTACGCCTCTGCTCCCGAGGAGACGTAGGGGAGAAGCACCGCTACGATATCATGGTAAACGCCGTCGCATGGGCGGATTAATGAAAATTCCAAGAATGAAAAAGGGAACGAGGACGACGGCTAGTGGAATTACCCCTACCAACGAAGCGCCTCTCTTTTTGTCTCGAGGGAAATAGGCTGAAAAAAATAAATATACAAAACACCCGATGAGACATATAGCATACGCAGTCACGGGTAAGGAAGAAAAGCGGCGAGGTCTGGAAGGGGGAAAGGAGAGTTAAGTTAGGACGTGAAGGGTAGGACGGACGGCAGTGAAGCCAGGCGGCCACATACTGGAGCTTCGAGCGCCGATTGAAGCGAAACGAGGCGGGAGAAATACGAGCCAACCAGAGCGAGACCCGAATGCACTAGGAGGGAGGATGGCGGGGGGATAAACGGTGGATGTGCGGTGATGGGGAGGAAGAGGCTCTGCGCATGCGCATCTGCTGGCGCCGCCGAAGGGAAGTGCAGTCCCGCACGTCAGGGTGCATCGCGTGTGAGTCAGAGCAGGCGAAGAGCATACGGCGAGTGCAAGGGAGGGATCAGGGAACGAGAGGGGGGGGATTGTTTTTTTGAGGCTGCACACTGCATTCTGGGGTTGAGGAGGAGAGGGAGTGGGGGCCGGGGAATGGGTTTTGCGCCGAGGGGTTCGGAATTGACGGCGACGTTTCAGGGAGGAGAGGGCAAAAAAATGAGGGGATAGTGCAGCGGATAAAACAGGGGAAGGAGACTCGGCAACGGAGGAAGGAACATATGCGGCCGGCAAACCCTTCCGATTAAATCCGCCCGGGACAGGTGAGAAGGGTGAAAGAGTGTACGACTGCTTGCATGCATGTTAGTATGCACTCCCGCGTGCAACGGAGACGGTAAAGAGGGTGCAATGGAACACGAGATAGAATGACTCGGGGAGCGGGTGTAACGTTGATTCTACGGATTCGCCGATGACTAGGATTACGCCTTGTAACCAAGATGACGACGGAAAACTCATACGGGGTCGTATTTCTTTGCGAGCAATTACAAGGCACAATGAAACACGATAATCAGTCACTATGAGAGCTTATACTAGTTGAGACATTTGTCTTAATTGAATACCGATTGTTGTTATACTCACAGTCAAAAGAAATTTCGTTGTAACTATACCGGTTACGCTACGACAAAGACATTATTACGCAATTTCCTTTTAATATAAACAATACATGTATTCTGGCCTTTCTATAACTTTAAGAGAGATATATGTAATATATAAAAAAGACATTACCTAGATGAAATTAAAAATATCTACTGAGAAAAATTGTCTCGAATAGCATAATTAAATGTAAAATCAGTTGGGCTATTTATGCATATAAATTTGGAAGAAAAATACAAATGCTATAAAAGGGAGCAAGTATATAGGAAGCACTGATATACACAGGAATCACTATGGAAACAAGAACATACAACCTGTTTATGCCTTAATCATGCATTAACTGTGAACTTGATCGGTCTTGAATGACCTTAAATATTGCGAAGTTGAGCAATGGTGTTACCAAATTGGAATACTGCGCGATATATATCCCTAATATTCGTTGATGAACTAAAAACGATGACGCTTTCGCATTTTTAAAGGGATTACATTTAATTCGATCAAATAAAATACAAATATACAACCGCTTTAATAAAGCGAACTTGAAGAGAGCAAATGATAAGTTCCCTTTGCTTCGCCGGTGAAGAGAACCAAGACTACCGCTACGTCCTAGGACGGCTGTCTTCTCTACCATTCGATGCCAAGAAAACGTCCTTCCGTTGGGCAAGCCATACAATCAAGTTGCATTTATGCAGCGACTACCGACACCACTCGATGCAGCTGTCACACCTTGGCGGGCATGAATTGTCACATTTCCCTTGCGTAATGACGGTAATAATCGACCCTGCCCCAATTTTGGCCCACTTAGTCTTTCTATGGTTCTCCTGTACTTACTGCGCCATTTCCCACGCCTAATTTGCCAACACATACTTCTACAGTAACCGCTGATCAGACGCGAAGGACGCTCACCATTTTCAAGTTAGAGAAACCGCGACACCACTGGTCCAGATACTTAGCGTGCTGGCGCAAGCTCCTTCAATGCGGAGTTAACACCCGGATAACGGTATTGCTGTCTCTCTCCCATTCCTAGGCTAAGTAACGAAAGGATATACAACCGTGATGGAACACTCGGGGATGGGATGGCTGCGGACGACACGGGATGAAATTAAGTAGGTGTTGAGTAAATAAATCCAAAAGAACTCTGGGAACGTGTTAGGAGGAGAAGAGCGAGGGAGAAAAAATAGGTACGGCAAAAGTGAAAAATAAATGTCGGTTCGCGGGAGTAGGGTTGAAACAAGGAGGAAGCGTGGGAAGCAGCCCAGGGAAGAGATAGATGGCAAGGTGGAGGCAAGAACTACGCACTGAGCTGCCTGGTTATCAAAACGATCGTCCATGAAATAATTATTTATGTCCGGCATTTAATTATTCTTACCCATATCAATATATTTATTTTTTTCTCAATTCAAGGAATTTGGATTGCCTGAACTCACCAGAGTTACCTAGAAAAACCTACGAATAATAAAACACTAAGGTTAACCACTTGCAGGAGAGATGATTAATAAATACTTGAAATGATCGCCTGGCTCTAGGGAGAGAGCGGCTTGGGAAAAAATACGTCCTAAGCATTAAACAGTACTCGTGCTTCTTCCAAATTAATCCATCGAGTTATACTATATATAGACCGAGTCGAGATCTATTTAGTCCACCAGTTTATTTTAAATTACATCCTCAATCCATAAGTGTATCAATAAAGATTACGAGGACTTTGTACTTCGATGTGCCTTAAAACTAAAAATAACTCGAGAAATGTCATGTAAGTTTAAACGAAACCTACGCAGGGACGATGTAAAACTGAGTGAACACAACACACTAATACGACAGTATGTATATGAAATGAAAGAAATCAGTGAACTTTAAACAATCTTTAATAAAGTAAAACCACTAAAAGCAAGTCGAAACAACGAATACGATCAAACAATTCATGGAAAAAACAGGCAGAAAATTCTACATGAAAGGTGAAGCAGTGAGACATTTGAAACAGAATGACGCAAAGAACGCAGATAAAAAACGCAATACGGAGATAATTTTTAAGCGAGCTATGAATAAATGCCATGCATTCATCATCGCACGATATCTCCTTGCCACGAGCACTTGATCCACAACTTTTCAGAAAAAAAGGATCCCGTTTTCACAAATCAGGCAAAACTTCCTCGGAGTAGGCCACCAGGACAGTTAGAATTTGGGCAAACTTTGCAACGTCAACACTGCAAAATAATTGGGCCAAACACATTGGCACTCTGTGGAATATATAAACAACGCAATGGCCCAAGTGGTCTAAGTCGTAAAACGCTTAACGAAGTTTTTTATGGGAAAATAAGGAGCTACAAGAGTTATTAAAATTCAGCCTTTAATAGCTTAAGCAGCAGCAACATAGATATATGCTGAAAGAATCAATAAAGTATTTTAATTCAACGGCACCAGAATTGGTAAAACTAAAAGTTTACTCCGTTCAGTAATGCGTATACTGTGACACAGCACCAAAAATTGCACACAAAGTATCAATACTTGGATTTGAAAAGAGACGTTTCAAAACTGTGAATTCTGCTGAGAAACTATATCTTCCTCGAAATGAATATAATTGGATACAATTATAAGAAAGCTTACGCTAATGGAAATAACTAGCCTATCAAATATTTCAAAACATACAAACCGAAAGTTAGTTTCTCATAAAAAACTAGATTTACCTACCACCCATATTTTATTTTTTCGTAAAAAGAATAATCCTATTTAACTTGCTGCTTGACGTCGCTACAAACATATCCACTTTGTACTCTAATTTTACGTCAATATGAGCACTGAAGCTGAACAGTAATTTTGAAATTGTACAGTTTCCGGTGGTTGATAAAAATGCCCTATTATTAGGGATCAGTCCAAATATTTCTTAAGACTCTGGTGCCTTTCCTCAATAATATAAGTCCGAAAAAACATCCACGCAGATCATAGGACAAAAAAACACCTGCTCGAAAAAGTGGTTAAAAAATACTATGCACACTCCATTACCTCCAACCACTTCAAAGTGCACAAAAAACATCTAACAGATAGGAGCAATTAACGCCCCGGAACCATCCCTCGTGGGCATGAGTGGGATCTCGGCGACAAGAGGTTACAGGATAACAGGTGAGGAGAAAAGGGCGTGGCGTGTGTGTGGCGTTGGGAAAGGTGGGCGTGGGTGGAAGTGGGAGGGGTTTAAGAGCAGAACAGGAGGACGAGGGGGGGAGATAGAGGGGAGAGGGAAGAGGTTGGCTTGGAAGGCGAAAGGTGGCCATTTACTCCCACGCGCCGCATAGCTTTGGCCAAATGGCTCGACCGCAGCCGTTCGCTCGGTGCGTGGGCGGTTGGGTGGGCCGGCGGTGCGGGGCGGAGTGGAGGGCAGCTGCGGGATCATCCACAGGAGGAGTGGAGCTGGTGGGGGTCGGTGGAGGTGAGACAGGGAAGCGAGTGGATTAGACACAAATGTGTTGGAAAGGGGGGAAGAGGCCAGTAGGAAGGAAGAAGGTGCAGGAGTGGAGCGACGCGTCGAAAGATGCAGGTATGCCCGGCAAACACGGAGGAGGGGGTGGGACGCGCTTGCGTGAGAACTTCGAATGAAAGTTAAGGGGAGAGGAAAGGAGTAAAGATAAAAGGGTACCCAGGCTGCTATGCTCCATCCAATGCACAAAGAAATCTACACCGAAATTGGCTAAATCGTGGGCCTGAAGACCATAGCGCATATTTAACATCGAATCAATTTTTCTACATTGTCTGTCTCGACCAATAAAACCCTTACTCACTCATGTTACGCATTGCCGCGACTGATATTTTGGAAAACAAAGGGCGACAGTCGGCTAGCAATGGGAGTGACAAGAATTAAGGAGAGTCGATACCGCAGCACGTGCCACCTGAGAATTTATGACTTTATACCCGCATGTAGTATGACTTAATGAGTAAAGTTCAAGTATGATTGAACCCAAAGGCGTTCTCTGACACCTCACCACTTTGGATCAATTCCAATTTCTCAAACTATTAACTGTGACATTAAAATATACACTACAGATTTAGGCGAGATGTAGTGGAAGTTCGTCATTATGAGAAAAACAAAAATTTGCACTTTTCCACAGATTTAATGAATTTAATTAAATCTGCGGAAAGTCGTAGATTTTGTTTTTCTCATAATGACATTAAAAGTTAAATTAATTGATAAGGGACATTCTGCGACGATGGCATTTAAAAGGAATGCTAAATCAAGCAATTGCAAACTTATAGTTCCAGCCATTCGGATTATTACCACGAATAATCAAACCAGTAGACATAATTATGAGAAAACGGATAGGATGAAAAGTAAAAAACTTATAAGTGCACATGAAATTCCGCAAGGCAAAATTTAAACGAGGGAGACACAATGCCCAGAAGTGAAAATGACAACCTTTTTCTTAAGTACGCTTCAGTACTCAGCATCCAAATTGAAATACGAGGACGTTTGCATAATGGAAGGGAGACATCACGGGGAACCAAGGATAATGTTGGTTTCACGGATTGCATTTATTTGTGAATGACCCTGATCTCAAAATTTCTCGCCATCTTTTCCAACAAACTCACTCAAAGGGCAGACGAAAGAGCGAGCAAAGAGCCGGAGGAAGAAAGAGCAGGGGCGCGGGATACGGAGACGACCGAGCAAAATGAAAATTTTGATCACATGTCCAGTCACATCCCCAAAAACTTGTGAGCTGGATCGTTCCCCCAAGTTCCGAGTCCCCTCAAACTCCACCACTCCGCTCCATTCTCTTCCCGGACACGGCATGCACGACATCAGGAGCAGGCTGCGCCCACGCTCACCCAGAATGCCAAACCGGCTCCAAATCAAAAAACTTAGAATGTGACCGGGTAAATATTTTGAGAACGGGAGAGGATGGAGAGGCAGAAGGGCTGAGTGTTGGGAAAAAATAGGTCCGTCGGCACACTTGCCGGGGAGGAAATTAAAATAAAGGAGCGGAGTGCGATTAATCGACTTAGTTAAGCATCCGTAAACCGGGTGAGCACAAACACACACAAATAGAGTGGGCCTAAAAATTAAGATCTCCACGACGGGGAGCAAACGACGGGGAACGAGGGGATGGATTGAAAGGGTGGGGGGACGTGGAGCAAAACGGGGAAGTGGCGGCGTGAGAGAGACGGAAGTGCTCTCTCCCGCCTATCCCACTCGGAAAAGTGTGAAATAAGGATGACATTATTTTCCCCTTCCTGTTTAGAACCCTTCTAATCCTCACTTTCCAACCATCCACCCACACCTTCACCTTTGAGAATTTTCTCAAAAGATCTGTCCCTATTAATTTGAAACTTTACTTCCAAGGAAACGTTAACCCTATTTTATGAAAACGCCAAGGCCTCGAAAAAAAGTAACATTCTTTTCAAGGGATTCTTTAAAACTACAATTAAGAAAATAAATTAGTTTGAGTCAAGTCTCTAACCCCAAACTCTATAGCAAAAATTCAGAATATAGTGATTTACTGAAGGGAGTAGTTGCCAACGATGATATGAATGAATTGCCACTTCACAAATACAACGGTGTCCCAAGAAAATATGTATGCTCAGACGTGTCGGGCTACTGCGGTCATCTTGCGAGTGACCACATTAACAAATTGGCCGCTTAATGTATTTCTGAAAGAATAGGCAAGCTAAACCATAAAGATTCCGTATGGATACAAACAAACAAATGTATTTAATGAAACCATGTGAGTATCTTATGTAAACACTTGAACATTTAATACGAGTTTTCCATTCATAATGCTCCAAGTAGTAACCACGCTAAACAAGGCACATAAAAATAGCATGAAAACAAAAGTAATAATGATGATATGGAGTTAGGAAACAGAATAACCAGAAGCAAAAAAAAGTTTATCATCCTAAACAAATGTTTTGGCGTCATTTGAATACATCCATTAAAGCCGGTTTGTTGTGGTGTAGTCCCGTCCTCAAAGGCAACGATGCAAGAGCACAATGAGTAAGCAATCGATACCGGCTCTTTAATTGATCAGCGATTCTACTGAAAGATATCATTTGGTCAACAATGTTACGAAGATTTCCTGCCATCTAGATTTCTAATAATTATCCCGATAGGCCGGCATATGCTACTATTTACTTAAGTCACTCAAACTTCACTGCCAAGTTCTCATAGGCGGACCCAATGCAAAACAATTGAGAAAATAAATCTCAGTTAGAGTTTCAAATGGCCGGAGAACATAGTCTGTATGATAATTTGATAAGGATAAGGGGTATGCGATGAGTGATATAATGGACGTACAAAGAGTTCTGTCGTACACGCGATCAAAGCTTCAAAAAACTACTCCATATACGGAAATTATTAAAAGGGAATGCTTACCCTAGAAATAAAAGACGGGAGAGTAATATCTATAGGTATTGTCGAATTAAGCAGAATCAATGAAAGTTTCCACTCTACTTGCTCCTACGGGGAATAAATGCAACCGAACCATAATGAAATAAATTGCATGCGTCCAGAAAAGATGGCAGGCAACGGGCATCGATATGTTTGCGTGGATGTAAATCGTAAATCAATACGTTTGTGTGGATGAGGCAACGGCTAAGACGGTAGGCCGTGGTCAAAACAATAATAATGCAAGAAAACATAGAAAAAAAAGGCGATTCGCATAAGCATTTGTTTTCTGAGAGTCGGAAAGGAAAAATGGAACGTGATTCCAAAGGCGCCAAAGGGCGCCGTCAACACCATGATCTTCAAAGGATGAGGAGAGGACGCATTCCACTGGGATAACAAAACGGGAGAGGGAAAACAAAAAAAATAGACGGGGAAACTCCTTATTTCGCCCGAGAAACAGAGAACATCTCTTCCCCCATTCTTGAAAAAAATGTGAAGGAATAGGAAGGGTATGACGTCGAACGACATATATTTCCTTGAAAGACGTGACGCAAGAGGGAAAACAAATCGGGCGAAAGAGTCGCCGCGATGGCATAAAAAGAAAATAATACGAAAGACGCTCGTTGCCCACGTTTTCTTCGGAAAATCTCAAAATTCGGCCATTTCCTGGATGCGGAGGGCCCAAGAGGGGTACGGGGAGCGCCCCAGTAAACAACTCCAACTACGATACAGATTGTCGATATCTCTTTCCCGAGAATTACCTTCTTTTCCCATAAAGCAACGGTCGTTGCGAAATACGAATAATTTAGTACATGAAATTATGCCGTAGATATGGATAGCGAGAGGAGAGAAAGAGGCTGAGGGGATTTAGGAGAAGAATAATAGGTGACAAAAAATTCATTCTCCGAAAAGTCCATTCGATCTTTGAAAGACAGGGCTCCAACGATCCCTATGGCAAGAAAAATAGCATTTGGAAACCGTAGGAGGAAGGAGTTTCTAGACCATAAATGAGTCGGAAACGATTATCATCAAAAGAAATACTTTCGTAAGTACGATAAGTAAACAAGCTAAATGGAACACGACTTGGTGCAATACGGACGCTTTGATGAGTGATAATAATCGAATAAATATCCAAACAGCATTCGGCGAGAAGAAAGAGCTAATTCTGGAGCGTATTGAACACTAATATCAACCCGAGATGTCCTAGGCGAACAAACTGGAGGTAATACAAACCGCGAGAAGACCACTTCTATGGACTAGATAATTTGTAGGTCAAGGTTAAGAAGATACTCGTTAAAAATCATATGTTACAAGAACTGTTCCGCGATTTCCCTTATTAAAAGAGCCGACATAATTATGCTTACATTGTTAGCATTGGAAAACACTTAACACATTATGAGGACACCATCAACTTATTTATGCAATAACTTCCTCACGAAGGAAAACCATCACAATGGCAGAGGATATTTTCTACCGAAGTTCTCCTAACTTCCATTCCAGTTGAATAAATCTCACTTGATTGGATAGCTAGGGTTATATACTCATGAAAAAAATAGAAACCATCTAATGAAAAATAATACTTTCCTTAAAACCATCAAATTTTTTCACGATACTTTTGTACAAACTTACATAACTTACACGACTAGTTACTTTTTTCATCTTTTAAGTCTTATTCAAGATAGTTCCAATCACTATATGGCCGTTGGTTATGCGAGGAGACTAAAATTATGACGCAAAACTTGGCGTACCGTTAATGCCCGTACTCTTCTTGATTTAGTCATTTAGAACTTCCAAGTTTTAATTGTATTGTCCTCTCCTGGGCCAATGACGTAAAAATATTAATATCTTAACACACTTACTTGTATTTGTCAACAGATAACACAAAAACTGCCACTAGTGTCCGAATCTACGGAGTAAATAGTGACACAACTAGAGCTAAGACTGATTTGATGAAAAGAATAAATTCGACGCTGACTTTCCTAAAAGAATTACGCTGATGAATTACCCATCGCATTGACGAAATACTTTTGTTTACCCGAATTGCTATAAATGAGCAAAGTTTAATTCTAGACTATATCTAAGTTACTTGACGTCCTCCATTGTCATAATGTAATCATCTGAGCCCCTCCTATACCGTTCTACTGATGAAGCGAAGGAAAGACCTTTGTCATGCCGTTTATATCGATGCATACAAAAGAATAAATACTATCGCCCCATTTTTATTTTTTTAAATACGCGGAGTGTTACCCTCTTTTTCTGGTGTATAATTTTGGCGATTCTAAAAACTCCACCGTCGTAATGGATGTGACCCACATTTTGACCCGCGAAAACGAAAAAGCCAGCACACAAAAGCGAGGCAGGAAATGCGCCGTACGGCGAGTTATTTCTTTTCAGCATGGTCATTTCTTGAAAGCAATTTTGGGGGAAACGGGTGATAGTAGTAAGAGTTAAAAGAACGTTCGCCAAAGGAAGAAAGCACGTGTTCATTGAAAACAATAATGTTGACAAGGAACAAATACAAAGATAGCAACGTGTGCGAAAAGGTGGCGAGAGAATCAACGAAAAAGCCACAAAAATACTTGAAAACTCAGTAAGATATCAAAGATTCTCTTTGGACCCTTAACATTAAACCACACGAAAATTATGACCTCATTCCTTGGTGTTTCAGGTTTGATGCAAAATAATACCAAAATATCTTACGACGCCTATTGCTTAAGTTACGTACTTAAGCTTGAAAACCTACTTACACTTATAATAATTCCAGAATTTTTCCATCACATATTTCATAAATAAAAATGTTTTTCGTTTTCAGGAGCAAAGAGTTAACAACTGCTTGGAAAAAATAAAATCTTGAAAAAGCTTTTCAGAGAAAATATGGCAAATTTTCGCCCTTGAAGGAGATCAGATATATCCATGACAAAAAATAAGCAAACAAATGTTCGAAGTATATACGCCAAATTTATTACTTTGTCGTGTTACACTACCCGCGTGGTCCATATACGTTATTGAGATATTTAAGGCCGATACTTTGCGAAACTCCCATCTCCGCGGGACAATTTTTATTGTCCCTAAGGACTGTATATGTACTGTATAATGACAGTCAAAATTCTATCCGGTGGAAACGCAAATCTGCCCTGATTCTTCCTCGTGCAATGGTTAATACACTCTTAATATTAGCATACCTACGGAAATATGCATGAAATTTACATTATTTGTTTATTTACAATGAAAATATGGGCAAATGTTGGTACCTGGCGGAGTTAGCTACTACAAGGAATTCAAAGTTCTGGTAGGTGTAAGGAATGAAGAGAGAAATTGAAAGTAAACATTGGAATACACCCCATTTATCCATTATTTATTCAGGCAACAGTTTCAATTTGCTCTCGCGTACTGATTTTATGTCGTGAAAATATATGCTTTGATGGTAGTATTTCAAATTGTTTACAATTCTTCCTCCATATGCACGATTGGGAGCGTCTGTACGTTTTCTTTACTGTGGGGAGGAAACAACCGCAGGAGAAAAATGTTAAAGGCATAACAGAGAAAATATCTGTGTATGTCTGCATCTCCCATCATCAAACACGAGAAAATCCGTCCATTATCCGTTCCCGTCAAAAGAAAACATTTCTCTATGGAATTCAGAGAGTATTTGAAATGTTTGTTTAACAGTTAATCCAGTGAAATAATTTATATCCAGGCATTACTCGTGTTCATCTGCTTGCGTTTCAATCTTTTTAGAAACCCGAAAAATGCCGTGGGAAAAATATTCACCTCGCCATCACTCGAAGCATTGCCCATCACAACCAGACGCCTTACATTCTTACGCCAGATCCCGTAGCTCATGATACAATGACGGGGGTATGTAGTCCCCGAGGCTCCCCCGTACCCCCACCCCCTTGACGCTTCTCCCAAAGCCTTAATCCAATCAAAGTCTGCACCAGAGTGCCACCCATCCTCAAGGCAAAAATCACAGGTGGGTGGGGGCCAGGTGGGGGAGGGACTGGGCTCCCGTGGGGACCGGGAAGCGGTGAAGAGGATTCGGGAGACAGTTTCCGACGGAACAATATGCGACGCACAATCTTGATCCTGGTTATAGATGCGTGCGAGACGCACGTGGGTAAAAGAGAGAGAAAGAGGGACACACACAGACCACCCCTCTCACAATCCGACCCTACCCAGACTTGGAAAAAAATTGCTCCACGCCCCCGACCTTTTTGGGGACCCGAGAATCAATGCCATCCATCCTACGGTGCAATCGAAAGAAAATGGAGTACGATGGAAGATTCACCGCGCACCCGTTCCTTTTCATGAAAAATATATACAAAAAGATCTACTTCCCGAAACCCTTTTCTCAGCCACGAATACCACTTATCATCAAACCCCCCCTCTTTCCTCCACTTCCTATGCATCCTCCCCCATCGTTCCCCATCTTCCCCCACTACGTTTATCCAGCCCACTCTCGCACCCCACACCACTCTCACAACCCCTCCTCGAGTGACTTTTGCGACATACGTCTCGTGCTGTCTCGCCGTCGAAGGGAGAATGACAAGAGGTACCCAACCCGACACGCTCATCATACTCGTCCGCATTCTTAACGAGTCGGTCCTACTAACTCACCGATACGTTACACGGCAATTCACCCAACGGATTTGGTTGCTCGGAGAGACTCCATCCCACACATCTAATCAGGGCCATAACCAAAGGAGTTTTCACTTAATGTCAAGTGACAGCTTAGAATGCATCGCGTCAAGTCACTTTTAAATTTTGGAAGATGCTTTGCAATTGATGATCGAATATTTTCGTCCACGGAAAGTATAACCTCTTACTTTAATATTTTCTTCCCACTCAGTACAGTTTATGCTGATTGTAAATCCCTACCACAGTCGAACGGATAGAAATTGGTGCTTACCGTCATTGGGCTCGGGTTTAATATTTTGAGTTAACGTAAAGGTAAGACGAGGGCAGCGATCCATATCAGGGTCCTGAATTGGCGGACCAAATCGTGGTGGCTCATTAGGACCGCTACTGAAGGGGAAAAAGCATTTCTTCAAAACAGGAAGTGGCGGCGAAAAGACAATGCACAACGTAGGAATGCGCTCACATCAGGAAGGACTATTTCGCATGCCTCTTAAGACGTCCACAACCCTACTGCTTACGGCCAATTCTCTTCGAGGTTTCACGGTTCGAATTTAATTGCACGTCCTCGGGCAGCCACAACTAGTTTACCTTTACAATTGTTATCAAAGCTTCTTTTTTCCCCAAGCACGAAATACAGAACGACGCCGTAGTTTGGAGTGAAAAAGAAAATTTATCCGGCAACATAAATTCTCTCTACATTGATGGCACAACCGATATTGGAAATACAAAAAATATGACATCTCGCACGGCAATTTGCCCGTAGTTTTATTCCCCGGGAAAATATGAAGCGAAGAGTTTCCCTTAAACCACCTTCCCCCTTTCTCTCGCCTCACGCCGTGGATGAGTCTTCATTATTTAATTGATTCGAACGGGGAGCGCCTCACAGGAACTGACAGACTACCTGTACGACGGCCACGTCACGCGATGAATTGTGGCCATTGCGTCCGTGAGCACGGAGATACAAAATAAATGAAAGGTTTACACTCCTTCGAGGTAGTTCCTTTGCCCTTTTTCGAATGTGCCGCTGAACGTGGAGAAAGCTATTAGTACAAGCATTCGTAGTAATGAAGATGCATTGCAGAGATAGCATAACGGCCGGTGCGTGTGCGGCATGAAGATGTGCAAAACGACTCGCTTTAATAATACGCCAGATCCCATCTCTCGCTCTCTCCCTCTCCTGCTTTATCTTCCTACTTCCTGCCTACCATCCTGGGCAACATGACTCGATCCCAGAAGCTATAGCTCGGACTTTGGCAAATGCATGCGAGGTGAAGATGAAGCTGAAGGGCGCAAAATGATGCATCACTACGGTTACTACATATATTTCGACACGCATACGCCTTCGTCCGTGCGGCAGCTCGTTTAACTTATGGCAGCAATGAATTAAATGAACGAGGCCTCGTAATTAATGGAAATTTCAGAGCTTCTTTTTTATCAAAAGCGTCACTTTTGGACTTGAAACACCGAAATGGAGACGATCTAACGTTACACGCGGCAGAACAGAAACCTCCGAGGGTATTTACAGCCATGTCATAGACTACTGGTCAACCCTATGCATAAAAAAGTTATTTTAAACTTGCATGAGTCTATGGAAACGATTTTGCAAGCCAAATGCGGAATGTGGACAGCATGTTTGAGAAAACCTTATCGTGGAGACATTTTCAAAGAATTGCATTGAAACAAGCTCCCAACTGTAGCCAGATCATATGTCTCCGTAAGTAAATTACCCGCATAACTGTCTCTCAGTTATTTCAATAGCAGACACTACATCCAAGATGAAGGAATATCAGCTAAGCAATATTTTTCTGCTCCTTAAAAAGGCCTACGGACTTCGCCCTATAAGTGGGCCCCAGCCCAATGACGGGTAACCGTCGCAGTGGAAGGCTTCCATTCATATTTATAGGGAAGGGAACGCCTACAACACATGCGTAGAGGTACGTATAAGCGACATTTCTACTCGGATGAGATTCACACAATTTCTCATCGAGGTTTGCTGACCACCGGAAGGTCAAGACGATAATTTCCCGAGACTGATTGAGAAAATATTGATCTAGATCTATAAGAAGAGACAAATAAGCAATGACACTCTTTCACAATTTGAATAAACATGAATCTAAATATTCACTATTGATCACGTGCGAAAAAATATGCATTTTACTAGAAGACTGATATTAGGAATTCTATCAAAGTTTTACGGAACTTTTATAAATACGGTACAGGCGGGGATCGGGATTGGTTCGGTGCTATCGTACTGGCTTCCCACCCAGAGGGTGTGGGTTCAAATCCCGGCGGTGTTGAATATTTTTCAGAGATATCTTGATCCCTACTTGAGGTGCTTTGTGGAGGGCACTTTGAGTGAGTACGCCGTCCGTCGGATGGGACGTTAAGCTGCGGACCCCTTGGCGCCTTTCGTAAAGAGTAGGCTAATGCCGACGCCGGGTTTCTCTGCACCCTTCATCCTTTCCAGTCCATCCCCTATGGCGCAAATGACCTCAGCAGTCGGCCGCCTCCCATAAATACTGCTACTACAACGGTACAGGCAGCGCAACAGACGGTTCAGTACAAACGTCAGTGTAGGCTTAATACAGAATCATGCAGCTTAAGAGTATATTTGAATAGATACTAAGCCTCAAAGTTCCGTCCCTAAGAAAAAACCTAAAACGTAGAAAAATTACGTATTGAACCAAACTTATTGCACTATTGTAAAAAAATATAACTGTAGCAGTTCACAACAGGAGAAAAGTATGTCGATTTCAGAGTCAGCTCACCGGAGTATTCTTCACACTGATTCGCACAGGTTTCCGCGTAGACTTTTCCACAACAACTAAAAAGCATAAAGTGCCAAACTCAAAAATATAAAACCATCCTAAGCAAATTTATCAAGTTACAATTGTCGTTATGTTCTAGTTCGTACATGAAATTATCTTTGCGAACGGACTGGATGTAGTTACGATCTTATTGCCTTCAAATGATATGATAAATAAGTTCGCGGAATATCAATTCAAATGGCAAGCATAATAACGCACATAAAAGAACTCAGAAATTACCTGCAGTTTTCCGTGACCCCGAGCACCTTCATTAGCCCGACCCTTCAAGCCTTACGGTTGATGAAGGTGGCTGTATTCGAACAAAACAATAAGGTATTTTAGTGTGCATATCAATGTATATATTCATATATGCCTATAGATATATGTTTCTCTGTTTATATACACACAAAAATAACAAAAATTAAAAGTTAATGCATAATTTACTGAAAATAAATAATGCGCGGTCACGTAGGGCGTGAACAGCACGAGGTTCACCGCATTTGCATTGAACTCGGCAAACTAGCTCTACGTAGGAAGTCGTGATTGAGAAGTGGCAAATGTTTTCCATCGATTTATGCGGGATTCCGCCCCATCAATCATTCCGGCAATCTCACTCTCATATCGGAATCCTTTATCTACAATCATCGCGACTATTTTTCTCCTAGCTACCCATTTTCTGCGCCTAGTCAAAACCCATTTCTACACCCACGGCCTCCTGGGAGTTCATGAGAGGGGGGTGGATGGGAGGATAATAAGGGGACGCTCGATTTATACCGACGGAACAGAAAACTGATGGGAGGGAGAGGGATAACGAAGAGGAAAACGCGAGGGAAATTTCAAAAACCCGGAAAAAGAGAAGGACGTTAAGGACGACATCGACCTTAGGGAGGGCGAGCCTGCACTGGGATGGAGATGGTGCTTGAAGGTTGGATAACCTGAGATATAACGGGCTAGGATGGAATGCATATCGGGGTGAAACGAAGATAGAAAGGCAAGAACAGTTTACTCCTGCAATGACCCCCTCCCACATTCCCCTGAACTTCCTCTCTGCAAGTCTCCGATCGAACCAGGCTCTCATTTTATATTTCGCTCGACTAATGCCCTTAATCCTCAAAGACACAAGCACGCATACCCCTTTTCTCTTTCTCCCTCCCTCTCCAGTCCGCCCATACAAACACACGCACACTCACGCGACCACAGGCTCACATGCACCAATCCCCTCCACTCGCAAATGCATTCCAAGTAGGGTTACTTGGGAAGCCGGTGGCGGCGCTTCGTACCACCTGCATCCCTCAAACCACCCGCAACCATCGTTCATGCATGCATTCAGGTCTCCTCTCTACCTCCCTCCCAGCCATTTTTCTCCCACCCTTCCTTCCTTTCTACCCCAGCCCCGAGCATTTTTATTTTTACCGAACGGAACGGCAGGGTTTAGAGGTGGAGGCACCGAGGGGAGAGCTCGCGACAGAGCTAAAAAAAAACAGGAATTGAATAAAAAGCATAGAGGGAAAAACTCACACACACAACCGTCCTCATCTTCTTCTCCGTAATTTTATTTTTTCTTCTTTCATTTCGAAATGGGGGAGGCGAAAGGGAGTCAGACAGGTAGGCGTGTAACGAGTTCAATGAACGGAATATGTATGCCTCCGAACACCACTATCCCCCTCGCCCCTAGCCTCACCCCCACCCCACACACACACATAACACCCTCCTACCATCCGTGCCGCCAATACTCGCCCCCGCGCGGGTAGTCAACAAACCCTCCTCCCACCTCCCAAACACCCCTCCATTCCTTTTGCCCACCCACAAGGGAGAAAACTCCAAGGCGATTGCATGTGCACGCCATGCAACGCTCCGTCCCCAAACCCCCGCTCCCAACCCAACCCTAATGCTCTATCCTCCTACCTCCCCTCCTTCCTCCACATCTCCGAGGGGGACATCACCGGTCGCATGGGTTTCAGTCCTGCGGATTCTTCGCTCTTTGCCCGTCTCGGGCATTATCAAAATGCATCATTCAATCGATTGCGCCCCCTAGGAGGAAGGATATAAACGGTTTCAAAAGAAACACGACGATAATACGGCAATGTTTTCTTTTCCCTTCGCGAGCATCTCAAGGAATAAATCTCGATTAACTCAAGGAAAAAATCTCTGGTACGAGTGGCTTGTCATGGTGATTGTCAGGGCATATTGTGCAGTCAAGGGGGTTGCATTTTTAACTCATCGAAACAATTTCAACCAGGTTAGTAGTCACGCCGATGTCAGCGTACGGCGAGAAAAACGAAATGAAGGAAGGCTAAATATCGTGAAATATTCCAAAAGTTTTAACGGTTCGATATTGTGCAATGTGTCTTCAGTTTTAACAGTAACATCTAACAGTAACTACTCTGATAAGTTTCAAACGGTCTCCCTCATGGAAGGCAAAAACAGGCGGACAATATCATTAAAACTAACTTTTAGCTTCGACTGTTAATTCACTCACCATACACTCATATATGTTCCGTGGACTTCCTGCTCCTAAATATCTACTTTTTTTTTTAAATTTCATTTGAAATTTATTTTTATGCCTAGGTTTTATGTCCAAATTTCGGCCGGTGAGTTGATGATTTTATTTTAGATGGATAAAGTTCATTTTTATACTTCATCCGCAGCAACACAAATACGTTAAAAGGGATCGACAACTCGTCAGCACTTCATCAAAGGCGAAGAACGGCATGCCGGAGAATCCCCGGCTTTCTATCTCAATGTGTAAACAGATTCCCTCCTCCTAATCAAGGTGCCTTTAAGTCCTCTATTCTCCTCTGATCTGATTTTACAATGGTGCATGTCCCTAATCTATCGAGTACCATCCTAACCAAATATATTTTTCTATAGTGAACTCGTTTTGTAGCTGTATCTTCTACGAGCATAGTGGCTACCTCATCAGAGGCCATCATCGAACACATCACTATCAAAGTTTGAGAACTGGGCATATTATTATTTTAAATTATAAAATTTTCATTTTCGTATTTGAGTTACATCGGTATCAACTGTTACTCATGAGTCGATCGTTACTGATATTTTGTCGAAATGCAATGTACTATATGCACTGCCCATTATCCTTTTTCACTACGAACACAAATTAACAACAAGAATAGAAATTAAAACCGTCGAGCTCAAATGTACAGTCATTGCTCATGTCTTCATATCTTTGTCATCGCTGGGAGTACTATTTACTATAGAAAATAGTTCACTGAAATGTAATATACCATATTCAACTAACGACAAGTATTCATTACTGCAACGTAAGTTGTCCAAGGTCGAGTATGGAATTAACACTCCGCCATTTGGAACGTATATGGACATACACGTAGGAAAACATGAATCGCCTACAACTTTTTCCAATTTTGAGGAAGAGGGAGGACAAATAATAACGCCTTTTTTGCACTGTTATATTTAGTGCATTTTGAATTATCGTTCACTGGGATAACGAAAGCAATAATTACCAAAATGTGACACACAATCCGTAATGGAATGCATAACTCGAGATACTCGGGATGATTACAAGCAAAATTGCAATCATCAATTTTCTACACTAATACTGAACAAATGGCGCAAAACTCTCTCCATGGCATATGATGGCTTCACCACATTAAGAAAAAAACCACCTTAATTCAGCGTAGATAAAAATTTTACTTAAATCCTTCGACTTCCACAAAGATTGAAACTTTGAACCGAACGAAAAGCTTTCACATTCTCCAGAGAAGTCTAATGAAAAAAATAAATAAGAGATGACCGTAACTTCATAGGGATTGAATAGCTTGAACAGTTTAAATTAAAGGAAGATCAACACAATACTTATCGAAAGAAATAAAAGGTAATACAAGATTTCATAAGTCGTCCGAGTACCAGCCGCTACCAAAAGAAAAAAAAAGGCTCCCCAAGTCGTTTCAAACTAGCCCCAAGTTTACGCGCAGCGATCGTGGCGCTCTTCCGAACTTCATAATAACCTAATCTAGAAGAACGCCCACTGAAAAGGTCTTCCCCAGAGGCACATTCTTTTTCTCCCCCGGCTATTTGTCCTCAAAATTGCATCCTCCTGGGGACCAGATGGGCCCCACTTCTTCGGGATGCTCCCTCCAGGCTCAATCGACCTATCCCTACGGCCTAACTCGCCTTCTCTGCTTCACTAACTGTTCCCAACAGCCTTGCGTTTCCTCGGACATGACCACCACCTACATTCAGTGGTTTAACATTCGGGGGTTCCATTCAAGATAATTACCCATTGCGGCTTAAGGAAATAAGAAAACTGACAGTGGATCCATCCATTTGGTGACGAAGGGAATTACATCGGCTATATTAAAGTTTGAGAATAATATCATAAACTTTGTAGTCTTTCTTTTAGCGGTCGCCCGTGTTGTCTATGGACATCTCCTCCTCCCATCACCAAATTATTCATCTGTGATCGCAGCATACGACCGTTTCGACTATGAATTAAACGTGACTCAGCACACAACGGAATGGAAACAGTCATTTTAAACGTGTTTCACGCAAAATGAACATACCCAGCTTCAGATCCGCCCAAGAAAATGTATGCACACACACGGCCTCGGGACCCACTAGCCAGCTTACTAGCGAGTTAGTAGGATTAGCTAGCACGAGACAGCATCCTTCTCCTCTCCTCTGATCCATTCGGTCTCAATCTCGACTCCTCACGACAACATCTAAATTACAACAAGCATTTCCTCCCCTAAATTCTCACTCCGAGATATCTCTCTGTCCCACCTGGCCGATTCCCCATCCTCCCCGACCCCCCGACAGTCTGTCCGACAGACAACCATCGCTGTCCAACTATTGATCCATCAGAGTCACGGGAATGAGAGAAAGTTGGGGGTAGTGGATGGGGAATGAATGTTTCCACCCTTTATCTAAACACCCCCTTCTCCAATGCACGCAAAAACATATATACCACTCCTTCCTTCCCCACTCACTTCCCCTCCTTCTAAATTTTCAAACCCACGGACAAACGCACACACCAACCCACGCATATCGCAACTCTCGCACTCCTTCGCTGCGCCGTGGACTGCACTTCCTGATTCCGGACGGGAGCCAAGGGATAGAAGAGGCGGAGTATGCGGGAGGAGAGAGGTAGAGAGAGTGGGGGCACGACAAAGACCGAAGGAGTGGAGTGGAGATAAGAAGAGGAACCGGGGAGGAGTGAAAGAAAGAGAGGCAGAGGGAGCCTGTGTGTTTGTGTGAGAGAGAGAGACAGAGAGACGCGATCCGCAGTCAGTCGTTGACGGAGTGAAAGGGTGGGAGTTGTGGGGGCGGGATATGGGGGAGGAGGATGAAGGGAGGAGCGTATGGTGGGGCGGGAGGGGTCTCCGTGGGAATGTGGTCTTGCCGTCGCAAAAGGATGGAATCGGAGTGAGGGAGGAGGAGGGATAGGGGAAGAGGTTGAGCGGGTGAAGGGGGTGTACCCTCCAGTTCCTCTTCCTCCTCCCCCACTCCTACCGTCATGCCAAGGATACGTACGTGCAAAGCGTGGGTCGCGAGCTCGCCACCGACGGCGACGAGTTTACGTGTTTCATTTTTTTTCCTCACGCGAAGCCACGAACACACACGTACACGAAAGATGGAGCGGGAGTGATGGGGACCTGAGCCGGGAGAGGGCGCCCTTGCTCCGCATCTCTTGCTCTCACCGCTCGTGCGTCTAAGGGACGAGTGACGGAGTGCGGTTGCGATCACGGCTCGCACTCCGAAAAGCTCAGTTACACTGACTTCGCGATTTTTAACTTCCCACCTTTCGGAAGACATGAGTGGACCGAAGAGGGAAAAAGTAACGAAGACACCACCACAAAGGGATGTAGAAAAAAATATTAATAACGAAACCTGAACCATGATGTAAAAACTATGTAGTATAGCCCAAATATATACCATAGCACTAGTGCACACACCATCTTCACAGGAAAACCTAAGCTTTCCCAGTCCCCCTAAACTCGTCCAAGTCTTTTGAACCGAAATCAATCGAATGCCATTTTCACAATAGTATCTTGACGCAGAAGTACCTCGTAAATGTAATTTAGGCATTAGAACTCCAGAATATACAGTAGGTACTCTATAAATCTATAATGCGACATCAAATTTTAAAAAAAACGCCGGTTATACTGGAGACCAAGGTCATAATCGAAGACGAAAAGAAAGCGTCGCAAGAGTGAAGTAGTGATCATTTAACATCAGGAACGAATGAACATATAACGAAGACAAGGGTCAAGAAGAAAAAAGTAATAGAGAATAGATTATATTTCTTTTTTTCATGACATACTCGTAAGATTGGAAAATTTATGCCTGAAGGGTACACGAATGGAAAAATAAGAAGTCACAGTTGTTTATGAAAGGAAGCAGTGAATATCATGGCTGCAGCTAAACGCAAATAGGAAAGACCATACTATATACCTCAACATTTTAAGGGAAAAATCGCGATACTCGGATTTCCAAGTTAATGCAATTTCGCGTGATGACTAAGTATAATGAAGAATAACAACTCAGGCCTGGAAATATGCACTGTACCATGAGATGATCACAGAATCGACGGCATTACACAGTACCATGCTACCGGTTAATTGAGCACAACGCAATTAGAATAAACTGCGTAATGAATTGGATTTTTTAATGTCAAAATATAATTTCCACACCACGAAAGATTCATTTTTTTAATTTTAAAATTAAATAGCATGGAATTCATGCTTTTATGATAACATATTTTTTGGCAGTGGGAAATTTGAAAGAGAAAGAGGAACTCAATAATGAAACACCCTTTCTTGAGCCACACAATTCTATATTAAAGAATAATTATGGGACGCTCAATTCAGTTTTCGATTCTGGTGACGCAACCTTGCCTGAAAAGGATTTTTCATTTGTCCTGAGGAATAAATAGAGCGCCACAAAAGAAACAGCAAAGAATGTCCGCCGAGTCGCAATCTATGGATGCTGACTGGGATATTAAAACTTAATGTGGTACAGCGAGATAAAATGCTAACCAAAGAAATAACGCGGAGGTAGCACATTAAAGTTAACGAAGAAACTTAGAATTAAGCTCAAAAAAGCGAAGATATCTACGAAAGATTAGCGTTCATCGCGCCTGTAGTCTTCGACAAAGTGAATATCGGGGACGCAAAATGAAAAATTTTTAGTAAGCAAGCATTCAATGACTGGGTAATAAATCTACGGCAACAACCGAAAGATATTTCTTTTAAAATAAAATAGAATTAAATGTTGTTGCATCATTTGGAGAGGGTTGGTCTAAGAGAAAAATTATCAGCGAAGGAATCTACAAAATATATCTCCAAAAGAATTTTACAGAACCCTGTTTAAATGACGATAAAAAGCATGATGCCTACAACCGGAAACTTTTGTCGTATATCCTTTTGAGTATCTTCAAATATAAGGGAAGACATTGGCGCTCTTGGCGGACTACGAATTAAACGAAAAACGGACTCGTAAATTATCTTAAAAAATTGGCCATGTGGCAAGAGGTTTCTGTATTTTAAAGGCGTTTTAAACATCAATATTAATACAAATAATCTCTTAAATTCGGAGAGATTATAACAAAAAATATTCAAATTCAGGAATCCATTGCAAGTACACATGCGTCAACTTTCTATCAATTATTCATAAAGTACTCCGTACATCTCATAAAGGTGTCACCTTTTTGCGGTGACTCCCAGATTATCTAGTATGAGCGAGGTAGATAAAAGTGATGAATTATTGGATGAGAATTAAACAAATCGCTCTTGTCACTTCGCTTTAACTGCACTCTTAATTAAATTGCATTTTATCAACTTAAATAAATGAGAAAACAATTACGTTTTGCTTGCATACAATGGCCCTTTGAGAAAATGAGGAAATTCAACATGTCGTGTGTTAAATATGGAAGTTCTCTCTCTCTCTCTTTCAGCTGCTCCAGAGGGAAAAGGTAAAATTAATTACAGAAACTGGAATGAATACTAAATTAAATTTCTTATTTTCCTACTTACACAAAATGGAAATAGGAAAGCAATTTGCGGCTCGTTAACGGCTATAAATCGTGAGAAACAGTCGTCTGAATCGAGTGTTCCACGTGCAAAGATGCATTCAACTAAGCGCAAAACGAGTTAAAATTACGAATGCTTTACGGATACTTGATTAATGACAACGAATTACATTTCATCCCCACTTTTTTGCTAAGATAAGCCAGTATTATGCTGATCATTTTGGTCACGGAATGTATAAGAGTCGTTGTTCTGTTTGCCGGCTTTATTCTGTTAAAAGGAGAAATCAAGATTCGATTGAACAAGAAAAAGTCGTGGATTCCGTCATGTCAAGGGGCACTTCATGCCCAAAGAATGAGCGCCGAGAAATTAATTCAGATCCGTGAAAACGCAGGATGCACCTCCCTCTCAGGGGTAAATCAGATAAAGAGGCCGACAAAAGAGTGAATAGGCGTATGACTGAACACCAGGCGATTGTAAAAGAAAGTCGGCGTCGTACGTCTTAGATACTCGTAATAGAGAAACAATAGATTCTCCATCATGAGGATCAACGACGTGTTATCGGCGGCCCGAACGACGCGGGAAAGGAGCGAACAATCACCGATTTGATTAATACAATGAGGGCACCATATTCCGGGGGCGGGTCCCCTTGTCGAGCAGGTTGATGGCCCCTGTCGTATTCTGAAAATCAGTTGAACGGGCGGCATGAGCAAAGGGAGAAAGGGAGGATGAAGAAGAGGGTATGTGGGCAGGGGTGGGAAGTGGGCGAGAGGGGATCGCGGAGTGTGCGACTGGCTTCCGAGAGTGAAATGTCAGTTAGCGGACGCACGACTTCAAAATGGATGATCGGAGGAAATCAGAAAATGCCTCTTTCTCTCCTTTTCCAGGCAGGCAATCTGCTCTCCCGGTGAGCCCAACGGCCTCTCTCGAGCCTTGTCAACTACTTCTCAATGTCATCACTTCCATTCGAAGAAAGCATTAGATAGCTTTCCTTACCTGAACTCAGCGGAAATGGTATACTTAAATGGTGAGCAATAAATTACACGCGCCAAAAAGGTATCGACGGCACAATTATTAAGAACGGCTAGCGTATGCCTTAGGAAAATCTAATAATTGCGACACAAGGTTTTATTGGCGTAGGGAGACGTAAGACTGAGCACATTGAGCCATTCGAGTCGACTGTTTGGCGAATTAAGAATACATCCTGTTTACAATCTTGGTAGTCATAGACTGCCAGAAGGAAAAATTTTGATTGACATGCACATGCATTCCTCCAGAACTGCGCTAAGTATTTCTATTTTAAATCCTAAAATTGATCAAAAATTATGCATTACAGATTATAAGAGTTCACATGGATATATTCTATGACCTTCTCAAGTTCAAGAAATGGAATCTGCATCGTTCGCTCCCAAAAGGCTTACCTTGAAGCAAAAAATATCTCTTTCCGTAAGCTAATTTCCTGGCTGATTCACTCGAGTTTTCTTTTTTGCTAATATGTTCAGATCCCGTACCAGAATGTATACGAGAATCTTTTTACTTGGCGAAATACCTATCCGAAGACATTTGTTTGCAATGTTTAGCAAAACATTTGAGATTTCCTAAACGAAAGGATAAAAGGAAAATAAAGGGATGCCTGCACTTGCATACCATCATATTATTCTCATGATTAGAGAATAGGTTTCATTTTATAAGTTTCCGACGATATAATGTCGCTCAATAACTGCAAAGATCAGTTCAATTACGTCCGTATCGTACGGATCATTATAAATTTTTAAAATTTAAACAAGAAATTTGGAGCAACATATTCTACGAACATTTGAAAAATTACCTATAACCGCACTCCACAAGTATTACTCAATGCTAGTCCAACAGTTTTACTTAATAAAAATTCGATTGGCGTCACATTAGTATTACATAATAGATAAGTTTGAATGAGTAGTCTACTTGTAACAGTAATCTACTTGTATGATAAAAAAACTCGGAAAATCTTTGTGCATAAAATTTTCTAAATTAATTTTATTCCAACGGTTGAAGTTTCCTTCGACAAAATAAATACAACGGTACACACTATCAGTGAAGTGTCACTTCCGGTGGCTCGATTTCGAATGAAATCTAAAAATTCTTATACTCTTCATTTATACATTAAATGTCCCGATGCTCAGATTATACTAGTTTTCAAGACCTATAACATAAAAACTACAAACACATGGAGTTACATGTTCACGAAACGTTGTAACCTCTACACGTATACGTACCACCAATGAAATTTAAAATTTGATCGCTTATCACGACAACAATCGACGCATTCCCCTATTCCATCTCGATTCAGAGAAAATGAACCGTAACGTTTTTGGAATGGATGAAGGAAACTCTAGACCGAAACATGGTCGTCATTGTTACAAGAAAATAAATTTAATAAAGAACGAAATTTACAATTCCTTTAAAAAGTACTCTGTATATCACATTAAAATCCTTTCAAATTAGGCATGCCGGGACGTGGAAACGTTTTGAGGGAAGTCAGATTGTTTGAAAAATTATGCGTAAGTGTGCTGAGTACTTTAAAGTATCAAGCAAAAACAAGGGATAAACTAAAAGCACAACTGGAGAGGAAATTTAAAATCTGAGCCCTATGTTATTTCATTAATGTTCCTAAAGTGGTACTCTGGCCGTCATAACCCATGCCACAGTGACGACAATTAGTATGCAAAGTAGGCTAAGAGGCAAAACACAAAAAATCACCATTTCCTCAAGTACCACGAATCAAAACACTACAGAAAATAGAAACCTCAAAAGTACTGCAACGATACCTTCCGCAAGAACGAGACATTACGCTCATGGAGGCATACAGCAAAAGATAAAACAAAACCTGCACATTTGGAGCAGAACGGGGAGAGAATTAAATTCCAAACTGCAGAAACATTTCTCGCAGGGGGAGGGGAGGGAAAAAACAAAACTGCCAGACATGAATGCACACCTATAGGAGACTGCGCGGAAAAAATATTAATATCTATTCAAGAACTGGTAGCATTAATTTCCCAAGGGTAACACGTCAGATCCACGAGTAAGAAATAAAGGTGAGAGAGGGAGACAAAGCCAGATGAGAACAATTGGTGAGCTGTACATGCATAAGGCAGCTAAATGAGCTACGAATATCCCCCGATAACAGCGAATACCGCGATACAACTCCAATGGGTGCATTTTCTACCCTTTCTACTTCCCTTGAGCTCCGCGAGATGAGCGCGCTTGATTTACTGGGAGGCCAATGACGAAGAGAAAAGGAATACGGAGGTGGTAGTGAAGAGGAGAGAAAAACCGTGACGGGAGGAACATCGACTAGGTAGTTGTATTCGCAAACTGCACGAAGAATATCAAGCATAACGCACCACGGAGACGCAGTGGAATAAGAATCACTATAGGACGCAATTTTTTTATCGGATCTCTCATCCGTTAAAAGAGAAAGCAGCAGAGACGGAGAGGAGGATTTGGATCGAAAAAATACACGAGAACCGTTTTAAGACATGCATCCTCGAAGACACGTGATAACTCTTCCCTCCCCAAGTTACTCGAGCCCCATACCTTCCGACCACTCCGTTGAGGAAGAGAGCGCGATCCGGGGAAGAAATACAGGGACAAAACGGAACAAGAGAGTAACGGACGAAGCGAATGTGAGGCCGAGACGGGGCGGCGAGGAGGAAGGGTAGGAGACGGAGAAATGGTTCGCAGGAGGTGGTCGATGGGATCGGAGGAATACGGGTGGTAGAGAGGAAGGGTGGGATGGAAGGGCGGCGGCGAGCCAACATCTCGGAGAAAGACGGAGAGAATACGAAACGATAACAATTTGAGCACACGCAAAAGAAATGAATGGAACTAAAAGTATAACCAGGCATAATAATTTAATGTATTTATGGGGGTGAAAATTGGTAAAATATTTCTATACGCTAATATCACTAACGTAAAAGGGCGTGCCAAGTTGGAGTGAATATCAATAAACCACACAGAAGTCAATCAAGTTTTTTATTGTTCCAAGGTCTACATAGTATAATATATTATTTTTATGAAATTTCACTAGCCATGTTTTCATTATACATGTATATTAGGAATTTCGTGGCTACAAATTTACAATATTCGCACGCACGCATAAACGCACATTTAGGTATAAGTGGCTTTAACGATTTGAGGCCAATATAGATTGATATAATTTTTTTGCTTAAATAATAAGCTAAAACGGAATAGACTCCGATGGCCATTAGCCTATAATCATAGTTTTCAGACAAATCCGTGTTTTGATGCATTCTTAAAAGATACTGGAAGCTTTCTATTTACGCCAATTGTTGAAGAAATAAGTCCGGTGGCAGGATTTTTATAAAACTTCGGGCCATGCTATACAAATGCAAGCTCTTTTAAAAGGCTACGAATGACCTCCATTAACCCAATGTTGCGTACAAGTAACTATTGTTTAAAACATTTATTCAATAAATAGGGAACACTCGAGTATGAATTAATTTAATTCAAGTCATTGAACTGCATATTATCATCTTGTAATCCTGACGTCTCATATGCCACAAAAGTTTCCGTGATTGATCAGGAGCCATTGCCATAACTTATAGGAATGAAATATAGTTATACCAGATGAAAATACTATTTTAGTGAGTTCCTGCTCTAGAGGGGAACGTATACGTGATTCGCGGTGAAAAAAACACTTCCCTAGAGCGGATACAAACCCACACCCACCGATACACCACCGAGTGCTCTAGTCAGTTGCGCAGTCAAAGGCGTCTTCCGCCGTTGCGAGTCCCTGCTATGGCGAATGGTATTCTCCTGACGCGAAATACTCGTACATCTGCGTGCATCAACGGTTTCTGGCAATTTCTTTGAAGAGTAAAAATCTTTTTACAGACAAAGAATTCAGGGTTAAAGGAACCTGAATGCTAGAGAAGGACGCTTGTGCCGGAGAATTAGAGCTTCGAAACGCTGAAGGGACTAAAAGTGACGGACCCATTCCGCGCGGCCATATGACGTACGATAGGAAAACGGTTATAAAGACGGAAGAGTTTATACTGCAATTGTGAAGCTGGATGAGGCTGGGCGTGAAAAGAAGCAGGAAAGGAGGTGGACGATCTTTTGGCGAATGAATGATAAACCGTTGCAACACGATCGTCTGACATGCCTGCGATGCCGTGCACGGCTTTGGTACGACGGAGGCGAGCGAGCGAGAAGAGTAAGGAGGAGCCAGGTACAAGCAACGAGATTCCGAATAAGTGAATGAAATTTGAGATTTAAAAGGGACGGATGGATGGGCGGGTCTTAGGGCCGCCTCAGGAAAATAAATGAATACACTCTCCGTTCATGTGAGCGTTTAAAACGGAGAGGAGGACACCGGTGCTCACTGATGCATTTTTTAAGTGTGATGGCGGCGGAAACAAGAGAACCATTGTACGATTGATTGAAGGAAGGTATTTAAATTTTGAAAAATTTTAAGGCTACACCATTAAAAATATTTCACTAAGATAAAGTAATGCTTAAATAAATTTGTCTTCACACCATCCCATTACTAAAATGACAGCTCCGCATAAGAATCGACTCACCCCGGCTCAACTCTAACCAGAGTACTGAAAAATAACTCCAGAAATAAAACCAAAGTCTAACAAATGAAGTATGAGTGGATTTTTGCACGCAAAATACAGAAAAATAAGCAATCATAAGGACATTAACTTGGATGACTACGCAACCACGCTGTGCTATGTAATAGCTACCAGAGTTCAATAGTTATACAACTGTACTGTAAAATTTTACAAATTAAAACAATAAATTTAGATTATTTGCCAAAAAATAAGCGCTTTGCATAAGTGGAAAAAATTCCTTTATCTTAATTGACCATCACAGTGGCATGACATGAAATAACGGCAATATAAGGTGAGGGATCAAACACATGACAGCGGCAGAAACTATGAATTGCCGCAATTCTTTCAAATATTTACAGTATTGAATGAGACCCTGAAGAGAAATGTTTTATCCAACTTATCTCATATTCCACTACCAAAAACATACATAAACTGCCGTATACGCGAAATTACCGGCTGCGAGGGCTTGTTTAGACGGGACTTTTCAAAGATGCCCATTTATACCCGAAGCAAAGTTAAGAAGCGGGCGTGAAAAACTCCGAAAGTACGAAACAGGTTGCCCAAAAGAGTTATTAAATTCCCGCAGGACTTCCGATGCAACGCGCCAAGAAACTTCCCACGCTAAGCCATAAAAAAGAAGTGGCCTGCGTAAGAGAATGAAGAATGGGACGGTTAAAGTACGTACACAGTGGTGCGTGGGAGGGGCCAGGAAGAGGGCAGCTAAGTCCCCCGACCGCATTGAGGGGATAAATAAAAAAAGAGGCAAAAAGGTTAGAGAGCGGAAGATCCTTTTTAATTGGAACAAGTGGGGCCATTACATCGCCCAGGGGAAAAGAGTGGGGAGTCAAACCAAGACGTTATACACGCGGGAAAATGTCTTTACGGAGGCGTAGGGGTGGGGGCAAAAGGACTGAGGAAAGTCTTCACTCCTTTCTCGCCCTTTCGTGAATGAATAAAAGAATCGGAAGAAGGGCGAGCAGTGGAAATAGTCCTTGAATTTCAGCACAACATTCTCGACGCTTCAAGAGAATATTTGATATTTTAAGTACCCTGCAAGCCACCGCTAGGGTGTGTGGTAGGGGGTGCATACAAAGCAGACTAATTTTGGCCCGAATATGACCCTATCACGGTCGGACAATGTAATTACGATTCCTCATCGTTCGCGGAAAAAATGACATCTTACATATATCCGTTCTACACTCAATCTCTCTATTGTTAATGACATGATCTCTCCCACCGTAGTAAAATGGGGGTGATAACATATGTTCAACATCACTGCTAAAGAGGCCTCCTTCCAATTTATGCAAGAGCTTCAATTTGCAATGTAACCTTCACTCCGAGAGTGATTCCCAGCCTAGCTGCTCTAATATTTTGGATACGCTACTAAATTTATCATGAAAACGTCTTACAAATCTAGCTCCTCTACGCTGAACGTGACCCGATTCGGCAATTAATCCAACTTCCTGAGGATCCTATATACTTGCAGCATATTCTAAATGAGGCCTAACCAGCGAAAGATTTCTTTTCGGCCTTTTCATCACATTTACCAAGAACTGATAAATCCTAATTATTTGTTAGCTTGTCAACATATTATTCGTATGCGTTTCACCCAGAAGAGGTCATGAGAGAGGGTAACGCCGAAGTATTCAATAGAGTCTACACATTCCATTTCAGTGCTCCCAATGCAGTAGGCATTCTGGTTAGAATTTTTTTTCCAAAAGTTCGTCACTACGCACTTTTTTTTAAGTTTAATTCTAATTTCCGAGAGTCGCACCAGCGTTGCATAGCATTACGGTCATCTTATAAAGCTGATTTTTCCTCAGGATTATGAATTTCCGCCGTAACCGCTCTCTTCTTTAAGGAACGGAGAAGTAACTAAGTGGTCATAGTGCCGATGGAACACCTGGCAATTATGGGCAACATTTAAATAATTTAAATGTTTGTGATTTATATGAGGCACTGTAAAGTAAGAGACGACTCCTATAATTTACTTCCACCAACTGGAGCTAGGTACGCGATGTCCATAAAAGGAGATGTCAATAGGAAAGCTGAAGTTTTTATTGAAAATATATCCATAATAAACGACACGTACGCTGTTAATGTTAAGGCTTCTAGTTCATAGCCATATTCAAACTTTTGATTTACCATCTAAGGTGTTTAGTGGAACTTTGCTCTACCCAATTCAGAAATCACAATAGCCGTAAATAGAAAACGAAAGAATATGAACATAAAAGTAGCTATTTAAAAAAATGAATTGATTTCTGGAGAATAAAGACGTAAGGTGGTCTTATTTAGTCCGTTGCTGCATTGCAGATGGATCGGACCCTATTTGATTGAAGGAGAACATCTCGCTCCGTGCATCAAAAATACGCATGGGTTACGATGGCTTCACTGGCTCCGATCCGACCGTATTCTTCCGAAGGCTGTCAGGTGGAATTTAAAAAACGCTTGTTGTCAGTTGATTTGAATGAACTACGATCGAGGACAGTTGTTCGACTTCGAGATTTTTATGTCATTTGAAAGAACTTTCAAATATTGTACCAGCTGTGCGAATAAGATTTCGGCACACAATAACAAAATCTGTCTAAAGTAATGACACCTTAAAAAACCAAACCTTCAAACCCACGCCAGAGTTATTACTTCGCGCTTCGATGGCCTAGTAACTTGATATCTCAAATATTCAAAACATTTCATAAAATGACGAAACCGGTGGCTAATAAGATTTGAAATATACGAAAACTTCTCAGTGTATCATTGGGTGGTGAGATTTTGGTCTTTCCTACCCTTTTCTCCATTGAGATCTACTATTTAGAGAGAAATTAAATTATAAAAGAAATCTAATTTTGAAAATATTATGGACACTAAAGCTAAACTAAAATAAATTGAAGCATCAAAGTGCGGGAATGGAAAATTAACCCACGGTTGCGTTCCAATTGTCTTTTCGTGTCTGCAGTTTTGGGATCGTTATTCACGTAACAATATTTATTAATTTGTCCTAAACTTTCCTCCAGAAAATGTGTCTGCATCATTCATGTACGATATTAAATTCTGGTAGTTTGATGTGTCTGCAATTACAGGCTTAAATATTTAATGAAAAACACGTACACCGTAAATATCCAATGCTCTTATTGCAGTGAATACTGATTGAAATTCCACAGAAATTAATTTTCTTCTGTTTTTTGTTGTCCATCTATGTCGAGTACAAGGTCTACCCCGAGTAGCCATGGCCTTCGTTTCACAGACCAAAATTGAAGCGGTGATTAGAGCAGAGGTCATGAACATTATGTAGCTACATCACGGGCTTTCGAGTTAAATGCTCGCAGCCGAGGACTTCCGCAGACGGAGCATGCGATTCACGAAGAGACCGACGATTTCTTCTCCGCGATTTCCGCGCGTAAAGCCAAAAACCACCATTTCTTCGCTGTTTGGGGGGGCGGAAGAGAGAGCGGGAACGAATGCAACTATGAAATGCGGCAGAAAGGATGCTATGCGAGGGTTACGAGGGTATGACAAGCAACAGAAAACTGCACGCAGACGAATTCGCTGCCCCAGACGAAACACATCCAAACGCGCCCCAAAGGCGGTGAAGCGTCTTGAGATAGAGGAAGCTGGGAACAGCGTGAGGAGGGAGGGGTGAGTGTGAAAGGGTTAGGGGAGTGAAAAGAAAAGGGAAGAACCAGAGGAGGTCGGTAGTGGTGGGGACGGGGACGGGTGGAGGACGAGTGACTTGGAGCGAAATAAAACAAAAGGGAGTCGTGCCCCCAAGAAGCGAGCTCATCAATATTAAAGCGCAGGAAGTCAGCGCTTGTCCTCAAGAGCCCACCACCCCCCCAACTACCTTGCCCCCCCCTCATCACCTCCTCATCTCTCTCCCTTACCACTCCTCCCCGACGAACCCCCCCCTCCATTTACTCACACTCCTCTCCCCTCTCCTCCTCGCTCACCTCTCTTTCTCACCTTTTCGGCTCCTCGAGGGCGCAAACACATCTTCCACCCTCGGTCTTAACCACCCCCATACATCCATCCATCAAACCGCCCACACACTCGTCCCCTTCCTCCCAGCGGCCAAAACTCCCCCCGCTCCTACCCGCCCGAAGAACGAATTGGAGGAAAAAAAGGGATTAATTTACGGTGGAATATCAGGTTATAGCGTACGATGGGTTGATTTACAGATATTTGAAAAAGATCTTGCCATATTTCCGAAGGAACTGGGAGACGCACTGAAACGATTTGAGAAAGGGCGACTAAAATTAAATTATAACACGCTAGTTGTTATAAATGCTATTTGAAATAATTTTCATGAAGATTGTTTGTAAATGCTATGAAGATCTGAGCTGAAAGTGGCAGACTGAGACGGGAAGCATAGTGTGTAAACTATTCCCGAAAATTATTTACTGGTCCACAAATGTGCAATAAAAATGAAACAGTTTCTGGCGTCACTTGGTGGAAATTCTTCATATTGAAATTAAATTTAAAATACTTCGCCTTTCCACATAAACCACTTTTATTACTACCTAGGTTTCGTTATGGTATATATATATATATATATATATATATATATGGTATATATATGATATATGGGCCTGATGATGTTATACCATAACGAAACCTAGGTAGAAATAAAAGTGGTTTACGTGGAAAGGCGAAGTATTTTAAATTTAATTTCAAAGTGCAATAAAAAATTGAGTTATTCAACGCATTAATGAGAGAAGAAGGCTTGATGAGTTGCGCCTTGTTCTTGTCAGATCTTATTTAGTGTAGGGTCTGGTTGAGATACATTTCATTCGCGTCAACGAGAAAACTTCAAAGTAAAGTTTGATTAATTGATATTTGTTATGGCAAATAAAACTACCCAGTTCCATAATGCACTCGGTTTGGGAGGAAAGGAATTGCAGAAAAAAGGTTTATGAGTGAATGTACTGAACATATTTAGAACCGTAACTTCAGCCTTGACTCTCAAACAATTATTCATAGTCCCACTTATCTTTGTCTATAGGGTCATGAAAAAAATTAGAGAATAAATGTCAGAAATAATACACAGGTTAGCCTTCTAAGCGAGAAAAATGACGCACCCTGCGCGTCACTTTTCTCGCTTAGAAGGCGAACTAGCAACAAGTTCGAAGTCCCCACTCTTAATGAAACTCTCTGGGATTCCGGTCATTGCCATTGGGGCATACAACTCCAGCCATACACTGTTGGGTGCCCTTGCGGGATATCCATATGCATGCAGCCGATCCATGCTTCCGTTGATACCGGAGCTTGGTTAATGCAGCTTTTACATAGCGATGATCCTCCTTTAACGACCTCGAACATTAATTATTCCACCGTTACACCACGAGTTCAAGTTGGAGCTATCATGCATGAAATAAATACGAACACGGTTAATTTCGGCCACGTTAATTCACCGGGAAAAATTCTAAAACATTCTTTGTTAAATGAAGCGTAATTCCCTTTACTAGAGGTCATAGAACTATGCTAGGTGCCTGTTATTAAACAAAATGACCTGCTTTTTCGATTAAAACGCCATCGGATAAAGCGTTGACATTTTGAAAAATATTTAGAAAATATAATTAGCCGTGTAACGTTTTTACTTAACGGGCGCTGTCACCAAGGAAAGTCAATTCTGTACAAAAAAATAACAAATTTGACCCGAAATTGTAAATGGTAGGCCTCATTCATTCGCTTCTGTTTCTTCCTAACGCTTTGTCTGTTTTGGAGACGTAGTTCCGCAGCGGCGCCCGTCGGCGACTTCAGGACGTAGGTCGTGAGGACAAGAGGAATAAAGGTCAGGAAAAGAACGGGCCGGATGGAGTCACGGACAAATCAATTTTATGACTAACAGGCATCCGCGTGTGGGAAGTTTGTTGCTCTGAGCCCGAAGATTGCCGCAATACGTGACGATCTGTAGTGTACGCTTGGTGTCGAAAATTAAAAATGAATAAGGACCCTTAAATTATAGCTAATAAGGCATTACACGTCTGGGACAAAACACAATATATAGTATATTATTACGTATTATAGTGAATACTCGGCAGCAGGGTCTTATTTTACTGTTCGCTTTTTGAAAGAATGCACGAAAGATATTCCCGATTGTACTACGCGACTAAGCGTGTCCAAAATATGTTAAAAGGCTTAGAGATTTGTAAAGCATTTGTACGAATTGATACAGAATAAAAATTACACGAGTCCTGATACTGCAAACGTATATCAATCTTCCATGATAAGATTGCATTACAGATCTGTGTACGCCATATCTTACGTTCTTGATTTATTCAAGTTCTAGTGAACAATAAAGAATGATATTATGCGCTCATTACTCTAAGCAATACACTACTGAAGCATTTGTCCAATGACAAGAGTTACTAGAGATGTGGAATCTCAATTAACTCCAATCATGAGTTGGTTTCTCAATGAATAAAAAAGTATTCCTAATCAACCGAACTGAAATAAATTATTGCCAATTATTTCATCTTCTTGAAAAGAGTACTTTTGATCATTCAATTCAACCACATCACCTTGATTCTACTAGGTTTTACGAGTTTGAAGCCTTTGTCGGGCGCGATTCAAAGTGGAACAGAATTTCGCACATGAGCAAAAGTATAGCCTTCGGAATAGGCTAAATAAACTGGGAAGTACAGAGATAATTAAAGTCAAAATAAGGGGAAGGAAGAGGTCACAGGGCAAAGTTGTTTGAAGGAAAGAAAGCAGGCCAATGGAAACAATTGGCAGACGAGATTACTTCCGTAAGAACCTTGGGGGATGCAAATAGAACATAAGACTGCTCATACTTCGTTATGAATGTTTTCGATTCAGATGGTAAAGGCTAATCAATAACATTGTAATTCTTTGCTATAAGAGTCCTGAACGAGTATTTCACTACGCAAAGCCGTAAAACAATGAATGACACGACAGAACTTTCTTGTTACAAAATATTAAATTTGAAATATACTCTTGGGAAACATACTTCACTCAGGAGAAAAAGCATACAAATCAGGGTTGCGATGCATATAAAAATATTCCCAGCGGTACACAACTGTGCTTCCTTACTAGTAGACGTGACGTAGGAAATAGAGTAAAACGGAGAATGTAAAAAAAAGAGTGCAAGGTGGAAAACACAAGCCACTGCCACGAAAGCTAAATATTTACCATTTTTAAGTAGATCACGAAGTGTAGCCATTAGAGGGAAGAATCAGATGAAAAAAGTAGATAACTAAAAAAATGTACACTCTCGTAACCGTCATACTGCAGGCAAATCTTCAAAACACCGGATAACATTTACTCACCCAAAGCGTTCCAACAAGTAATGAAACTACTTCGATGCGTGCAGGAGGCATATACACCGTCAACAGGGGAAAATGTAGCCCAGGTGCAAGAAGATTGCTACTCACCTGCAAATAAAAAGAGGGAAATAGTATTAGTGAGAGGCGAAAGGACTAATTAGTCAAGGAATTCGACGACACATTAATCGACGAGTGCTAAATAAATGACTCGAGAACAAAAGAGATGCTCAGATTATTATCAGGAAACGGAAGACATGGCAATTAGTGAATGCACGTTTCATTTAATTAAATGGTTTTTAATTCTTCGAAATTATAACAAAAGGAATAACACCGACGATAAAACGTCAAAATATACTTTTTCTAGTTTGGTTGTACACTACTCATTAATTACATATACCATAAAACCGCATTACAATTAGGAATAGCCAAAACCCCATTCAGGAGAGTAAATCATCAAATATTATACAAATATTTATACGATAAATATAAAACATAATTCTACTGGAGAAAAATAAGCCCACCAATTTGAAAATATAAATGCATTCTGAATACTATATTAAATATGAATAAATAATTGACATAAAACCATTAATATCTACATCACGTGTTCCAATGGAAATAGAAATCGTTCTCTGTAACCTTCAGGATAATTTCACTGCCGTATATTTTATTGCTGTATCAACATTATAGAACGAATGCCATCCTTTCATAATTAATCAACTTTCACAGTAAAAATAAAGAAGAAAAATTAATATTAACAATGATCATAATCATATTTTACATGAATCTTTCGAATGGTATTAGTTGAAAAGTTAATTTGATTGATGTGTAGTGTATTGTATTATATGTAATAGCTTAATTTTTTTAATGTATCTTTTTTTCTTGCTGATTGTTGGATGTAAATGAGATGGGAATTCGCTTGTTTTGTTAAAGAGATGTGTTTTGGTCTGATTTTATCTATTATCTTTTGTGATTTTTTGGGATTTGTGTGCCACCTGACACTGTCTATCAGCACATGTGTATTTTTAATAATAATAAAAATAAAACATACCAAGGACGACAGTGAGACCGCGACGGCACCAAAGTGATGGCAAACTTATCCAAATTAATATTGGATTGTATTTCCCAAATTCTACCACACCCTTTTACGTGTAAATCAAGGCCTATTCATGTAGGTAATTTAGTATTCATACACATCAAATTGAAACTGATTATTCATTACCTAAATCTACATTATTATGTTCAAAATGTTACTGAAAGAAAAATGATAAAAAAGTTCATATTGAAGGCGTATTGTGAACATTGAAACGCCGTTGAAAGGGAATTTTTCAAACGGGTGGGAAGAAAGTCATAACAATCACTTGTCTAAACCAAATAATATTATATTTATATAAGACGGAAGATTTCCATCCTGTAATGAGTAATTATTACCATACGTAATATGCAAAATCATTCCTTGTAAGTTAAAAATTGACACATTGTTGAAATCTAAACGCATAAAAAATTACAGGGACGCGAGGGTAATAACCTTACTTTTCTAAATAACTAGTAGATCTTTTAGAACACTGAAAATTCAAAAGAAATGAAAATGAAGAAGAAGGTGGGTGTACCACCGAAATAATCAAAAGTTAAAATCCTGCCTTTTTTGCGGTCCTAAATTTCCTATGCCATAGCCACGCCTGAGAATAACTTTTTATTATCTTCAGTGAGCATTTATTCGTGGAAAATGGAAAAATTCACGAAGCACGAATGATCCGGCGTCACAGTCGTTGAACGCGAACACAGAGCACATTATAAAAGAAACAATTGTAAGTGTGTGAGGATGGATGTAAGTAAGTGTGCCTGTGTACGTTCACTCACACTCAACACTCAACAAATACGAAGTTATTACTTTAAATTGATGAAACTCAATTTAAAGATAATTCGTTGAATATTTTTAAATATCTCGTGTTACCAAATTTGAGGCAGACCCTCCTTGAGAAATGATTTACATACAAGGCGCCAAATAATCTACATCTACGAAACAGTATCCCGCAAGCTGCATACGGACGTGTAGTAGAGTGTGCGATTTATGGCGAGTACGGTATCGTAACGCTTTAATAACATCATTTATGCAAAATAAATGTAGAAGTCTCAGTGTAAGACCTATTTATTTGAATTTTTAAAAATAAATTTCTATTCTGGTCCCGAAACTGAAGGAGAGAAAAATAATTCTCGAATGTTTAATGGTCTCCCCCACACCTCTCTCTCTCTCTCACTAATTTTCCTACCGATTTTGTTTTTTACTTGCTGATACAGTACCGGGGCTCGGATTATTTCCGCCAAGCCGCAAGCAAAATCGCACTTTGATACCTTGGTAATGGTTCCAATCTAGCGTTGAATTTCCGAATTCCCGTAGGCCGCTTTATCAGATTTCACAATAATTATATAAAGCTATGCGTTCTTTCCAAGCCATTTTCATGAAACCGGCAACTTGAATGAACGTTCCTTTAGGTGGGATGACCAAAGGGTAGAATTACAAATAACCTATCTTTTCAAAAGGATAAACCATGGTAACAATTTCATTGGCGTATTATCATCAACAGGTAGTATTCATATTAGTGACCCATTAACAAACTCTACCGGTTATATGACGTTTCAATTTTAAACAGTCTTCCCTGTGAAAAAGAATGTAATTACACACACACTAATCTTCAATCACTGCGAAAATGTTTTCCCCACGAGAAATCACTCATCAGGATAATACATTCACAAATTCAACAATCGCTCCAGAACCTAACTCAAAATTGATAAAAAAGTTTTTATTTCACAAACATTCCACGGAAATGTGTGCCTCCCAACGAGGATGTACGTTGCTTTTTGGCACACACGACAATAGCCTCTGAGAATTATTCGGAAATGGTCAAATGATTGATTTTCGCGATACGAGAGGTTCAGAAGCGAACGTATTAACACAAACTGTGCGGTAGAAAGCTGCAAGTCGGGGAGAATTTACACGACGCAAAAGGCGTGGAGGGCAAGTGCAGCGCCGTCTGCAAGCGGTGGGGAACGCGGCAATCAATAAAAAGGTGCGTGTAAAAGGGGGAGAAGAAGACAGACAGCGTGGGGTAAGGGGAGGGAGAGAATCTGTTGGTGTTGCCAAGCAACCTTCACGTCAAGATCATTTGGGGCTAGGGTGCGGGGTGGATCCTCTCTAATCTCTTGAAACTACATCACAGGACTCGAATTCAAAGGGAGGATTCGGGTTGAAGGGGCCCGAGAAATTTTGCGCGAAAAGACAGTCCACCGTTGATATACTTAAATTATAAATGTACTCTGCATGGTGACGATTGCTCCGTAGCAAACCAACTACATGCCGTTGTAATTCCCTATTTTTTCACACATGTCGAAGAATAGGGTGAAAATATATAAATAGCACACTTAATGCAGAAATTCTTCTTGGCTCTTCCACCGGGTGTCTACATTCTGGCCTAAGTTTCGATGCTCGACTGGGGCGTAGAAACGTTGGACGGAATGAAGACTCTCACCCGGTGGAAGACCCAAGAGGAATTTCTACACTGAATACGCCGGGCAAGCACCAGATCTTACTTCAGAATATTTAATGCTAAGGGCGGACGTCTTTTAATTGTTCTAAAACTACGCGCAGCAAACAAAATATTTGAAGTGATGTAGTGCGTATACCTTAATCACGAGCAAAAAGGTAGGATAAAATTCAATTGCTATTAAACTCGTAAATTGTGTTGGCACGTCACGTTTTTTGCATAACTTCTAATATTTTAAAATTGTACACTCGAAATAATATGAAAATAATTTGATACTGACGTATATCTTGCAATGGCTGAGTAAGAACAAAAATCAGTAGCTTCGAATGAAAAAGACTACCGAGGGTATACTATGGAAAGAACGTGGCATGAAATTTTCCTTATTTAAACATTCAGGAATCCGTTAAGTGCCCACTTATAAACCATTTGGCCTCTAGGGTACCAGGATAATGGCTAATATGAATATCGTGAAGCAGCTTCAAAGCATGTAAACGAAAAAAGGGGATAAGATAGGTATATGTAGCTGGAAGTAGTTGTTTAAACATGAAAGGTAAACGAAACATATGCATAAAATATCTATACGTATTTAACGTGGATCACAAAACGTTCAAGATAGCGGCTCATGTTTGCGAATGGTAAAGATCCTGACATAATATGGGCCCATATGGGACCATAACACATGGGACCATGCTAAGTTGCCATTAAGGAATATTGGTACCTTTTCAACATATTCTTGGAAGAGGATCGTCGTAAAGTTAGAGAGGTTCTATAAGACTGAATATGTTCGCCTAAGAAGCGTTACTAAAATCATTACGATGTTATCGAATTAAGCATGGAAGAACAACCACCACCCGCCTTATAAGCATTCATAAAATCGAAAAAAGAATTAAAATAATAAAATTAGCTAATAAATTCACTACGAATCTTGAACTCAAGACTAAAAAATGCCTTTCAAATGAAATACTACAGTGTAAGTAGGTGAGCCAAGAGTCAATGAATTACCACAGAGCTCATTTGCAGGTACGTTTCTCCAAAGTTGGCTGAAAGCATCAGGTTACCCGAGCAGCGATTAAAAGTAATTTTGAAAGTAAAGAGAATAAATATATACAGTACGATTGAAGCGAGCACTTGATGCCGTTAAACTCCATGAAAAATTCCTCCTCCGATTCATAGACGAAATTAGTCACGACTTACGGGAAGAAAATTAGCTCATGAAGAAGTCCAGAAGTGTAAATAAATCTCACCACAAACCAATTACATTTACTCGTATAGTTCGTAAAAAGCAAAACATAATCTACACGTGCACGTGTTAGCAATTACAGGGGACAAGTAGGGCGGCATAAGCAGAGGAACAGTAATCAATCGTGAACAAGAACACGGGCAAACGTTTCTCATGGGCTTCCATCCCAGAGAGCTGAGTGACAGCAAATGAGATTAGTCATCGTGTACGAGTCACGGATAGAGCGGCAATATCTGTCTCTCACGCCTCCTTCCCAGAAGAACTTTGTTTCACTTGCCATGAACAGTAAACAAAGGACACACATGCATGTTGAACTTCACCGATGATAAACAAACGAATAGTTTTGTTTACCCTTCGGGAAGAGGACGCCCCGAGAAGATTTAAAGCCATGAGTAAACAAACCTTGAGAGCAGTTTAAAATACGATTTTAAAGAAATCGCCCTAGTTTTCCTTAAGTTTATAGAGACAAGAAAACTTCCGTCCCACGCTTACATAGCGAAGAACGACGCACGACTCCATCATTTAAGCTGACCTATGAGATCAAAATGCGGCGAAAGGGGGGCAAAATAGACATACGCCGACATATTTGCGTGCTGCATAATCGCCTCTTCATTCTCATTCATAATTGTATTTTGCTGAAAAAGCAATTTAGTATTATACTACAAGCTAAGGTTTACTCCAGTATGAAGTCCTAAAATAATTATGTACAGAGAGACATTCTCACACGCTAATTATTTAAAAGGTTAACCTAACAAGGAGTTACAGCACAGTTTGCCGAATTAAACGTCAAGAAATAATTCATGATTATCAGGTTAAAGACAACCAAAGGCGAACGAGATTGAATTCGGCCATAACTGAGAATTATAAAAAAATGATTATTTTAAAAATATTACGGACCATTACATTGATAATTTATTCTCAACCAGTCGAAAAAGACTCAAACAAAGAATACATAGGTTTCAGTGAAAAAATCATTCGCCTTGACCGGAATACGAACCCGGATCCCTCGATGTCCGGTCGAGTACTTAAGCCAGTTAATCTATTGAGGCGTCAAATTTAAAATTTTGGGGGCTTTAAAGGAACAAGATGATGTGACGAAATACCGAAGATACAATGTCACAGGCATTCGTAGTCGTGCGCGACGCGACACAGTCCACGAGGTTAAAGACAACTTTAAACATAGGCTGTTTTTACCTTTGACGAATTCCAATAAACTGAGGAAGATGCTGCAACAATAACTTTTAACAGAGTCATCCGCTAATGTGAATTTCAATGCAACAATTCCAGAGTGTAAAAATCTTCCATCTTGACCAGGATATATTATACTCGTACGCATAGGTTTATGTTGACAATAATTAGAATAATTTAAAAATCGAAATTCAATGAACTGGTTTAAGAGGATGAACCTGAATGCTGATTTTTACTCGGATGCACTCAGCAACTACGCGTTTTTCTTTGGACCACAAAAGTTCACTACTATGAAAGCATCATTAACGATAGTAACCTGATATTAGAATAATAAAGTGTAGATAAGGTAGACAGATATACATAGAGAAAAATTAAGGTCCACCACCCAGATCACTTTTGAAAGAATAAAAATGCAATCAAAATTAGATCATAACTTTCGCGACCATAATTTAAAATAAATAATGAGAGAAAAATCTTTAACCAAGCAGAAACTTCGAGGAAAATAGTACCTAGGGAAACAAATCGAAAGATTTAACGAATATAATCCTTGATTGGCCATTGATCGTCGTAATTAAGGCAGGACATTAGTTAAACCAGGTCCACAACCACAAATGCATGCTAAAAGGAAATTATGTTGCTCAATTTCATTTGAAAGAACGCGTCATCACGTTTTTCGCGAAAAAGGGAAATACACTGGCGGCCAGAGAATGAGGGAGAAGGGAAAATAGACGGGTAACCCACGATGAAAGAGGGCCTTTTAAAAAAATTAAACTCATATTCATATCAATTCTCTCGAGGAAACAAGAAAATACATACGAGCCAGACGTTCACAGAGACAAGCACAGAGGAAGAAAGGCGTGAAAACCCCTGCAGACGCGCATTGCTTCTGGGAGGGAGTTAAGAGCGGAGGAGTTGAAGACCGAAAGTGACGTCGGCAGGGAGCTGAGAGAAAAACGGTCGAGGAGAGAAGTGGTAGAAAGAACCGTCGGGGTAAGTGATGTGAATTTGGAGTCGGCGGGTGGGACGGGGATGGATGGGGAGTTTGGGGCGACTGAAAGCGGACGCCACGGCAACCGACCGACAGAGGTAAAGCGAAAAATGGAAGCGGGAAAATGCCAGCGAGAAGGAAGAGAAAAGCGAAGGTGAAAATAGGCAGGAAGAGAGAGAGAGAGTGAGGCAAAAAGAGCGCACGCAAGCCAAGAGAACGAGAACGGAAAACAGGAAGAGAGGAAAAGAGACATGAGAAGTATGAGTTGGTGTGTGTATGCCTGTGTGGCTCCAGAGAAAGTGAACGCGAAAGGAGGAGAAAGCAGAGAGACGGGGAGGGAGGAGTGACATAAGTAGGGCGCGTGGGTGATGGGAGGAGTGGGGTATCTGGCGCGCCGACCGAGGCCAGTAATCGGCGGAGGGATGACGGGGGACTCGCCGGCGAACGGGCGTGAGGAAAACACAAACACGCGAAGGAGAAACGAACGGAGAGTCAAGAGAAGGTGAGACAGTGGGTAGGAAGGAATGAGAGGGAGAGAAGGGTGAAAGAAGGGGTCGAGAGGAGAGAGCTTTGTTGGGGAACACGTGAAGAGCAGCATGCCAAAAAACTAAAACGAGACGGAGAAAAAGACAGATTAGCAGACCTAGAAATACTTGGCGAGACAATGGATGGGGCGACGGTCGTAAATTTCGACGAAGTTCAAAACAGTCACAGGGAACGGGCACATGCGTATTATTCTAGCCCGTCTCCCCGCGACACTATATTGGCACTGCATTTGAAATGATCTTCAATGAGAATAAGTCAAGTCTCTGGTTATTGATTTCAATTCCCTCACTGATTTATTCACTCATTATTTAGAACTAATTAATAGAGGACTAATGACAGAACATTTGTACTAGTATTCTAAAATATTAGAGTCCAGAAATAAATAGTAAAATCATCCTTTACAAGTGAAAGAAATAAGTGCAAGTTAAAGATATTTCCACATCCTAAATCTTCCCACATAATTTTGTCGTTTAAATTATTAAGCCGGTATTTCATTGCATTATAAAAAACACCCCCTTTAAAATTATAGAATAAAAAATGCCCAATAATAAGGGATACTATAGTAAAAAAATTTCTATCAAAATGCTTTAATCATTAAAAGTAATGACAGGAAACCTTTTGTCCCTATCAAATCATCGCGCACATTCTGACAATTATTTCCGAGATATGATAATCATCAACATTGATTAGCTCTTAGGTGTATCGCCGACAATATAAGTAAGGGAATTGATGGAATTAAAATCAAATAAGGTCGTGATGGGAGATAGTATTCCCGCGAAATTATTCCCGGCATTAGAAAAACATGGTAGTAACAGTTTTTATGGGTAACTTTGACGAATTTATGAGGCAGAATTCGGCAGAAACATTTCGTCCGATCAATGCTAGTTTAGATCATAAGTTTCGTGAAGATCATTTAAAATAAATAACGAGAAAAAACCTTTAATCAAGCAGCAAAAATAGTACCTAGAGAGAAAAATCGAAAGATTTATTGAATAAAATAGTAGTTCCCATCCCAAAAAAAAGCGATAAGGAGTCATGTGTGAGCCATAAAACAATAAGTTTGATTTCGCACGCAGCTGAAGTGGTTCTCAAGATCATCAACATGAGGATGGACATCAGGGGCAAATGACTGCTTCGGGGATAATCAGTTTGGGTTCAGTAAGGGGAGATGCAGGCGTGTTATTATACCAGTAATGAGGCTACTAATAAGAGAAGAACATAAAAAACAATCAGGATGGGTTTGTTTGTTTCGTAGATGTGGCGAAGGAGTTCGATGGAGTAAATTAGATAGAAGCAATAGATTTGTCACAGAAAAGAATAAAGCGTTAGATGGGATGGATAGGTGATTTATCCGTAAATTGTGCTTGTGCCAGGCTGTTTAGGTGTGAGTGGCGGATGGAGTAACACAGGGGTGTTCTATACAACCTGTACTTTTTAAGGTAAATGTGGAGGATATGGTAAAAGAGGGATGGAAACAACTATAGATACGAAGGAAAGTCGCACCGAAATACATAAAATCGGGTAACTTTGCGGATGATCACGCGGGTCGGATGTCAGGCGTGTTAGATATCCGATGTTTCGTTATAAGGGGCAAAAAAATGTGTCGTTGTTCAGTCAATATTTATCGAAAACCTACCATAATCAGTGATAATAACTCATGAGAAGTAAATGACGGCATATGATAAGAATTTGTTTCCGAAATGACTGAAATTTGTTGAAATAGAAATTGCTATCGGCAACGCTCACAAGAAAAAATCTTACCAAATAAGTTACACGCAGGAGTTGGATAATTTTAATTGGTTCCTTGTGGCGTAATTCTTACTGACAACTCTTACTAAGAAGAGAGAATCGGGTAGAGGTAGGCGACGAGGCAGAGCGAGAAATATTAAAAGTATGAAGGAGTGGGAAGCCGCACACTGCGAGAATGAAAATTGAATGGAACGCAATATAAAAAAGAAGAGAGGGGAGGCGAGAGAAGTTCTTCATGGAGTTTGGAAACAAGAGTGGAATTTTCCCTCAGATTCTCAGAGTTTACGGAAAGCGGAGAGTATCAATTTTCCTTCGCCCGCACTGCCCTGAGGTGGGGCTGTGGAGGAGGGAGGGGAGGAGCTGCAAAGGGGAAGAAAGAGATAAAGAGACGGATTGAGATAACGACGGGAGTTATTAAAGCGATAAAAGAATGATTCTAAGGAAGATAAATTTAAGACGAGAAAATCTCCGCAATAGCTGTCAGTGAACAAGGCGTAAATACTTGACAATTAGACGTAAATCAATTCAGGTACCATCGAAAGATAAATTAGACTATGATACCAGGGTCCAGTATTAGTGACCATAAAATAAAGCATGGTTCCAAAATTTAAGCACAAACTCATTAACTAAATCCAAAACTGGGACTATTAATAATAAGCGTTGAAATGTAAATTATATTGAATGATAAAATAAAATACTATGAGCAGTTGGAATTAGTATTAACCAACAAATTAAATACACGGATAAAAACAATACTTTTTATAAAGATATCCTACTTTAAAAAATTAATACTGAAGTTCAAATAGAATCGCTGTCTTTAATTGAAGCCAATAATAATTATATTACTTAAAACTCAGACGAGAGGGTACCTCGACTGTTGAAAAACTCGGAGAAAGCAGAAAGCGGTCTTAGTAACTCAACATGCAAACAAACTCCGTCTCACCCGACGGCGACTGTTTTTCTCCAGCAGATAAACGATCGGATAAGGCAATGATGAAATTACGCAAAAATACAGAGGAGAGAGGAGGGGGGAAAGGAGAGCTGGGAGGAAACACTGCAAATCGTAAGGAGTGTGGGTAGGGGGGGCAGGGAAAAATTAATTTCCAACTCCGGAATTGAATTTCCGCGGAAGGCCGTCGTCGGAACGAAATTATCATTCTTATATCTCTGGGCACGATAAGGAGTCGGAAGGGTTGAAGTGGCGGAGGGCGTAACAGAGGGGGAGGACGAGGAGAAGGGGTGACCATTAACTGGAAGAAGGGGAAAGAGAGAATCAAGAGTTTAAAATTTTTCCACTCTTTCTTTTTAAAGAAAAAAAGGCTTAAAGTGTATCGGCGGAAGGCGTGGCGTGGCAGGAGAGGAGGAAGAGGTGCACTTCGGGTCGGGGGCGGGTGAAGGGGCAGCGATAGAGGCGCGGCCGCAGCGCGGGTGGGGGATGACGAGAAGGCAAGTTTCATAAAACAGTGGCCGACGGTCGGACAAATATGCCACAGATTCCAATAAAGAAGCGTATAAGGGAGGGCGAGGGACGACTCCTCCCACTCAACCCCCCATCTCCACTCTTCCCCGCCGCACTTCACCCGCCCCGCCATCCCGAACTACCCTTTCCCCCAAACCCTTCCATCTCTCCGTCCACTCAACACCGTTTCCTCTCCCGTACCTACACACGCACACACACACTCGCACAAATACATACTCTCTCTCCCCCCCCCATCTCCGCCGCGTCGAGCAGAGCACCAGAAATGAATAAGGGGAGCGAGGGAGGAGGGAAAGGGGAGGCAAAATGACGGAATGGCCTTTCTAAAAAGTGTGGGGAGGGGCTGACCGAGAGTTATGGCTGAGGGGAGTGGGAGTGAGAGAGGGGGATCGGCGAGGGGGGAGTTGGGAGGTTGTGTGGCTGAGGACGGACGGCCTCTTGAGACTGAGCGAGAGAGACCGGCGGAGAGTGGGATGGAATTGGAGATGGAACTGTACGAGACGGAGGGGCACAGTGAAGAATCAAATGCTCGAGAGTGAATCGGTAAATAAAAAATTACAATATTTTTCACCATTTTCCACGGTAAACGGGCCTACTCGTGGCCCTCGGGTCTCCCATGGGAAAGGGAACCTGTCCCATGGTCGCCACGCTCACGAGAAATTAGATTACATCCCTGCGTAGGCATATAATTAATATGGACGCAAGACCACCCAACGGATTCATTTTTCATGTGGAAGATCAATAATATAACCTGAACACTTTTATAGGCTACATATGGACGAAAAGCCTCGTCACGCTAGATACGTACACACAATCAGCCCTTATATCTGATACTTTTGCTAAAATTTTACGCTATTGGATCTAATGTATGGTCACAACTCGGAATAATATGCAACTCAAGTCATAAAGATTGGTCATAAAGTAATGGTCTGGGAGGAAGTGAGAGAGACATTTAACATTCTGCAATAAGGCACTGAATATCTTCATTTTGATATTGAAGGCACATATTTCAAAGGAAAAATACAAGTGAAAAGTTTGAATAGGAAACAAAGTAAATTTTACCCACTCTCGTGAATAAATAACCTCTGCTTACCACGAATATAATTAAATATCAACCAGAAAATGGAGAAAAATATCACTCATTTCAATCTGCTAATATTTATAAAATTACCGTCAAAATAATGAAGGAAACTATAATATTCTTTAGAAATTCTCAAATCCATTTCCATTGTCGACCAAAAGAAAATAATATCATCATGCCGGCCTCAGTGGCGGCGGGGTATGTCCTCGTATGCCGAACCAAGGGTCGCTAGTTCGATTCCCGTCTGGGTGGGTTTTTTCTCCACCTAGAGCTTACATGTTTGTAATCGTCTCCATTGTTTTCACTTTAAAATGGTCCGATGTAAAAGCCAAAAAGTATTGTTCTCGGACTAAGGCTAAATAAATAAATCATGAGTGGAGGCCAAAACAAATTTGGAATGAAGCTTAAGAGATAAAGCCAAAACTGCATCTCAATTAGGTTACAACGTAGATAAGGAAAATGAGATATACTGACGTACAAAACACACACAGCGTACTTAACGAGGTCACCCGCTAAGAATTCTGCGTCACCCGATTAAACTGAGAGGAAATTTAAAAAAATACACATGCAGACATACGACTTGTATGGCCTTGGAAAGGTAGTCCAATCGGAAAGAAAGATGCAAGAAAATAAATACTGACGGGAGAAAACATCACCAATCCCATATCCATTCTTGTTTACACGCGTTAGGTATGTGCTTTACGAGATCCGCACCTCCTTGACTCGGGTACTGCTAAGAAGAAGACGAGCGAAAAGAAATCTCACCTCCAAGCTGAGGCAGACGGGAAGGTGTCGGCACGAGGGAGAAGCCACTGCAAAAGGTGCGCAGGGCGGGGGTAAGAGGTGGTGGTGGTTAAGAAAATCGCTCGAGGAAGAATGCAGGAAAGAAAGTTAAGAGGAGGAAGGGTTCGGAGACGATGGCAGCAGCAGAAGCGAGAGAAAGGGCATGGCGGAGGGCCTATGGTTAGCCATGGGGCAATAGGAAACCCTTGAAGCGGCAAACCTTCCGTCGGGATGAGGGAAGAAGGAAGGGAAGCCGGAGAGGTGCCGCCCGCTCCCCGATGACATCCTGCCCATAAACCTTCTCACACCAACACGCCGCTCCGACTCCATCGGCAACACGCACAGACACACAACCCGAACACTATTTAAGGACTCTGAACTCTCCACTTTTCGTTGTCGAGGGGAGGGGTGAAAATAAAGGACAAAACCTTAGTCAGCCTTTAACCCACATACACCTTTTTTGATTCTTCTGTTTCTCTTCTCACCGACCCACATTATCCCTTCTTCCCTCAAACTACACCCCGAACACCCGTGACCCCCACCGCCTTGCTTTGAGTGTTACGGTCGGAATTGAGCGGGAATAAAAATTCTTGACAGGATCCATGCCATTCTGTTGTACTGCCCACATCGACTTATTCAGATGGTGGCCCAAACGGATATATTAACGATGGCGCACGCAATTAATACTGTCAGCCGAGGGTGATATTGCGTCAGTTAACATCTGCTCCAGTCTACAATCATTCTATCGCCAATATTAAGGTGTATTCTGCAATTGGTAAAAAGACAGAAGAGCTATACGATTATAGGCGAGTTTTTAAAGCTGTCTGGATGGCTTCTTGGGTGCAGAGTTGGCTAATTCCCAGGTTTCCTTGAGGGACGACTAACAAAGGACGTAAAAAATGGTGCATATTAAATTATTTACGCAAATGAGAAAAACCAATACATACTATGAGCGTCTGCGAGGGCAATGCTTCTGCTATTAACACCCGTTGACATCTTGTGTGAATATACGTCATAACTCCCGCAAGACCTGCATTGCACACATTACAATACATTTTACGATTATATAACGACACATTACAACCATATCATGATCACTCTAGAGAAGATAGTCGTTAAAATAGTAAACGAATGATTCCAGAGAATAACATCTGTTTATTACGCAATTCGAATTTTCGATTGTAAATATTCCCCTATTCCTTAAAACGTGGAATTCTCTACTCCCTAACCTTCAAGGGCACCTTTTCCAACCTTAATTTTTCTATACCAACATATAGTACTTTTTCTCAAATGACAGACACAGTACCGAGACTTATCTATCAATTATAGTGTTCAGCAGAACATGAGTAAAAAGTGGTATCACTAAGTGGGATAATATTTTAATCATCAAACGACGAATTCGGTAATGGCTTTCATTATTTCAACCAATTACGAGAAAGATTAGTCATCTGCCGATTTAGAATACAGAATAATGTCACAGGAAGCGGTAACCTCATGCCTAATATAAATCAGGAAACGCTTCTCTGAGAAACTCTTTTGAATTATCACATCGGCGCAGCAATTAATTGACATATTTCCGAAGTTACCTGAAGAAGGAAAAGTGGCAACATAAGCATCATTAATAATAACTTCCTAAAATAGGATTACCATCGAAATTCACTAAGATTCTAGCCGAACAAGGATAACCATAAGTTCCTCCATACTTATTTAATACCACTACAACGGTGACGCAACGGCTGCTTCTCCCAACATTTCCCTAGAATCCATTGGCTGGAGGCCGATGGATTTCAATGAAAACAGCATTTAGGGGACATTTTACGACAACGTGTCAAGGTGCTCGGCCTTTATGTTCCACCCGGGGAAACGAATAAAGCAATTGTACTTGGAGACTCTCCACGAAGCACGAGAATATCCTGTAGTAGTATACTGGGACACTATCAAATAGTTGGCCGTCTGGTAACGGGGTGGAGCCGACTTAAACACTAACAACCATATTAACTCGATCTTCTACATAACTTTAATTCAACCAAGCGACCAATACACAGAGTCAATACGCTTCGAAAAATTTCCTGGGATACTCTTGGAACTATAAATTTTAATTAACCTTAATACTTAGCAAACTATGCTAAGAAGGAGTCAAACCAGCGTAAAGAACTGCAGTTCATGAAGCCTCTAGTTCAGGATGAGAAGCGCCATATCCTAACTTGAGCTTGAGGTATCCCCTTGAGTTTGCGGTTTCCCCACATAAATCTGGAAGTCGGGACAGCCAAGAACATTGATGTGATTTTCTAAAAAGACGGTATTTTTGAGAGAGGTAAACACTTCACTCCCAAGTTTCACAACACTGAACTCGCAAATCGTACGCCCAAAAGACACAGAAAAGGGTAGAGCCGAGTAATATGTCATTAAGCCATTTGACTACGATAAACAGTGAAAGAAGAAAGTAATTCTCATTTCCGTAACGAAACAAAATAACTCTCGTTGAGTTACCAAAGAAATCTGGAGGGTCCGGCTGCTCTGCGGCTTTAAGAAAGTACACACGAGATTGGTGAGGCAGACGAAGAGGTCCGAAGAATTATATGAAAATAAGTAAGAAGAATGGAACAACATGTCATTCAACTCGCAAACGGCATGGAAGATCCAATCGGAGAGATTGGAACTTTTGGGGGTATTCAGTCGTCAACCCTTGGACATGTATCCGTTCCTTTCGCTTAAGTCTTTCTTCCGTCTCCCCAACCATCATACCATCGTCGAGGAAAAAGTTCGCCACCAGACAAACTTCTGCAACTGAAGCACCCTCTTGTCAGCGCAACTATCCTCTTTGAAAACATTTTCATTTATTCGATTGTACCGGGCAATTCACAGCCACAGTACAAGAACACAACAGAAGCCAAAACACAAGTACAAAAAATGGGCTACAAGGTCAAAAAAAAGTGGGAATTCAGGTTAGTGAGTTTTCCCAAACGGAGGAGTCGCTCAAATCTTTCCGTCTGCTCGTTCCCGTTCCCCAAACACAAGAAATGCAACAATCTGAGCAAAAATAACAGAGGAAGACTAAAAAGCGAGGAGTACCGAAAAGTGAAAGTTTACACGCTTGAATTCCCAGTAATCCTGTCATCTTTTAAGCTGAGTAAAAGAACACAGAGGGTTCACGAGGCTTACCCCTCATTTTCAATTCGCATAGCAGACACTTCATTGACCGAACATTTTAAATTTAACACAATGGGCGACGGGAATACTCCACAATATTTGGACATAAGAGAAGGTACTTCACGAGGCACACGCCAAATCTAAATTAACCTTTATATAGCTATAAATGGAGTAAATATTAACGTCAAAATCTTAGCACATTTTCTGGAAAAAATGCGAACGAACTGCGAAGCTTAAATTTAAACTACAAAAAAACCCGCTGCACAGGGAAAATCGATGGAAAAGGGAAAGTTCTCACAACAATGAGAGCACGACTACATACGATACGGAAATTCCATTCAAGGGAAATCAAGAAAAAAACTTCCATAAAAAAACATCTGTTTTCCTTCGAGTGTTGAATCTAAAACAATTATGTACAGTTATTGGCGCCCACAAAGGATACATTTAATGGCACCCGTTAGGACAAACGAGGCGTATAATGATAACAGAAACGGTTGGAGCTGCCAGTAAAAGCAGTCGGCACGGTAAGAGAAGGCCGTTGGGAGAATAACGCACTGGAACTGTTTTTATGAAGTACAAGATTTTCACGGACAATTCTCTACCGAAGGAAAAAAATGCCACGTGGAGGCAGTGTTGCAATTGGCACTGAAATACTGGCGAGAGGTGTGGCGGCGAAGAGGCATTAAAAAGAAAGAAGGAGATTACGAGGGGCGAACGGGCTGATTTACGATTAGACGCAGAATGCTCGGCAAGAGTAAAGGAGATAACGAGCAAAAGGGTTAAAAAGAGAGAAACGAAGGTCAGGAGGCAATGAAAGTTGACCTTCAGCAGAGATGCGATAAAGAGAGCTACAATATTGCTCAAAGCACTCAAAATCGACAAATCGGCAAGTGTGGCCAAAAGAATACGGATGCACTTATAAGAAAAATACATCCTCTTCCTCTTCATAATGAGCACGGGGAACTCGGATCCAACGACTTATTGAGAAAGAAATAACATTTTCTGCAATGTCTTGCTACTACATCACGAGAAATCTTTGAACTAAGAAAACTGTAAAATTTATTATAGATGAAGATGACTTCAAGATAGGTTCTAAAATAAATTAAGCAAGAAATGACGATAGTCATCACTTAAACGGAAGAAGGATATTTAAAATATCTCTATTAACTTCTCATTGCTTTTTTATCACTGATAAAATGGCAAAGTTGAAAGATGAAGAGCTAATCGAACATCAGGGAAAATTATTTTAACAGTATGTGGAATGTTAGATTTACGGTCATTTTTCAACTCATTCATTCAATAGAAAATAGTCGTAAACACAGGAAAAGACGTGTCACGAACTTCATCCAACTCGGTTTTCCTCTCTTTCGGTGTTAAGCCTTTTAAACAGAAGTGTGCACTCACCACACGAAACTCGGTTTTTTTCCAATATTTCTCAACAAACAAATGTTTGTTGCTAAAATCGAACATGATAATGTTACCATTATACGGATCTAGTTAAAACTTGAAGAGCAGTCTAGTGAGAGATGAGGCCTCCTACAAGCAAACATTTTCCGTTACCACAAGTACCTTAACTTATATTTTCTAAGGATCTATTGAATGACCCACGTTTTAAATGCAAAGAATGTCCTAAAGCCTTTGCATAAATGAAGACATTTCTTCTATTAATTAACAGGTAGACTTCTAGGTGATAACTCAATTTTATAAAGTTTATCGTACATATGATATTAACATATCATATGTATACACCTATCGTCACATTTTTCCTAATACCAGAATTCGGAACGAATGAGAATGTTGCAACTGCACAAATTTGTCAATAAGCAAATTTGAGAGTTATTAGAGAAACACAGCAATTACGAGAGACACTATCAGACGGATTCAAATATACTACCTTGATCAAAAAGTTCCCGGAATAACCACCGTGTGGCGCTCCCATCGTTCCGATTTGAGTTCTGTTTTTTTTGTTAAATTGGTACATCTGTTGTTGATATTCCCTTTAAATCTTAGTGTCATAACTTGACATTTGCAAAAGTTACGGTCGGTTTTCGGTATGTCCATCAGTGCTTCCTGCGATTTTTCCATTACTTCCTCTCGGCTGCTAAAACGCGTTCCCCGTAATGGTTTTTTAACTCGATTGAACAGAAAGAAGTCACAGGGAGCCAAATCAGGTGAATTCGGTGGCTGTTGGATGGTATTTGTTGCATTTTTCGTCAAAAAATTACGAATAATGATAGCACTGTGCGACGGTGCGTTATCATGGTGCAAAATCCACGAGTTTTCTGCCCATATTTCTGGTCTCTTTCGGCGAATTGCTTCACGCAAACGTCTCATAACGCCCAAATAATACTCTTTGTTTACTGTCTGGCCTTCTGGCAAAAATTCATGATGCACTACACCGTTGTAATCCATGAAAACCGTCAGCATTGCCTTCTTTTTTGACTGAAAACGACGTGGTTTTTTTGGTCTCGGCTCATTTGGTGAACGCCATTCACTTGCCTGATGTCTGGATTGCGTGTCGTACTCATAAACCCACGTCTCGTCTCCAGTAATGATCCTTTTGATGAATGTGGGATCGGATTCAGCCTCGCAAATCATGTCTTTTGCGACGTCAACACGGTCTCTTTTTTGCATGAAATTGAGGTCTTTTGGCATGCTACACGACGGAAACTCAAATCATTAACCACAATGTCTTGGGCGGATCCATAGGCAATGTTCAAGTCCTCCGCTATTTCTCTGATGGTTAATTTGCGGTTATTGACCAACATTTCTTTTACTTTATCAATTTTTTCACCGACTTTCGATGTCGATGGTCTGCCACTGCGTTCATCATCTTCGATTGACTCACGACCACTTCTGAACCGCTCGTGCCACTGGTAAACGACCGTTTTTTTTAGAGAATCGTTGCCGAAACACTTTTCCAACATTTCCAACGTCCGTGCGCCACTAAATCCGTTTTTTACGCAAAATTTAATACAAGTTCGTTGTTGCAAATTTAAATCCATTTCTGCAATTGTAAAAAATCGCCAACACACACAGAGATAGATGTACTCTTGCCTACGTAACTTTTGCAAATGTCAAGTTATGACACTAAGATTTAAAGGGAATATCAACAACAGATGTACCAATTTAACAAAAAAAACAGAACTCAAATCGGAACGATGGGAGCGCCACACGGTGGTTATTCCGGGAACTTTTTGATCAAGGTTGTATGTCCAAGCCTACTTTTCCCGCAATATTTAAAAAATATAGGGACGTGATAAAAACATTCCCGTAAAGAGTGAAACCAAATTACAAAAATCCATCTAACATAAATGGGACCATGGGAGCTATTTTCTCAAAAATCAAAGGAAACACTTTTTATAAATCGCACAAATTCATTCAATGAAAGGAATGCAATGGGTCAATGGCAAATCCGCATTTAACTCCAGATCCGATAACAACTCCAATTTGTCCAACATGAAAAGATGGGAGGAGTATCTGTGATTTCAAGGAAGGAGTGAAACAATCGTTCGCTACGCTCGATCGGGAAACAAGAACAGTGTATATGCTCTAGGAGTTACGTCATGAGCGAGATTTAATATTACCTCTAGATGGAGGCAGTTTAATTAGAAAACTGAGGGAAATGAAAGGAAAGAGATTCGCAGAAATGCACATGCAATCACCTTGCACGCGCACTAGCAAAACCAATACGTCTTCACCAACGCCACGAGAGAAATCACCTCCCCTTGTTTCTCGGAATGCCCCACCACCTTTTCTCCTCACTACCTCATCTCCTAGCAGTAATGTCCCACTCAATGCTTCTCCAGCGCAGTATTTCTCTCGCACACCAGAAATAAAGACTTGCTGCAGCTAAAGATTTTTACGATCTCCTTCACCTTGCGAACAGCCAAGAGTCACATACATTAAGGAACGACTACGGCTCGTGCAGGAGGCAAAAAAAATATGAGAAAGTACGCTAAGCGAAAGACAGCACCGGGCAACTTAACTCTTCTTTTTTTCCCTTCAAAACCTCATGGGCAATGGTCATTCTCATTGGATGAAATAGCTTGAGTAACGAGCCTAGAACACACACGTGGCGGCACTTAAAAAGTGTTCAATTCCTAAGTACGACCGACGCGATACTCAAAATGCCACAGGTGAAAAAATCTGAAGCATCGCGGTGGCCTTGAGCCGAGGGAGACAATGTGATCTCATGCAATAGGCTTGTAAAGTGCTCCCAGTGGGATTCACGAAGGTTGTTGATTTTTTGCTTTCCCAAAGACCCAAGTCGGTGCAGTCAAGGGGACGACATAAACAAGTGCTCCGACAGCAAGGCACGAGCAGAACAAACAGTTCCATGCCGAAGTAACCACGGGAAAAGATTGCTCTTGAATTCATGCGATTCAATTTTTAACCAAATCACAAAACGGATACTATAGTTCCGATCGAACTACTATAATTTATTGGTCTTCCGTGAATGAAAGCAAGCTTTAGATGAGTGAAAAGTAATTCATCTGCCTAAGGTAAACGGATGTTTCATACAAGAATATGGGGACTATTAGCGATTATGGATACGATGAAAAGTATAAGATTGCCAGTTATTTCATCCTGAACACTGAAAATTTAAACTAAAAATAAGATATTGGAAAAACAAAAATGTCCTTAATGAACTAACATAACTGATTCATCGGTTAAACGCCATTCAGTAACATCAAGACTCCTACGTAATTTTTACCAGCCAAATACGAAAACATTTAAGATATTATAAAATAATATGGAAAAGAAGACCAGGATTTTATACAATGACATTCGCTTTGATTGAAGGTTCCACGATTTAGTAAAGATTTCATCTACTCCATTTCTGTAAATAAATATTTTATCAATTAAACGATATCAGACATAAACGGGAGACTACTTGCATACAAGTCCACCTATTTAGTTTCGCTCTTGAAAAGAAATTGGCGACGTGTGATCCCATTAAGGGTTGATGCATTCATAAAGGGATATAGATATGCGGCATGGGCTAATGGAAAGAATGAATGTTCATCCAGATGTCAACGATTAGCTGCTTTTTCACTAAAGATTTGAATGGAGTTTGATTAAACACAGAATACTGATGTTTTCTTCAGTTAAAAAGCGGTCAAAGAACAAAAATGACTCTGAATATTTCATTTTAAAGGAGTGAAAGAAAATGAAGAAGAAAAAAAGAGCTAAAATACATGGGCAAAACACCACTAACTCATTTACAAAACAGGAAATTAGGAACTCTGATGATAAAGAGACCATTTCCATGATCAACTTGTAGCAACAAACAATGCGCTGTAGCTCAATAGTACAATTTGCAAGTTTGGCCCAAGGACATGTAGACAACGTAAAAGTAAATTCAGTTTAATTTTGGACCTCCTACCCTTTTTCGATTAATCTTACACTTATGTTTTTAGACTTAAGATAACGTAAAACCAGAAAGCCATTTCCCGTGCAACGCTCGCGTTGGATAAAATTAAAGAAAATAAAGGTGAAGGTACAGGAAGAATTTGTTTGGGAGAACTGTTTAAGAGTTTTTGAGTAAGAATAAAAATAACGGCCGGATGGGAATTGAACAAGAGTAAATGTTGTAACATTCATGGGCAGGTTGTCTTCTAAGATTAAAAACGCCAACGAGAACGGTACGAGAATAACTCGTAGACGTGAATAACACAAGAAGAGATGGACGATAAAATAAACGGAATTGACGGAGAGTAGAATGTTTAAAAGTGAATGATTCCGCTAGAAATAACAACTGTAAACTCATTAACGCGACGCCTGACCATGTATACGGCACGTTTCACGAATAGGATATTAATATTCAAATTTTCCATGAGTTCAGAAGATACGCGTGGAGAAAAACTGAAAGGGAAAAGGGAGAACAGTCTACTGAAAAATAGGAAAAAAAGAAGTTTTGCTAAAAAGAAATTTCTCGAAGAGAATATTTCAAACAGAATAATGAAAGCATAAGAGTAACTCAAAGAATTTTTTAAAAAATGGCATAATTAATTGCTACCACCTCCACGATTTTAAACCCGGAAGTCGATTTGATAGGTGAGGGTAAAGTTAACCCAATACTAGGACAACGGCGCGTGCAGTTCACACATCAGGGTAAGGGGGGCAGTTCCTTTCCCTATGCCACCTATGATTTCCCAGGAAGATCTGGTATCTGAAAAATCAGAGCTTGAATGAAGCTAACGGTACCCAGAGATGTGCGGGATACGACCCAGAGGCGACCCTCCGGTCAGTAAACCTAATCGAAAAAACGTGATTGAAGACTTATTATATCGCATTAGGCTTTAGTGTGAATAAAGTCCACGACTATCACCTGAGCGATTATGACTCTTTGATCTCCATTTCTTCATGATACTTGAAAATGTATTACTCTTCAATCATGAAAAAAATACGATGAGAGAATGCAACAATTTCAGAGTGTAAAAATCATTACATTGAAATGCACATTAGCGGATGACTCCGTTAAAAGTTACTGTTGCGGCATCTCCCGCAGTTTCTTTGGAAATTTGTACGATGAGAGAAGCAATAATGCATGAGAAGTAATACTACCGGTAGCTTTCCTCATCAAAGGTGGACAGAATCCCCGATGCTGATGGGGGAAATTGGAGAACGTAACACAATAAAGCAAGGAGTAAAACTAATAAAAAATTCGTCGGAAAAACAATTCACGGGATTATGAAGAGGAGAAAGAAACAGGGAAGTTCAACCAACCCAGCGACCAGCAAAACTCAAACCTTCAAATTCACCCCGAAACAATAGGATTGGTGAGCACGACGTAACTTAAACTTTTTAAAATGAAGGATGACATTTACGATACGATACGACTTTCCTCATGTGGATCAATCCCCCGCGGAACTCCCACGTGATAGGCTGTGTAGAGCAACAAAACGCCGGGGGCCGTAAAACGAAATTCGTGGACACGGGGCGAGTGGAGGGTCGCCCGCACCCACAGACACACGAACGCTCTTCCTCCCCTACGGCGTGCCCGCCACCGCGCACATGCCGTCCAGCACACTTCCCGAATTCGCCGATCCCCACCGCCTATCCAAATTCCCTAACTCCGACCTCACCCCCTTGGAACAAGAGCAATCCGCCTCAAGGGGAAGAGACCCCCACACGAACTATGTGCAACATAAACGCACACCACAGAAAACCGGCGTGAGTGTGGATTGCCCCGGCGTACTACGCCCAAGGGGACCCAGGGGGAATGGAAGGCGGCGGTAGAGAGGGCATCGCTCGCGCCGTGGATACGGCGACTTTGTAGTGGAGAATAAAAATGGGAGGGGGCAAAGATCTGCCGAGGGAGGGGGGAGCCGAGGGAGTCGAATGAACGTGGGGGAGGGAGGCCGGGATAGGTGAGAGACGGCCAGGGGAGAGGGAAGGGAAAAATACCCGTAACCCAGAGCAGCGGGGTGGGAAGAGACGCGGATCAATGCACCTCGGGATGGGGGAGCGGCGGCTGGATCTGGGTGGGTAGGGGAACGGCACGGGGGGGGAGGAGTTTTAGAGCAAGGGATGAGAGGACTCACCATTCTCAGAATATGAGGGAAAAGGGAAGAGAAAAACACAAACGCAAGCGCGCGCATACTATCGGACCGACGGTGACGAGGAAGAAAAAAAGCCTTCTCTCTCTCTCTCAAAAACCCCCGCAAACTCTACCTCCCCCCAACAAAAAAATACCTCGCTCATCCCTTCAAAAACAAAAGACCCCTCCCTAATTCCGCCCCAAAGCCCTAATTTTTACTCCGCCTATTCTGCCCGCGTACGCCGGCGTTACCACCACTCCCTCGCCGGGTGTGTGCGGTTGGAGCGCGGGAGGAGGAAGGCGGCTGGATTGGTAGCAGTGGCTGGCAGGCAGAGGGGGCTCTCCAACCGGATTGATTTCCAGAGAAGGAAGGTGGGTAGCCGAACCCTCTCTCGCCCCTTTATGAGCCCCCCATCCACAGCCCAATATTCCCTTACCCTCCACGGGGAAAGAGGAGGCATCGTCTCCATCTCGCCCTTCCTCAGAGTCCTTCTTGTTTTCATCTTACTCGTGGGTTTTCCTCTTTTGTTCCCATCACAACCAAAGACTATTGCCATCATTGCCCACTTCAGGACAACCGCCGGTGTAATGGTCCGTTCTTCCCCACAAACCCGTTTTAAAGGAGTATTAATCGGCGGTCTTAGCGCAATTGGGACAATGGTGACTGGAGGAGTCGTGACGGCAGAGGCGGATGAGAGAAGAGGAGCTGAATTTCGAAGGAGAGATCTGCGGTCACAGTCCTTCTAATGACGCTCTCCTCTGATGGCTAAGTACCCTCTTTCACTTAAACAAGTCGTATTTTAACATTCGGGAGTGTACAAGTTAACACCCACACACGAACCGTTGTATTCACACTATTTCGAAAAAATTACGACTGGCACACACGTGTTTTTTCTCCATTAGCACGGCTATAAACTATGGATGGCATAGCGATCTACAGTAACTAAAGACACTGTCTAACATTGACTCTGGCAGTAAATAAAAATATAATGTAGAAGATGGCGCCAACGGAAATAGTACTAATGCCAAATGCAATTATAGGTATAGTTAGTTATAAGTAGCTTGCTGACAAGATGTTGTGTTTGGAAGATCATGGAAATTATTACAGGGTCGTGGACTAATGAAGCGTTCATTGAAGTACCTATGAATTGTTTTCAGCATCTGACGGATGTATGACAATAATGTACATCCGTAAAAAACAATTCCAGCAAAATGGTTACAATTGGAAGTCACACATTGCTCTGCAGGGGATTATGCGCAATGGATCATCCACCCTCTTCTACAGAAATTCTCAAAAGCAATTAAAGACGATCTTCACGCGTGAGTCATTACACTCGCGAATTTATACCATCCAAACAGAAACTTTATTTGGGAGGAATACTCAACATATTATTCGGCATTTTCGCATTTATGCATTATAATAACCAAATTTTGTCTTTCACGCCGATTCACGTGAACAAAATTCGACTATTATCGTAGCCTTCTTTGCATACGTGCCAAATTGGGCACTGATCGCTCGTATACTATCCGTTTCCTAGGAAAGGAAGAGAATTATAACAATGGAATGAGCAAAAAAAATTACCCCATGATAAATGTATTATATCAAAACAAAAATGTTATTTCCATCCGGTAGTGTGGAAAGTCCTTCTGTTTCTGTGTTTCCAAGTCCCCAAGGCTATAAAATCAAGATGTGCCCGTGTTTTGAATATTTGATAAAGTATTGGCTTAAACTTAAAAAAAGAAACTTCCGACGGACCCCCTACGACGCCATTAGGGCTCTCGAGGGGGAAGAATAACTATTTTGAATCCCGAGCGAAAAGAAATTTGACTCAAGGATTTTCTCCCACGCTCATTAACGATGTCGTTTTGTGGAATCGCTTTCCATTTTCCGCGTCATTCACGGCTAGCGCCGTGCGAGGGCGGAGATAAGAGAAGGGGAGGGGGGAGGAGGAACGAGGGAATGAAGAGCAGTTGGGAAATCGGGGAGAGACTCCACTTCCCGGAGGAGGGCGACCAACCGGCGGGAGCGGATGACTGGGGAGTGGCGGGGAAGAACGAAACACTTTCCCGCTCGGGGCGCCCGATGGGCGTTATCAAGATAGAGCATCCTTCCACCTACCCCCGGTACTTCACCGCCGTAAACAGAGCGACGACGGCGGTGGCCACGGTGCCCATGGCATGCTCCGACGCGACCCACGCGAGAAAGCTCCAACGGGCTTTGTCGTGGGCGGCGGCCGAATGAAAATAATAACACGGGAAAAGGGGTCGGAGGTTGGGGAGCGTGGGGGGAGCACAGCGTAGAGAGTTCGGAGGGAGGGTAGGGGCGGAGGGGTGAGACGGGGCAAAGTTTACAAACAAAAAGTGGCGGAACGGGGGTGAGGTAGCCCCACTGACCTAGCTACCTACCCTGCTGGGTTCCCCGGAAAAACGGCACGGAAAAAGGATTACGCTCCGTATTCAGCGGGGAGGGCTGGAGGAGAAGGCGGCGCGCGGGACCCATCCACCCACGCAAACACCCTCTGCACGAAGTGCCCATGGTTGTCACGGGGTGGGGGGGAAACTAGGAGAAAGAGAGGGGGAGAAGAGACGGCGGGAGAGATGGAATGAAAATATTAAAAAAACACGGGGGAGGGGAAGAGGCCCTAATCTCGAGGTAAGTAGGCAAACCCGCCAGCGTGGCGTGCGCTTGGGGGAGTGCATAAGTGCGCAGGCGCGGGCAAGCGGCCAGGGAATACTACGCCGCACGTATCTCGCACCGGAGGGGCCGGCGGGCGGGGGAATGGACGGGAGGGGGGAGAGGCGGGAGTGTCGAGGGAGGAGGGAATTAGGAGAGGGGGCTGGCGGGGAGGAGAGTGGGTGGACGGGTTCGAGGGAGGAGGATATCGACTCCGGGAAGAACAAAAGGGGAGAGCGCGGCAGACAGAGAGGTGGGCGGGGGAGGCAGGTTTCGAAGGGGAGGATGCTTTGCGGGGGAGGAGGGTCGGTGGAAATTAAGGGAGGGTAGGGAAACTGGGTGGTGGGAGATAGGACGATAGGTGGACGGGTAAACGACTCTATTATCGGTGGCAGGATTCAGATCCTCCGGAGCTCTATTTTATTTGAAACCCTTACGATGGGTCAAAATCATGAACAAATATGGGAATTGGAAAAACCGTAAGGGCCGAAAGATGCTTTGCTGACGAAGGGATGGTATACTAGTACGATGAGTAGGGGACGGACACTCACTCGTTTCGGTTGAAGAAGCCAGGTGCGAGTCGAAGGAGCTCTGAAAGAGGTTACGAGAAACTCAGGAAAGAGAGAGGAATAAGAATGAAGGCAGTAGGAAAAATAAGATCAAACCCTGTAAAACTACACCTGCTTATAAACGACGGCGGAGAAAAAAGATAAAGAGGGGAACTGGAGGGAAAGTACGCCCGAATGATGGAGGATGCGAATGACGAGGGAAAAGGGAAATGATAACAGAAGAAATAAAAATGCAAAAAAGAAAAAAACAGATATTGAGAAACCGCGGTATGTGTAAGTGCAGGAAAGGGAGTTCTGGAAAAAGAGATGATAGAAGAGGGAGAGAGAACGAGCGTAAAAGGAAGGGGAGAAACGCGGAAGCGATTGAGGGTCATATCAGAATGAAGAAAACGCGGGGAGAGTAGAGGAATGGGGAGAGGCAGCGGGGGGAGGGAACACGGGGGAGGGACACGAAATGGATGAAGCGAGAAAGAAACACGGGGATGGGGGGGACTCGGGGAAAAGGTGACTCGTAAAATAAAAAGAGGGATGCGAGGGTAGGACGAAGGGAGTGAGCGAGGGTCTGGGTGGTGTTGGTGGGGAGGAATTGAACGGTACGAGGGGGACACGTGGTAGTAAATAGAGAGGGGGCGGAGGTTGGCTCGTGCAACAACACATGCTGCTGGAAAGCACACGAGTACAAATACGAGTGGAGTTCCTCAAAAGGGAGAACCAAAACAAGCGTCCCGAGAGGATGTTGACCCGCAGTTTACCTTGTATTCCAAACGATATCTTATCAAGCATTCTTCCCCAGTAAATATCGAATGTTATGCCGTCGTAATCTTGGGGACGATATAATAATATCGACAGCATATACCTTTCTCGACCAACACAAGAGTTAAGGGGTTGCGTTCCTCGCATTTTTTTCTATAAGGGCTTTTTTGAGGTTATTATATGGATGGCCTTAAAGTTGATATGGCGACTATAAGTCACGCAAAATCAATGAACGGCCGGGAGGGGTCGACGAACTTGATGCGAGGATAAGGGGAAAAACATACGTACAGACACATGTCGCAGAGGCATCCTGGAAGTAGAAGCGGTGTGCGCAATTCATAAGGATGGTCTGCGGGGAAAGGTACCCGGAAACCTCGAAAAATACCACTTACGAACGGACGAATGAAAAAGTTTCGAATTTAATTACGACGGCGAGATGAAAAAACAACATCCGAATGAAATTTTTTTCACAGAAATTGTCGCTGAAGCTGAATTATGCATGTCGAGAGAGAGAGACTGGGCGAAATGAATGTTTTATCTCAGCGCTGACAACGTACATTTACTAATATTTCATTTTCTCAGACAGAAAGATGAATGGATTCCCTCCTAAATGAGCCCATTCAATTAATTCACCTGCCACGCATGAATGTAGAATCGATACGGAACGCACACATGCGCAAGAGATGAGGTGAAAATAAAAACCAATATAAAAACACGCGTCAACGTTTAACTTAAAAATTTCCTGTGCATAAATTCTGTAACATATGAAGACCCTGCCACACCACTCAGCGGGACTTGACTACCAACACGGTTTTAGGGTTTTCAACACTTTACCGTTTTTAGTCCTTGAACACAGAAATCTGCCACCTTGTCATTTTCGAATCCTTTTCCACCACTCTCACATGCGGCAGCTCAATATTTAAAAAAGGATCTCCAATTAAAACTTCGTATTTAATGCCAACCTTTTCTAGATTTCCAAATAACCAAAGGGGGGTTGAGGAAAATGGAAACGAGGAAACTTTAATTACATTATTACTTTAAACAAGATGCAGACATAAATTCTCAAAATTAAGTATTTATTTCTCTTAGTAAAATCTGGTATGAGCGCATTTAATACAATAAATAATGAATGAGCAAAAATATCCAAATCTTAAGATTAAAAAGTAAGTATAAAATACGTATATATTGATAAACACGATTGGTATATTAAGCTGAAATTTAAAATAGCTCTCTATCTGCAGTTAAAATGCAAGGGATTAATGAAAAACTACATAAAAATGATTTCCTTCTAAGAAACCAGATAACATTTCTATATTCACTAAAATATTAGGCTATTCACGGATATGTAAAAACTAGTTACATTCAAAGTGTTCGGGATAATTCATTTGTAAAGATATAGTAAATCCTAAGTAAGAAACGATGATTATGCCATACAATGAACGTTTTTTTACTGTTCTCATGCCAACAACTCACGCCTGGAACTGCGCAGAAATAAGTGGCTACCGACAAATTCACCAGACAAGTACTTGACCATAAAATTGTATTTAGGAGTATAAAGACAACTAAACTCACCGGGAACGGGATAAAAGGAGTGAAAACGAAAGATGAAAAAAGGAGATGGAATAACAGAAGAAATTCGTGGTATCAAGAGGGATGCGGTGGCTCTGAGAGAGTGCGGTAGAGAAGATACTGAGAGATGGGGACGGGGACAAGGGTGAGTGAGTGAGTGAGAAGAAGAGTACAGAAAGAGAGAAAAGAAAAACTAAAAGCAAAATGTTGTACTGTGGAAGAAACCTCTCTTCACTTACGTGTGCTCTCCTTTTTGAATATCAACGCACTGGGAGAGAGGAGAGGGGGCTGCCGAGGAGAGTGGAGGAAGCGGGGGTAAGACGGGAGGTGTAGGAAACAAAGAGGGCAAGGGGAAGGGGGGAACGAGGGAAGGAAGAAGCGGAGGGTGGGGGGCGGTCGACGCACTAGAGAGACGTGTGCGAGGGCGGGGGGGGGGGTGCGGAAAGGGGGAGAAATAAAGTGAGGTGAATTTGGCAGCCTCACTTAAAAAGAAAAGGGGAGGAGGAAGAGCCGAAGGGGGAGAGAGACGAAGAAGAGGAGAGGGAGGAGGCGACGGGGGAGAAAGGTGAAGTCGGAAAGAGAATGAGGAAGGATGGAGAAAAAGGGTTCGGGGGTGGGGAAAAATGCGTCGGGGTCGCTAGGATTAAAGCTGAGGAAGAAGAGGACATCGAGGGGATTGAGTTGAAAGAGAAATGAAAGAAAAAGATTCGGGGCTTAGGAATTGAGGGTGCGGGGAGTGGTAGGGGAGGGAATGACCGGAGGAAGGAGCGCTAGATCGGAGGCTGCTAAGGCTAAGGACTGGATCGATCTTTAATGGAAGTCCATAATGGGGAAAATAATTTAGGGAAATTAAGGAGTGCCACCCTCGATTTTTCCCTCTCTTCCCTTGGCAATTGAGGGGGAATCTTGAGATGTAAGGGGTCAGAATTGGAAGTAAGAATAAATGAAGGAAATGGGTGGAAGAGCGGACACTTCACAGCGAAAGAGTTGGCGAATATACGAAAGCTGAAGAAAGGAAGAGGGTGGCGAGTTATCAATTGAACTTTGATGCACGAAACGAATTAGAGGCACGACAGAGAGAAAAGACCTGAAGGATACCCGAAATAATTATAAATGAATGTAACTTTTTCCACTTTTCTTTCATCTCGCAATTATTTAGCATTCTTGTTGGCGCCCCTTGACCGCGATTTCTATCACAATGAAAAAAGGAACTCAAGGACAGAAAGGGATAACTCATTTCCCCTATCGCTTTCACATTAAGTGATGATAGTAAGTGGCAACCTGGGAATGAGTAGGCGTCCGCAAGGGGCGACTACAAAGGATTATCGAAAAGGCGAACTTCATTTAATTCCAGCGATGGGGAGTTTTAAGCGGGTAGCGACGGGGAAGATCCTTTCTTTACAGTGCACGGTATTCCCACTTCTTTGCAGTCAAAATCAGTCAAAAAGCTTGTACATACCGTGAGCGTGTCGCCCAAACCTTCTATCTACTGAGAACTTCCAACAATCCACTCGATCTACATGGCGCGACCACAGATGTGCCATCCCCGTAATGGAAGGGGAAAAGCCACAGTGACTAGAACGTAATTAACGTTATACTGGGTTATATCCATTCCAATTTTAAAGAGATCACATCCAGTACATATAATATCAACTCGGTTTATGAAAAATATAATTCCATTCTTTTACCATTCCTGTTAATAAACTGAGGCATAAATACGAACGTCCACGATAAATATAAACGTGGAAAGGGGAAGAATCCCAACTTTCCTCTTAAAACAACACACGAAAGAACTTGTAGTCTGCTGTGCAGTACTTGTAGAATGTTGGTACCAGATCAAGTTCAACTACTTTATTCATAAAATGGAAAGTGATTGTACCGGAGACCCAAAACACCAAAACCGTTTCGGAGTGTGATACGAGAAGAAAGCGCATATATCAAAGATGGAAGCTATTAAACGGAAAATCCGAAAATTTCCACACCGATTAAACCACGTGGTTTTCATTAACTTGCTGAATTGAATTGTTCTGTTTTTCTAGCTAAGAATACTGATAACCATGAATTAAAACTAAAATATAATGAATTTTTAGCATTTAACTATCAAGAGATGAAATACTAAATTCTAGATCCCATAAAATCGATCCGATCTAAAAATATCAGGCAACGTGAGAGCAAAACAATGCATTGCTTTTTTTTGAATCAACGCATTGTCTCTAACTTGTATAATTTTCTTTGAGATTTTCAAAATTGCTTAGATTAAAAAAATAACAATTTATGGCGAAATATGGAGACCATCCCTCATGATGAAAAAAGATACTTGGCTTTCCCGCTTCAATTTTTTTTTGCATTGAAAAGCCAAGCGTTTTCTTTCCCCTTGCCTAGATTCACTTGAGACTAACCATTTACGGATAACTGGTTTATGCAATTAACAAGATTCTGCAACGAATCCAATCCGTAACGCTTCCTTTATTCGACCGATTCACCTCCGCATACATTCTTGCCCGGGGAAGCCCTCAGCTGCAACATCTGCCCTTCCTATCTCTTTCCCTTCAATTCCCTCATCCAACACCCGCAGAGCCGCTTTCGATATCAAATGGTGATTGATCGATTTAATCAGATGTCCACATAAAATTTATGCGTCTTGATATTTTTCCCGCCCGGGCTCTCTCATCGCCAGTGAAAGTGAACGAATGATTTTTAAATTCAGAAAAAAAGCCCGAACCAGAGCCGAGGTTACCGGCGCTGAGGGAACGCGGAGGAATTGGGGTTGGAGAGAAACGGAAACTCCTGCCTATATCTCTTCACTCCCGCCCCACCTTACCCTCCCAAGAGGAATTAATATGAGCTGGAAGCTGTGAAAAAACAGCAGTGCGTCTTTCGAGTGCAAATAACTTCGCTCCGACTGACGGGAAATCGATCTCCTCTTAAATGACTCCCATTTTTAATTCTCATTTTAACACTTACGCTCACGGAAAGCAAATCGAGATGGATTTTTCCCGACTTTCCCCGCAATATTCCAAGTGGAAGACTTTTTCAATTAATTGGACAATAAAAAACTTTCTTTGCACAGCGCTGATTTAGTATTCATAACAGTATGATGCTTGATGCAATTTAAAATATAAAATTAAGGTTTTCCATTTATTGACCATTTAAGTTAAACCTATATGTAGAAGGAAGTACACGGAGATGAAAAAGGGCTTGTAGTAGAGTAGGTTGCTGAATTGTGTTTCGTCAGGAGAAAAAAAATATTTATTTGGTAGTTGTGTCCATCCAAAACCTACTATAACCGGTAATTACCAAATAATAATACACAGAGTGCGACATCGTGAAGTCCGTATCCTGCGTATCGAGATGGTGCTATGCCATCGACCGGACAACTAGAAGCAGAATGGAACTTAGGAGGCGGAAAGGGACAAAGCGTGCAAGGAAAGAGGATACTGAGAGGAAAGCAACAGAGTCGGGGAGAACTGGGAGGGAAGGGGTTGGTTGACCCGCATAACTGTTGGAAATTGATCGCAACAGTCTGACAGCAAGAAAGTTACGGACAGCGAAGATGAAAAGGAAGAGAGCGTGGAGAGAAGAAGGGAAAGCGGGGGATGCGTTTGCAAGGGTCTAGCGTGAAAGACGAGGAGAATTTCGAAATGTATTTTTTCGCGACCAGAATAATGGGAGCGCGGGAAGAGCGGAGAGACAAAGAGGGATTACGGAGAGAAGTCAGACAGCCAGGGAATACGTGAAGACAATCTGGTCATGGCATCAGGAAGAACGTCGCATAATAGTACCTCTTATGGACCCTTTATCGTGACATTTTTAATAGGTTATCTTTAACTCCGAAAAGATTCTAGATAACTACGATCCCCAAACGCAAGTACATTTAATGAATTGCGGTACGGTACTAAGGTTTTGATAATTTTATATAGTCGAATTCCGCTGGTGTCTGGAAAACTGTTGATTTTCATCATTACTGAGTCAGTCATCATTTCTACATCATTTAATTCATATACCGTAAGTATTACTCCATAGTGCGAATTTGAGCCCATAATATTGATTTTATATTGAATTGATTGATTCAATATTGACAAATTAAGAACACAAAATTTACGTAAAATGAGGTCAACCTGAGCCAGGTTTCATTTATCACAGTATCACAGGTCGTTCGCACTAACAAAAAATCTCAATTTAATTCATGAATACGACATATGGACACAAGCGATAATTTTTACAATCATCCCTTACATTTTTAAATGAAACTCCAAAATTTTACTGCCGATTCCTGGATTAGAATTACGTGATCGCAAATTTTCATTAATAGAGCGTGAGCGATGAGAAAAAAATAAATAAAGGAACAGGAGAGGAGCAGCTCGTAATATCGACACAGCGCAGCGGATTACGATCAATGCTTATTACGGAATGAATATAATTCCGTCTTTTTCAGTAAAGGGGTAAAGTATTTTGAGTCACATATGACTCGGAGACTACTTGAAAATTAGGCAAATACAAAAATGAAGGTGTTCACGCATTTCAAATACTAATATATATATATATATATATATATATATATATATATATATATATATATATATATATATATATATATATATATATATATATATATATATACGAGATATAATAGTCACATTCGAGACTATAACACGTAGCTGCCTGATGCCCACACCGTTCTCAATCGCCCCTCTGATTCTCAACCGAAACTTTGACGCAGGCGACGAGATGACTCACTTTCGAGTATCATATGAGGAGTGGATAGAGAATCCAAAAAAAAACAGCAAACCTAGGTAATTGAAATGGTAACTTTATCTCCGTCTCGCTTCTTTCTCAAATTTAAAAGGTTACTTTCGGATTATCTCCGCGTCCTTCGTAAATTTTTGCAAACGGTTGAGTATCAGGAGGGATTGCGGCAAGGATGAAGAAAGCAAAAGAAAGGAAAGAGGGAGCATGGGAAAGAGGCGAACTACAGCACAGGAAAGGAAGAAGGTGTGACTCAAGAGTCAAAGTGACAGGGATCCGGAATTATGAATGCCCGAAAAGTGCGGTGATTCTCGAAAGGGGTGGGAGAAGGTGGAGAGAGTGCGGGGCGAGGTGAGTGAATGAAGCGAAAGAAAAATGAAAGAAATGAAAGAGATGGATTGAGAAGGAAAAGATGTAAAGAGAGAGTGAAGAGAAGAAGCTCGAAGGAGGGCGTTTGACACATTTTTTTACCAAGAATGGGCGGTTCGGCGGTATGGAGTTCTAGGGTCCTGGGTCGTTGGGAGCCAGCCGGAACGTAGGAGTGGGGTGAGCTGGTGTGAAGCACTCTCATTTGTCGAAATTGAGGCTAAAAAAAGTAGGGCAAGCCGCGAATGAAGCATGAACCTCCATCCCCTCCGCAACACCCTCCAATTTTTCGTAAACGCGGGCCATTTAAAGTGTAAGTTGTCATAATACATGAGTGACGCGCATATGAATAAAACCAACCCTCATTTTTGTTTATCCATCCACTAATATTCTATCATAGACTGTTTTCAATACAAAGGTTACAACTTGTGCGTGTACATTGGAATATACAGGGTCAAACCCAAAAGTGGTAGAACTGATTTTTTTACAAGAATTTTATTGACGATACACTTACATCGACTTAATAATCTTCAAAGTATGGTCCTTGAGCTGCTACACACTTAGTATAACGTTGCTCCCATTCCCCGTGCGCCCGCTGGAAATTTTTTCTGCTGCCGTCTTCCCGAGTTTTGCACAAAACTTCACAGAATAACGTTGCTCTAAATTCAGATTCATTTTGTTTTCCGACGCGGACAAAAAACTTGCTTCACTAAAAACGGTGTCCTCACTCAACGACAGCCCGCAGGCGACTGAGGTTGGTGTTGGTCTGTTGCTAAGAGCCCCCTCCACCTTACCCTGCCAGGCAGACCCCCCTCCACCGCTCCGTTCGCGCCAGAGAAAATCAGTCCCACCACTTTTGGGTGCGACCCTGTATTTATGATTTGGTCGTCATCATGCGAATTCCCTTTCCTTCGTTTAATTCCTGCACTCACGCCATCACAATCACCAGTATTAACGTTGGTTACATCATCGATCATCTTGAATGGACTCTATCTACGTATTATAGTATTGCAATACATTGAATGGTATCATAAACGCCACACGTTCCGCATGAACTCGAATCATTTTCGGAGATAAACTGATTGTCGTAGAAATCATTATCCCTTCTCATTATGTAGAAAACGGTAAAAATGTAGCTCAGTGTATGAAATCTTAACATACCACAACTCACTCCACAGAGCGTTAAATTAGGTTCCCGATGCATAGGTCTAACGGATAGCTTGGAGACATATTTTAAACTCCAATCGTTTTCGTCTCACTGATATGAGATAAAATGACGCCAAAAATGCCTCATCCTGATCTAAGGAGCCAAATCATAGCTGAATTTATAAAGGCAAAACTTAAAAATATTAAATAATAAAGGTGACGATCTTTGATAAACAAAAGGGCAAACTTTCTATGCAAAGTTCATCACTCGATTTCGTCTCGTGCGTTTTATTTCGTTCCGCTTTTCTCACTATCCAATTGAATGGCACCCAAGTAGTTCTCGCGTAACAAGGGATAGAATTTTCTAAAAATAAAAATATAAACCCCATTTAATAAACAAAAACGCAACTAACCCGAGCACTCGACAGAGCAGTTATGCCTGCATGAATAATTAATTGGTGGACACGATGGATCACTTCCAGGGACAAAGAAATAAGAGGATGTCATCGTATCGGGATGAGCGAGGCAGAAATAAATTCAAAAGGGCATGGAAATAAATTAAGAAAGCGGGGAAAAGGTGAGAGGACTGCTATTAGGTGAAGTTGAGCCGTATGTTAAAAAGCGGGATAGGAGACGACTTCCGGAGGTCATAAGAGAGAAAGAGGAGACGGGAAGGAAAGGGTGGCACGAGGAGACGCAGGGGGAGGAAAGGAAGCCGGGAGAGGACTTGGATGAGAGTGGAGGAAGAGAAGGGAAGCTTGAGAGGGTGTTGAACACGAGCCCTTGAGTGGAGGGAGTGGAGAAGAGGAGGGAGTGGAGGAGTGAGTGGTGAAAGAGGAAGACAGAAGCGACATATACAAGAACGTGATGGCCATGGGAACTCCTGGTGGCCACGTTATAAAGGTAGGGCGAAAGGTTTCCGGAGAAAGGCCGGAAGAGAGGGAAAATTTGGGAGATGAGAAGAGGGGGGAAAGGTGGTGTATGGAGGAAGCAACCAAGAGAGAGAAGGTTGAGGGAGGGAAGAGGAAGAACAGAAAGTGTGGAGGGGGAGAGGCGAACGCTTGGGGGATTGAAAGGGAGAAGAATCTTAGCCCAGGGTTACGGCGACCTTAAATGATTGATGAGAAGACAAAACGGAGACAACCCCCTGGTCCAAAAGGTGGCGGTGGTGGGGATGGAAGGTAATAAAGGGGAGATATGGAGGGAGGGGAACACCCTACTCTTTTGAAGGGGGGTGGGTGGATGTGGGATCAAAATGGAAGGTTCGAAAGGAGAGGTTCCACCCACACACACAGACAAAAGATCTCACACACACATATCCAGTGGGTGCACAAACACAAGTTACGACCCGAGACCGATCCCACTAAAAAAAATACTAAATCGCGTGGTCCGCATCTGTTTTCCGTCTTGTAAAATGAAGGAAGGAGCGTGGTTTTCTCCACACTCGAGCTGCGGCGAGGGGAGGGGGAGGGAAAGTCTGCCCGTCTGTATGTGAGTGGCGTCATCATGTGTGTGCGTGTGTATATGTTATGACACTACGCCGATGGGTAGTAGTGTTTTCCGAGAGGGAGAAATTGAGAGGGGAACGAACATGAGACCATTCTGGATCGAGGGGATTGGAAGAGAAAGTTCTTCCCGATGGAAGTGGGCGAGGAGGGTTGGGAGGAATTTTTCGGGTCGGTCGAAAAATAAACTTGCTAAAGGGATACGAATCCTGCACACGCAAAAAAATGTTACATTTCCCCAAAATTTTTCCCGTCGGCGGTTACCGCATGCGTCGTCAGATTTACTTGTTTATGACGAAGGAAAAATACTATGCAAGATGGAGACAGCGTGAGAACACTTCCCAGTAAGGGTCTCCAAACATGAGGATATGAGAAGCGTCGCTTTTGGAGCATCATTATTGCAGGGAAACGTCCAATGACTGGAAATTTACTTTTAGCATTAATGGGAAAACTGAATTGTCCGAAAAGTTCACTTAATGTGAAGTATTACTATTCAGTATTACTTGAGGATTTTTCTGCTGTTTCAGTTCCTTAGTTACGCAAGTGTAATTCACAGTTAAATATAAATGGATACAATTAAATCGTAAAATAAAGTAAAAAATATAATGGCCACTTATGAAATAACATAAAAGTGAATATTGGTTGAGCATTTATAATTTATATACATCAACCATGAAGTATACGGATGATTCACAGAAATAGTATACGTCAGGCAAATATTCATTCATGATTAGAAAACTATACTCTCAAATAGATAAGAGATGTATAGCTATTATCAACTCGTTAAATTATCGTCAATAGAACAATAAAGGCAGAATTTACTTCTATGAACCAGCATCCAATTAGCCTGGGGGAAAAATTTTAACCATGAATTTTATTAAAACAATCAACCGTCAAACCTCTTCCTCGGGGAAATAAATGCGTCTTTGGAAACTCTTCCTGGGCCTATATCAAAATTAACCACGGCCCACGAATAAATGGAGGCCTAAAAACCTTTGGCCAAAAAATCTTTGGTCGACACGGAGTGCAATTGTGCGGAGTGAAGCAAATGAAAATTTCCAGAGTGAAATACTCAAGGGAAAGGAGGTATCATAAATCTTCCGTTTTAAGATGCGATTAAAGTAAAATGGAAGACCCAGATTCACACGGCTTCTTCTCCAGCTCATTCACATCATTGTCGCGCCCACAGCATGCCTCGCCAACATTAACTGTAGGCACAGAAGAATACTAAGCAGATTCTTCAAAGAAAACCGCATCTTTAAATTTGGCATGATGCGTATATTGGTCAATCTAGGATTTTACACTCAAAATCTCCCGAAAGCAGGAAAGATCACTCACGTAAAAGCTGAATGTATTTCCATAATACTAATATAACAGTATATACATATGAAGGTTGAAAGTCCACTGTGAGCGAATCATTTGAAGAGGAAGTATACATATGCAGGTAGGAAGTTTACCAGTATTAGCAGAAAGCTAATGAAAATCTACTCCCAAATATTATTCTCCAGCGGTCTGAATACGGTTACTGAAATCAGGAAGATTCACAAGCAAAAAATTGCACGCATATACTTGAACTCCGTACAATGCGTCAGAACAAAACGGATCATGTAAAACACATTTAAGGGTTGTCCAAATATTAAAACCTACGAGATAAGAGAATCTTTTTTTTAATATTTAAGAGTAAACTCTTGGAAACTGAGACAGTAAAACTGGAGATGGTAATTAAAATAAGTAACTAAGTCAACCAGAAGATATGACCGAAGTAGGAGAGAGAGCGCGGAGTGGAGCATAGAGGCGGTCTTTCCTCCTAGCAAAACTCCCTCTTACTTCCTGCCTGCATCCCCGTCCCCGTTGAGAGCCATAAATAAAACTCCGAAATTAAGGTTTGAAAGGAGCTATCAAGATGGTATCAGTCGCTGCACGGAAAGGGTAGAGAACGCGACGGTGGAGTAGCGAAGAGGAGGAGGGATGGGAGGGAGAGGGGAGGTCGAGGAGAAGAGTTGATAAAGGGAATTGGGAAAAAACAAAAGAAATGGGAGAACGAGAGGCATAAATGAATACAACCCTCGCAACTGAAAAATTACGTTGGTATAAAAAAATCACTCTATCAGGGCATCCGATTCTAACATTCGAAAGAGTACCTAAACAGCCATCAAATACGTATACCCGAAAAACGAATCTACGGAACACGACAGAAACCTGTACGAATGCGTCAACGCATTGCGCACAATTGACCTCGAAAGCTGTGAATTACGGGGCCTATCCCAACGAGCATAGCCTCTGAATCTCAAACCAAGCCATCGTCTCACCCCGTTCCCTCAGAGTCCTTCAATGAGTGAACGCGTGCCACGATTCAAAAAATAATGATATGAGATAGTGAGTTGAACGAAAAGGGCATTCGTTCGGAGACTACTTCAATGGCGGAGATTGTGGTAACAGGGAGGGTTAGGTTCCACATCTCAACAGCACGTCTTTTGAGAGAGATATATAGGAATATAAAACGCATGGGATACATTAAATCGCCGTTATACAACCACGCGAACATTTGCAACAAACAAGGCACGACAAAAATATACCTAAAGTTAGTTGTGAGCTTAGGGGTAATTGAGATATGTGGGTGAGAGTGTATATTCTTACGTAGGTGAATGTACGTAGGAGCATATGAGAACACACATATATTACATTCAATACTCGCTTTCTTCCAACTCACGGCACTAAAACGCAGCGAAATAAATTCACATTCAACCGAATGTACGTTCCAAAAAAATTAAACACCTTCATGGGGATTTAAATAAATTTTTCACTCATTCCGCCATTGCCGTGTGAATGAGGCTTCCCGTCGCGGCTATTCTGATGTGCGAGGGGCAAAGGATGTTAGACAGAAAACCCAGGAAAGGGAAAAAAATAATCAAGGAAGAGCAGATACCGAGCACGGCAATTTTTAAGTTCGATATATTTCCCAGAAAGTATGAGGGGACAGGATGTGGGGAAATTGAATAGCAGGAACTAAGAGAGATAGGAAGAGATGGAAGAGCAGGAATGAAAAGAGAGAGAGAAAAAGAGGGGGGAGGAGGAACGAAAAGAGGGAGAGAAAGGGGAGCACATGAGAATGGAGAGAAGGACAGTGGGGAGAGGAGGAACGGAGTTGGCATGCTCCGACCACCAGCCATCAGGCGCATCTGCTCCATCCTTGAAGCAAAAGGGATGAGGACGTGGTAGCAGGATGAGAAGGAACTGGGCGCGAGGGTTTCGAGGGTCCGGGCAAAGAGCAGGAGTGAAAGGGAAGGATATGTGAGACGGCAGAAATGGTCGATGGGGATGGAGATACAGAGAAGGAGAATCCAAGACGAGGAGTGAAAGAGCAAGGGCGGAAGGGAATGAGGAAAGGGCAATGGAATCATTACCAAGAAAACTCGGGCAGGCAAAACATTTTGGACATATTAAGAAAGATTTAAGCCATTTCTCCGCATAACTCGACAGAAAAGTAATTTTATTAGAAGTGAAGTAAGTTTATTAGAAGGGTTTTGAGACATCCTGACGTCCAAAAGCGTCAACAAACTAACTCCACAAGTGAGGATACCTACCACAAGACGGCTACCTAGACTAAAACCTTCGGGTTACATGGAGAACAAGTAACACACTGGATAACTGGGTAGTTGGAGGAAATTTCAACATATCTTCTTAGAGTCGACTTCAAGTTGGTGCCAAGAAACATTAAAACAACTAGTATTAAGACACTATAACGGCAATCATTATTTAATGCTCATGGTTAACTAGCCATCAAATCACATCATTCCCTTCAGCATGGAAACTTATCTTTTTAAGTTCTCCGGAACCCTTATGACAGCCAGCGCCGACGAAGAGAGCGATAAGTCGAAACCGTGAATACTTAAACGTGGATGATATTTAAGACACTATGCCTCCAGAAGCAGGAGGCAGGGGCACTGGAAAAAGGGAAAGAGGTAATAGGTATAGACGAGGCATTTACCACGAGATATAGCCAAGAGAGAGTGATGAAAAGAGACCGGGAAGCGGAGGGACGGAAAGGGCAGAGAGCAAGGTCTGAATGAAGGAGCACGGCACCGGCGACCCAAAATTTTGAAACAAATGAAATTGCTCAGGGACTACCCCGGGAATCGCGGGGAGGAGATGGAGGAGAAATGGGAAAGGCGGCGAAGCACGGAGGAATACAGACAAGCAGGGGATGGAAAACTAAGTAAGGAACGCGCCCAGGAAGGAAGCGGGGGCCGAGGAAGTGGGAACAACGGGGGAAAAGCAGGATGGGGTAAGGGAAAGGGAAGAGAACCGGTGACGTCGGAGGAGGGTTGGGTAAGGGGAGGGTGAACCAGTGAGGGACGGGCGAAGGCTTTAGGGACGGGGTGGAGAGGGGAGGAGGTCGGGCGGTGGGAAATGGGGGGGGGGGGAATGGCAGCGGCGGTGGGAGGAGAAAGTTATAAAGTGCTCCCATCTCACGTGCCATGAAAAATGCATTATGGATTGGATGCGAGGAGAGTGGCGAGGAGGGGAGGGGGAGATGGGATAGGACCCGGCCAAATGGAAGTTGTATTGGCGCGAGGGGAGAATGGTGGCGGAGGCGGGAGGAGGGTGTGTGGAGGGTTAGGAGGAGGGGCGGGACAGGGGGCGAACTGGTGTAAGGGTGTTTGAGGCTGGGTGGGGGTGGAGGGACGCTGGAGCGGCAAGTGGGGAGGGAAGAGAGGGGAGGAGGGGGGCCGGAGAACATGACGTGACGAATAAGTCGAGAGGAGTGGGGAAAGAGGGAGGAAAAGTGGGAGGGGGGAGAGTGAGAGGTGGGCGGCAAAGGACGCGGGAGCGGCGGCGGCGGTGGTGGGAACAAGGTGGAAGAGGAAGAAGAGGCGCGGGGAGTAAATAAAATATACAAGAACAGATGGATGCAGAAAATGAAAGAAAGAAAGAGGGGAAGAGAAGACACGGAAAATGGAGGAAGAGAGGGCGAATCAAACGGAAAATGGTGAGAGGTAGACGCGCAGGTAGGGAGCGAAGCGAGTGCAGGGAAGGAACCGGGTAGGAGGTAGACTCCCGACGACGAAAAAATGCGCCGGGGACGACAGAGTAACGGAGACGGAAAGATAGGATTCGGTGAAATCCAAAAGAGACGGAGAAGTAATCAAAATATACGACGCTGGAAAATTGGAATAGGAAATGTGGCGCCGAGACACGCAAAAACGTTGCGAGGAGATGGGTGCAGGGGGAGGAACGGGAGGAGAGAGCGAGGTTTGGACGGTAAAATGACGGAGTGAAGGCTTCTTGAGACGCGAGAAAACTCGCGGTGGCCGATTCATTCCTCATTAATTTTTTTCCCGTCTTTTGAAACAAATCCCAATCACAAAAAAAAACGCAAAGAAAAATTACTTCAATGGAAGGAACAAAAGAACAGCAGCGAGGGACCGACTAATGAACGGGACCATCGCTTCAAGACGTGCCTTGCATTCAAAAGCAGCGGGCGCTTCGACGACATAATTATGTTTAACCTAAACGTCGAAAAACAAACAATGGGAAGAAGATTAAATGTTCGCCAAGGAGAGAAATGTCACTGAGTTATTCTAGAGCAGTCTGAATCTCAGGAAGGCCGCCACTGGCCCTCACGTCCCCACTGGGGCACACAGACTAACGGAACCCATTCCCTTTCGTACCCTCCTCTCTTCATTCTCTCGAGATCCGGAATTAGAAAAGGATAATAAATCATTTCCGGTGCATCCGCTCAACGACAAAACAGCCAAGCTGTAGCGTGGAGGAGGGAGTGGAGGGTGCTGGGGGAGGGATCAACCGACGGGAGAGAGGGGGAGAAACACGAAATTATCGCGCTGTGATAACGTTTCTTTCGGCTATATTAAAAACGTGACCGATGGGTGAACGTGGAGAGAAGTTTTCCTTCAGAAGCAAAAGAAACCCGACGCAACAAAGAAGGAAGAGCTGCGGAGATGAGATGCGGGAGGGGGGAGAGGGGATCGGGGTGGAGGGTGGGCTACTGAGGGAGAACGCACGTTGCTGAAATGGAGGAGGGGTGGAAATCTGTGACCGGGGGGTGTGGGTGGGGAGACGGGAGGCAGCTCGACTGATCTTGAGGTGCGGTGGGAATAGGAGAGGGGTAGAGGTGGGTTGAAGGCTGAGAAACAAAGCGAATTTGGAGTGGTTGTGGGGTTAGGAGAGGAATGGGTTGGGGTTTTTGAAATGTTGAATGAGGAAGGGGGCGCGAAAATGAAAAACGAATGACACGACGCGTTCGAAAATGGGGGGAGATAACGTGGAGTATGGGAAACGATTGAGCCAAAGGGAGGATGCATTTTTTTGGGAAAATCGTTCACTCATATTTTTATATGAATCAATAAAAAAGGCCTTTCATATATTACAAATGCTTTTCGAGACTTGGTGGGTGGAATAATAACTTTCAAATTCCCCGTATCACTTCCGAGACAGTCGCAAATTTTCACCCACCTTATTTTTTCTGCAATTTGAGATAATATAAATCTCAGCGACAATTCCGGGTTAGGCGAATACGACCAGTTAATAAAATTTTAACCGGTAGCTTCAGGATTTAATTGTTGATAGCGAGTTAAGATGCTAAGTTAAACGGTGTTATCATCATGGAACTATGAACATATATACCATGATCAGGGTCATTTAACTGTTTACCTGACTATCATATCTTAAAACTGGGAATTAGTTTTTTTGTTTAAAATAAGAGCCCTTGCGCATAATTAGCATTAACCTAGGACGCTATACATTGATCATACCTAGACAAATAAATAAAAAAATGCCATCCACCACTGAATTTGTTAGATATACAGTCTATGAGTTAACTCGACCTGGTTGGACTAACCTCCCTTATAAACTAGTAGGTACCACCTATTGGTATAGTGAGGAGCACAGGTTTGGCGAGGGGCCAAACAGGCAAGGGATGGAATCAACTGGTTTCCTTTAAAGTACCACTCTGTTAATAGAAATAACAAATAGATTGCCAATAGACTTAAAATCTTAACTCACCCAGCGGATGTGCGTAATGTAAGACGGTAATATATAGTATACATGCCTTGCATCAAAACACAGTGCGTCAACAAGAATGAAGGCCAAAGTAAAGAAAACTTCGCCGAGAACCGACTTGTCCTTCCCAGCTGAATGATTACGCCTCGGGCAAAACCATTTTAAAACAAACACGGCTCCACGATCTCATGACGTGAGTATGCGTGAATGAGGCTTGTAACTTGAGCCTTGCCAGCGCGTGCGAGCTACCCCTCCCCCTTCACCCGCCACATTGCCCCCTTTTTCCGCAAACAACGCACAAGCTCGGAAGACGGCGGCACCGCCTGCCCCTATCACGGTGCGTTGAGAAGAGGGAGACGTAGTATTTTTCATACCGTTCATTGTACAAAGCTGAAATGGCTGCTCCACCGCGTCGGAGAGAGAACGGCGGGAGGGGTAGCCGACGGTGGCACTGGGCAGTAGGGGAAGCCTCAAGCGAAACGGAGAAAACAAAACAAAGGGTGAGGAGGATACCAAAATGAGCGCGCAGAGGCGGAGAAAAGATGGAGTAAGCGGAAGGCTTCGAGCATAATAGGAAAAAGAAGGCGAGGCACCCGTGAGTGCGTACCGCCGAGGAACTTTACGACTGGCCCGCGTGCACGGCAGCACACGCCCAGGAAACATTCGCTCGCCCCCGCTCATAACAAACGCAGCCACTGCATCGGCCGTTTGTGAATGAATGACCCTGCGGGAAATACGGTGGGTGGAAAGCCAGGAAAGATAACGCCGGGGGAAATACTATTACTTTATTTTTCGCCGCCGCGGGCAACCGCTGCTTTAGGGCGCGCACGCCCGGCGCTCGTCAACCTCGCCGATGACCGAGTGAAATGAACTGTCCCAGTTCTTTTTGACCTCGCGGGGGAGGGAGAGGAGGCGGAGGTGCGAGGGTAATGACGGCACGCAGCCGAGCGCACGTGCTTCCCCAATCGGGGCAAGGGTGGCGGTGACGACGGGGGGAGTTGGTTGGCGCCAGCGCAAAAATTGGAGCCCACGCACATGAATGAAAATACAGCTCGAAAGTGGGAGAAACGCATGAGACCAAAATCTGGAAGTTCACCGAACAGTGAAAGTTATGGCTGAGAACCTGTGGTTGGGATCGCACTGCGGCCATGATGAACTAGTAAACGGGGACATTTAAGGGGAAGCTGGCTAAGATAATTGTTATACGACGTGGAGATGGGAAATAGAGTAGATTATTAGTCTTCTGATGGTTAGGCATATTTAACATTGCGAATAGAGCTAAAGACTATTACACATCAAGGAGATAATGGGTATGAACATGGCATCCATGCCTAGGGAAGATCCGAAGCCTCGACCATTGGCATAAGCTGCATATATTTTTGCGGCCAACACGTAAGAATATTGATTGCATGACCAACCCTCGATGGAGATTCTCCTCGAAACTAAAGAATACGTCGAAATTCTTAGTACGAATAGTCAAACTACATCACTGTATTGGCCGCATACATAAAATGTGATCTATAACTGCGAGAGCATTGAACGCATCGAAGATGACGCGGTTGAAGTAGCACACAAGATTTGACGACCAAACGGTCAGCGCGACGCAGCGGAGTTTCCGCGGTTACATTTCTGTGTCATGCAGAAGGGTGTAATGGAAACACACGACCGTAACATTTACCGAAATGCTCTTACTCAGGGTGACGACCATGAGTTCGCAAGGCCAGAAAATTTTTACGCAAAATCCAGACGTGCGCAGTCGCTGGATCGTCCTTCCCCACGACACGAGTCTCTCTTATCACTGCCGGGGATTTCCATCTTCCGCAACGGGACCGGAGGCGCACTCCAAGCAGGCCTGTACTCTTATGGGTTCGCCGAGGAGCCCGATTTCCCACGGAATTTTTCGCGTGCGTGCACTCGTGTGAGATGCGTTTGGAAGGGGACGAGAAGTTCGCGGCGTGGGACGACCCATCGCGGGTGTCTACCAGCGATGCGAAGTCTCGCGAAACAGTTTTCCCGCTGTGGTGCCCGGGGAACGGACTGAGATGAGAAAGAGGCCTCATCTGCAACGCTCTCACAACGAGCGATTCTTATCATAGACCAACTACTAACATGAATTCTACAATGGAGAGAGGTGATCGATCTGGAGTAATTGCTTAAGACTAAAGGAAACTTAAAACGACCAGCATTAACTATACTAATTGAAATTCATCATATCCTCCATTTTTCCATTTATTCAATCTCGTAATTACTCTCTGAATGAAGAGTCTTCAATACTCCGCCAGACTCGGAGTATTGGAGAGTCTTCTGATACTTAATCGGCCACTAATGAAGAAAGAATGCTCTCAGTCGATTACATAAATCCTTTGTAGTTACAATGCACAGGAAGATTATATAATAAATCGTATTGGGAGAAAAGTAAATTTACGGTTTTTGGGCTAAAAACTATATTATAGAAATTACCGCCAGCAGAAGTAGAAAATCCATAAATGTAAAAGGAATGTAATGAATGTGACAGAAAATATTCGGGAAGTAGAAATGAGCGTAGAATAATTGAAAAATCATTAATATTACACGAAAACATGACACAGCATTGAAAAAATTAATCGCGGAAGTAATAAACAGAAGGCAAACCCCAAAAAAATATTGGAAATCAAGAGAAATAAGAATAAGGCTAAACTTTAAAAGTTCATCGTTGAAAAAATACCTAACTTCTGACACCATCTAGGGAGAAATCCCACGAAAGATGTTTTAAATAACTGATTATTGCTACAATCGTTTTAACTAACAATTAATGCCAATAATTTACACTGGACCTACCCTCTTTGGCCGCTGAAAAGCGGTTGAATCAGTTCAGAGAAATAATTCTGCACAGACGAAGGATTTATAAGACGGGTTAAATGGGATTGAACAATGGCAGGGGGGTTCCCAAGAAGGAAGAAATAAATTGAGGAGGCTAGAGAGGGACCAGAGGATGCCAACGGAATGAAAAATACTCGAAAGAGGGCGAGAAAAGGTATTAGAAAGAATTAACTTCATGGATAACAGGGCAGCGAGAGAGACGGAAGAGCGACAGGAGTAACAAAAGAGCGGAAGAAAATGAAAGGGGGAGAAGAAACTTGAAGAAAAGGAGCAATGGAGAGAAAGAGAGAGAGAGGGAGTGGGATATGTGCGGGGGGGGGGGGGAAAGACTGAGTGCGGTCCTTTTTGCACTTGAGGCTCTCCACACGCGACACCAGAGGGCGTAAATTGCCAATTAAGTGCGGCACAGGGCGTGCGTGATCTGTTTGCGAGATCTCCGCTAGGTTCTATGGCGACGTTGGGTTGGTGGGGAGATGGGGGAGGAAGGAGAAGGGGAAACGAAGCGGCGAGGAGGAAGTAAAAGAGAGAAGGGTGGGGGAGGCTTGGGAAGGAGGGCGAAACGCAGTGGAGAGTTGGGAGATGAAGGGAGGGAGGGAGCGGGAAAGAGAGCCGTGCGCTTCCGGGGTTGACAGAGAGAAAGAGCGGTGCGTAAGGTGGGAGAGAGGGAAGTACGGAAAAACATGGCGACGGTGAGAGAATCAACGGGTTTCCCCGCAGATTACGTTCGACTGTGTCCGCAAAGAACAACCCAATCGCCACACCGACTTTCAAACGCAAGCTAAGCCAAGGTTCCGCTCCCTCTCATCCTTTCCTCCAAAGAGTCAGTCGACTCACCTCGGCGACGCTCTCCCTCCAAAAACTGGCGGGTCTAGAAATGGAGTTGGCTAGATAACTGGCTTTCATTTGCATCTTTTTTTTTGAGGAGAGGCAAGTAATTATATGGAGGGATGTGTAAGGGTAAAGATGGAGCACACAATCACACAAAGAAAGGCCCTGGAGGGTCAATGTGTTCAACTTGACCTCCAGGGATCCTGCAATTCCTGTTTACAAATCTCACCGGCTTTCTCACCAATTCCGGCTCAATTTTTTTTACTGGGAGAAGCTCATCATAGAAGAAATATGACAATACATATCCGTAAACGACATATGCAAGCTTCTGCGAACAGCATCACTTCAGAAATACATTACAAGACATAATAACCACCTTAGGATTACCCCTATGACTGACTACATCATGCCACTTAACCGAGCCTCCGAGGAATAAAATATTGTCTTGGACTCAACGTGACGAAGGCTTTTTCTACGATTTGCATGAAAATTCAAATTTTCCTCGAAATAATATAATGTTCATGACTTATTCGCTATTTCCTGATTTCGCTAACCCACAGGAAAACTTTCGGCGACTCCCTTCGACAAATGGTTCACCACTGAACTAGTCACCGTTGACGATGAATATCCTGAATTCCTCTCCCAAGCGGTAGGACAGCCGCTTCACTCAGGCGCATCGCAGTCACAGAATGACCACCGTGGATGAGAAAACGACACCTTGTTTTAAGCGAATAAATTATTATTGCAGAATTTGCTCTCTTTTATTTCGTTGGTCAAGTCCACCGGAAGAACCACTGCGGGGGAGGCAGGGAGCGGTGGCGGTGCCCAAGTCGACGCCTGGGTAACACCAAGGCTGAGGGGATGGGAGAAGCGACCGAAACGAGCTTGGCTGAATTATTACGGGCACGAAGTCATTCTAAAAATCCATAAAACCAACGTTTTTATGGGCACGAAACAATGAAATTCCCAAGTTGGCGAAGATGGCACGGAGCGCCATTTGCTAAGAGAGCGGGAAATGGCGAGGAGAGCAACTTTTTGAGATCCCAATGCCGATGGTCTATGGCTTCGACTACGATGTCAAATTTTTAAAAGATATGCATAGAAAAACCTACGATGCAGGCTGCCAACATCAATGGGGTATATCGAAAAGAAGCCAAGGTCTGCCGATATCTCGGATATAATAATATGATTATTCCCAGAAAAGTAAACATTTTAATCAACATATAAGTATATTACTGATACCTGATTTTTTCGATTGTAACTGCCTCAAATTTTCAATATAGGAGCTTTCTATAACTTTTCAACAATAGTTTTGCCAGTTCCTGAAAACCTATTCCTCTTTCGAGCTGTGAAGGGATTTCCCGGCTATTTACCTCGAGAATTTTTTCCGGGATGGCGATGGCATTTTTCAGCGCCTTTATTATTCATTTCATGCTACATCGATTATCCTACGCCATCGATACGAAACACAATTTATAATAATGCTAACGTGCAATCCAGCTCAGTGGCGTGGATACGGCTTCATTCCATTCACGAAGCACAATGAAAGAGCGTACCACGCTACACTTCCTCCTTCCATCATTCCGTTTCTTCGAATTTGGTTAAATAATTCATCCTCTCTCCTCCCCTCCACCTGGAGACGTTTATTTATTTATTTGCCCGAACCGAACAAGAGTTTTAAGGGGAAGCTCGATGCGAAAACGATAAAAGGGGTGGGAGAGAGAGATGGAAGGGGAGGGAAGGCAGTCGCAATGTGATAAGCGTCCTCTCGACCGTCACGCGTCGGAGAACACCGATTGCCTGCACAGCCAGATAGACGAGGGAGAAGACCTCCGCGGGCAGGAATAGTCCCGACTAAAAATAGACGCACGCTCGGAATCATTCGCATCACTTTATACCAAACCCCTTCCTTGTGTCTTCCTCCCTTTCCCCTCGGTGCAACTGCAGATCCTCATCGCCGGTCTCCACTTACCCCTCCGCCTCGGCACTAATAGAACCGTGTGCTACCCTCGGGCGTCGGCGGCGTCAGTTCGACCCAAGACCGTCGTCCCCCACGGGTCAAAGCCGGGGTTGCTGCCGGCTGCGTCCCGATCACTCTCTCTCTTTTCCGCCCCCCTCCCACTCCCTTCACTCCCACCCGTCCGTCCACACGACCCCCTCCTTCCTAAAATCCCCCAGCAGCCTCCACCCTTCCCCTTCCCGCTGTTCATAGGCGCAGCCAACGGGAGTCAACGACGGGGGCCAACGACTGGATGAGAGAAGGGTCACCGACCTGACCCCTCGGCAAAATGGGGGTTGGACGGCGCGAGGAGGAAGGTGTGTGCCGCTTCTATCGCACTATATGGAGATATGTCGAGGGGGAGAGGGGAGTGTTTTAGATGTTATGGGTGCGGTGGGGGTTGAGGGGCGGAGATGGAAAAGGGCGAAAAAGGGCAGGGAAGGGAGAAGGGTGGGTTTTTTTCCCGAGAAGCCAAGGAGAGGGGCATGAGGACACAGAAAAGAGCTCCGTTGGGGGAATGGACAAATCTAGGGGGAAAAGAGGGGGGTGAGCAAGCAATAGAAAGGGTGGTGAGGGAAGGGGAGGATAGAATGAAGGGAAGAAAGGGTGCGGGAGAGGTGGAGGCGGTGGATAGGGTGCACTGGGATCGGTCAGGGAAGTTGTCGCGAAGGGCGGGATAGGAGCTCCGCGGGGGTCACGAGAGGGGTTGAATAAAAATGACCGTGGGAAAGCGACAATACTGCGCGCAATTTTGGAGCGACCCCGGTTAAATTTTTACAGCCAATATGACTTAACCGCAGCGGATTCCTCCTGAATTCGAGATTTCTAGATCAATGGCACCCATTCATCGCCAGAGACATATTACGATGGCAGGCAAGTTCTAAAAATGACTCGGATTTAAATATAATTGCATACTTTTTAAGGCTAATGACGGGCTAGGGTCACCTTGAACCGCTATTCTACATTAGGGGAACGATGTATAGGCGGTAAGGCTTGAGGTTCTTAAATTAGTTTTGAAAGGAAACCATTTGCTGTGGACGCTGCATGATGCCGAATGAATATCGGATATAAGGGTAACGGTATCTTCTCCGATTGAATGCATAAATAATACAAATCTTGGGCTGCACAATGACTTTACTGTCAAAAAAAATTATACGAGGCAGCGATTAAAAATCATACATACCATTCCATTGAATATTTGGGGATGTAATGATGGTATAATTAAATCTTATACGTACACTAAGATGTAACTGGACTGGATTTCACAATAGCACATCCACGGCTCTTGAAAATTTAACGCAAATTTTTACCAACAGTGCATCACCAAGTAAACGATAACGAAGGTATATAATCCGCCTGGCTATTATTTGATAATGTCCACCACAAAAATAACAAGGCAAGTTAACTGCGATCATTCCGAATTCAGCGCTTATGTGGAATATCGGCCGGGCAGTGCGAATCAGAAATGACTATTTTTAGTCCATCTCAGGGAGTAAACACGTCCGTGACAATGAGCCAAGTGTTGGGGTCACGCCACTTAACCGCATTTACGCGCGGAAGAAGCAGAGAAAAGGCTAAATATAACAGGGGACTAGAGTAAATTAGATTGTATGATGGAACTCGGGATTACGACAAGGACGTCATCGGAAGGACAGTGCTGTTAATAAATAAGGAAGCAACCAGTAGCGTGGTCACTAAAGGAGGAAAATAGTGATGATTTCACTTCAAAGACTCGAAAACGACTCGGAGAAAACATCCTCCACGACCAATCCAAGTGGGTGGGTCTTCGAAGGGGAGGGGGCTCTGCAGGAACGACTTCAGCGGGAGAGATAATGAATGCGACAGCTCGTTAGCTCATGTGATGAGAACGACGAAGATTTCAAACGTTTGTTACTACACACGGAAGTTCGTTGGCCATCAAAAGACAATTGTATACGGCGCTTCCATAACCTAGTTGACTCTGTCACGCAGTTTTTTGAGGAGAAAGATGCTTTTCTCAGCGACAACCTTTGAGAGATTACGAGTGACGTCACATTTTTGTCTGAACTATTTGTTAAGTTTAATGAAATGAATTTACAATTGCAGGGAAATGATACCAACCAACCAAAGGCAAAATCTGCGGTGACAATTTTATATTCAAGTTGCTTTTATTTAAGCGCAGCATAGGTCGCCGCGAGCATTATCAATTTATTTTCCTGCTTAAGCTAGAAGAGCAAGCTGGTATGGGTGATGATGATATGTCTTTCGTGACCATTTAGCCACCTTACATAAAAATATGATGCAACAATTTGAGGATCTTCTTTAGTGGGAAATTCCAGACTGGGTAATAAATCCATTTTTAGATATTGAAGAAGAATTAATTTTACTGCAATACTGCGTTGAATTGAAAACAACGTTTAAGATAAATTATCAAGAGTTTTGGTTACAGAAGCAGGTTTCCGATCGTTATTCTGCATTATGGATGGCAGTTAAAAATACTCCTTGCATTTCCGACTTCATATGTGGTGAAACGTGGTTTTAGTTCAGTCATTCAGCTTATTTCCAAGCAGAGAAAGAGTCTTCAAGATTGTGAACGCGGCGATTTAAGACTCCTGTTAAGTGACATTAAACCGGACGTTGGAAAACTGGTATTAGGTCATCCAGCCCATCCATCCCATTAAAATCTTATTTGATAAATATACGCTATCAAAGTAGGAAATAGAATTTCCTTAAATGACTCCTGGACCATGAAAAAATATAATCAATAGTCACTTTAATTGTTTAACTAAATTTAGCAAAACATGATTGGTTATTCTGTTTATAAATTGAAAATTTTCATGCTATGTAATTGCTTAATTTAAGTAAAAAAATACAAGTAAACTTAGAAAAGCTTCTTTAAAAATATTTATTTTGATAATTTATCTTTATGTAAAAATTATATTCTCATCTAAGTTCCTTTAAGTGTGTATTAAGTCTTTTGCATAAATGTAATAGGAAAACTATACAGCTATTGGATTGTAAATAAACATTTGATTAGTCATCGTTTTTAATTTAATTATTCCATTATTCCTCATTTGGCTACTTTGTTTTATAATTTTGATTATTATTTTAAACCTATCGATTGAGGGGCGTTGAGTATAGGTTTATGGATCCAAGGGGGCGGTGGCTGGAAAAAGTTTGGGAAACACTTCCCTACACCATTTTCCTTAACGCCCATGTTAGGTCAATTCGTGAGTTTTGGTTTGCGTATAACTGAAACTTATCAGTGAAAATTTGACGATGCGAAAGATCTGCGCTAAACTCGTCCAGAAGGTCTTGACGGACGACTAAAAAACGGACGACGGAAAACTAATGCCGCATTGAAGAATGCCTTTTGCAGAGACATTCTGCAACGCGACGTGACGATTCTCTAACCCCCTTTGTGTCCCGATTTGGCACCAGCAGACTATTTCCTATTCCCAAAAGTGAAAACCTCCCTCAAAGGACAGCATCATGGGACCCTGAGTGCCGTCACAGAAGCTTGCACGCATATCCTTAAGGACCTTCCCGAATCCACCGAGACCAGGTTAGCCTTCGAGTCGTGGAAAAGCTGCAGGCAAAAGTGTGTCGACGCTCAACGGATGTATCTGGAAGAATTTTGAAGTATTGTAGCAATGTCTGAAATAAATCTATTTCTCCGAAACTTTTCCCGATACTTTTTATACTATCCTTGCATATCACTGATACGTGAACTAGCAGGGTACGTGAGGACGGAATTTAAGCTTTTGATGTCATAAAATCGATAATAAAACATTATACATGGAATAACAATAAAAAAAGATGAAGTTGTACAGCATTGCAGTTATTCTTTTTGCCCTATAATGTAAGAGATAAGTCCATGACGCATTAAAAATAAAATTTCACGCAATACCCTATTATCTGCAAAACCAAAGTCGACACGAAGCTTATGAACTTGGGACCTAGACAATTGGACTCATGAGTCAAATTCTTTAACAAAGGACACGAGTAAACTAAATTTGGTGTCCAACATATGCCACCTAAGGAGATTGGAAAGCGGGTTATATAAAACAGGAAAACATAATTAGGACAGAGGACACAAAGCAGAGTTAACAAGCTAACTTAAACTCTTATTTCCAACGTCAGTGTTTTTTCTCCGTTCTAGAGAGAGTTGAGCACCACGCTATGCCGGATTTAGACAACGCTCGGGGAGAATGAGGTCAGGGCATCACACTACCCTGATTCACTTCTTGAAGGATACTTATTACTTTTGGCATCTGTTCGGAAAACACTAATCGGAGTCACCTATGTGCTAATTAGGAAAACCAGACACCGTGCGGGATCGAACCAGGGCGTGAAAATGAATTCTTTGGTTATTAAACAAGTGCATATATAATGGAAGGGTATACGACGGGGTGGGATGGATAACCGTCAAATTAGTAGAAGACGACGGCGGTGAAAGACACTGGTATCTGAAGTGGCGATCAATGGAATATCATAGCAACAAGAATTTGATGGACTAAACAAATCGTTGACTTAAGCCAACACAGAATATTTTTACACTTATTATTGGTATTCTACCGCTTAAGATAGGTTTTGGAGGAACAAACTGAATAAGGATAAATTTATTTTCCAAAGAAACTGCGGGAGATGCCGCAACAGTAACTTTTAACGGAGTCATCCGCTAATGTGCATTTCAATGCAACAATTTCAGAGTGTAATCCCAGTCAAGGCGAATGATTGTTACACTCTGACATTGTTGCATTGAAGGATAAATTTATTTGCCTATCCTAACAAAGCACAACCTTATATTGACAGCATAAACCCTACTTCAATTCGGCATATTAATTCTACCCATTTCACTTTCACGCATTCTGGAAATTAAAAAAACAAACAAATACATAATGATTCTACTCTATGATCCTTTTTATCATACATAGATCTCATTACTGCTATAGCCTCACGGGTGCCTCTCCCATTTCTGAACCCAGATTGATCACTCCCTAAGTGATCATTTGCCTTCCTCTGCATTGTCTTATTGATGATTGTATGTACCACCTTGGCTGCCGACGATATAATACTTACCGCTCTAACTTTTAAATATAACAAAGTGATAAAGATCATAGAAAACGAACGTTAAATGACTCAGCGAACATGGAGAAATAAGGCCGAATATGAATGCGAGAAAAAGGCCAGCATCGTACCGAGAAAAAGGGAGTCAAGAAGAGAAAAACGGTAAATGAAGGGGTGAGAAACGGCATATGCAGAAGAAAATTCATGGAAAGATTAATATCAACGCTGTCGAGGTTCACAACGAGTCTTTTGCTCATGGATTCCGATCCCTAGATGCTGTGTACGCCCGGTTGATCCGTCATTACAAGTTCCCTGCTATGCTCGCTTGTCAGGAAACTCCGAACGGGAGAGGGAGCGACAGCGCACCAAACCGATGCACCACTCGCCGCCCCGTTGGGCAAGCGCCGGGCAGGGTTTCGCCTCGCACCACGGGCATGGGGAGCGTATGAGTGCACTCACATTTTTTTCCGCACAGGAAGCTCGGAAAAATATCATCCGATCGGGTGCGGGTCAACCAACAAGCTGGGTACTGCTTATTCAACCTCTTCGACGAGTGGGGTTCGGAGGAGGGTGAGACAAGCTCACCGCGGCCGCGGGAGACGGAGAGATAAGGCAGGGAGAAAGGAGAGCCGGAGCGAAAATGGGAGGGTCCAGAAAGGGGTTGTGGGCAAGGGAGGAGGGAGACTTGGCGGGGGGGTTGGGGTAGAGGAGGAGGGTGGGTGAGAGGAATAGGAATAAAAATAAGGTGGCGCCGGTGGTGGCTCCGTAATGGAGTTTCGGGAAAGCGCGGGTGAGTGGGTTAGAGACGATTATTCAGCGCAATAAGAGAGAAACAGCTAGTACTAGCACAAGCCCGCTCGCCCACCGTCCTTAACTCCCGAAACCCCTCTTCTCCTCGGGGCAAGAAGAAAAAGTGAATGGAGAAAGGGGTAGGGGGAGTTGGTGAAAATGCCCTTAATATAACCCCTTTTAAAGGCGAGAGAGAGAGGAGGACGCTTCGCCGGGGGTGTCCCAAAGCAGACATTTCACACGTGTGCGTGGTTAGTGCAGGATGATTAATTTTCCCCTATTTAAAGCCCGACCGTTAAGAGCCTTCCGGGTAAAAGGGAGGGAGGAGTGGTAGAACAGCGGAGCAGGAGGGAGAGAAAGGGAGAGTGGCCCGAATAAGGGGATAAAAAGACCACCTGGTACTCAACTCCCACTCGCACATAATCCTCACATCTCTATTTCTCACTCAAACGGGCTAAAACGCACCTTCAGTTTTTATTCATACTGTTACTGCGCACCGCGTTACAAAGCTGCACGCGGCATCACACATCGAAAGAAAAAGTAGGTATATAGCGGACATAAACATATCTGAGTGGCCACGACGGTGATATGCCATAAAAGTTCTATTACCAACATTATCACACTTACCTTTTTGATGTCCGAACTCTGTAACTAGGGGAGGAGAGAAAAGATTACACATGTGCCTGGTACAAAGATGAGTTATTTTTCTTGAAGGTTGCCGTCTGAAGCCTTATTCTGTGGTTTGTGTATGTGTACACACACACATACATGTATATATACGCACACATGTATATATATACAAGTATATATAAATATATACTTGTGAAATATACTATATACACATAAAGGTATATAAAGGTGCATAGCAATTCGGATAGAGAGAGAGCTAAGTAATAACGAAAGCTATAAAATTCACTGAGGGTGGTCTCCTAAAGTCAAGACGATGCCATACTCCATGCGGAGAAAATATATTCATATTTATATCATTCCAGAGGGGGAAGGAAAGAATAACAGACCTGTTTTACTGCAATTTCTTTCGGGCACTTTGAGCAAAATGAAAAATAAGGCGCATTTTTTCCCACCTAGAAGGTGGGGTGGCCGGATAAACTAACAAATCTGCGCAACGTTCTCCCCGCTTGCATCTCGGGAGTGGCGATCATACCTCCCCACGTCGCGTGATCGCTTCTCGGACGCAAGCAAGTAAGCCGTTTGGGGCGACCACCTTCCAGAAACTCTCCACGTCCCAGGGGATCAGAAAGGGAACGGTTTGCCATTAGTTTTACGAGTAAAATGTTCCTTCACAAGCAGGGAAAAATGTTAGGCCCTAGCTCCATTTCAATGGGTGCATTTTCAGTTCCTCTTTTACATTTTAAAAGGTATCGTCATAAAAAACTTAATTATTTATTCACGATAAACTTTGTCTACCATAAAAGTGGTTTTGGCCTTCCGTCGCTACAAAACAACGCCAAAGTCGACGGAGTAGGACATTAATTAACCAAACACAAGAGAATGGCTAGAGGTTCAGCGGAAAATCCCAAATTCTCAAGAACATACATTTTACGGTCCACGCTACTGATTCTTCTCCAGCTGTAATGCTGGCCCGAATTGCGCAAATTAGAGCAAGAGCAAAAAATGTAATCCCTCGAATAACCAATCTGTCGAGTTTTGCCATTGAGATCCCAATAAATAAATACTTATTCTATTTTCTCTAACACTACCTTAATTCTGATTTTATGCTAGAAAAAGTTGTAGATTCATAGAAAAGACCAACTAGGAACATTGAAAATATAGTTCCCAATCCGCCAAGAACTCCAGGGAGTCTTAGGGATGAAAATATGCATTCGAATCAGAGACGACTTTCAGGAATCATCATAGTATGCGCGCAGGCGCCTACCGCGGCCATCACGTGCACCGAAAACCTCGGAAAAGTAACGCGAGGGGATGAGACGTGGCATTGCCACGGAGAATACAGAAGAGGGATGAAAGTGAAGAATTGGAGCTGACTGTGTGTAAGAGGGTATGTGACTCTTTTTCCTCTGGCCAAAAAAATAAGATGACCCTGACCACTTCCCCATTTCCTCAACTCCGCATTCCATCTCACTGTCTCCCGTGCAATATATATGCGACGCACCAAAAATTCCTGCCACCCATCTACCACACGAGCCCACCCTTAAACCCCCTCCCTGTCCCATTCCCCGAACGCCGCCGGAGTTACTTGCCCCACAAAAGGCTAAAGAGAAAAGTGTGATTTACTGGCAAGCCATACGCCTACTCTCCCGCGAAGCCGTCCTTCTAGCTCGCACGTGAGGCGATTTTTATTCTATTTCTCCCTCTCCTCCACCCAGACTCCACAACAGGCCCAGCACATCCTTCGGTTTCAATTCATTCATCAACCCTCAGCACCCAATCCCCCCACAACCTCTCTTCTCCGGCGCGCTCTCCTCATTCCCCGCTCACTCCTCTCCGCTTTATCGCATTGTTTTCCATCGAAACGGTGAATGGAGTCGCTAAGCGGTCGCCCGAGGGCCTTATAAGTTATTTTTCACCGTATGGAAGGAGAGAGCGTGGTTTTCTATTAAAAGCGTACATTTGCTTTACCCATCGGTGTCGGCACGATGCGAACCCGATAATAATAGCAACGGGCCACGACGGTCCTTTGGCCACACTAGATTTCTCTCGCAATACAAATCTTACTATCAGAGGTTATTCTGAAGGTTAAAATAATGGTAAGGGCGACCCTATGACTTAACCAGGGAGAAATATTACACGATTTTTTTAAACGGAACTGTGGCCAAATTTTTAACGACTGACCACATAACCGCTTCAAAGAATTATATATTTTCATTTTAGAGTTCTTAGGAACCTCGGAATGGATGTTACATGGTCCCAACATGCATACATACTACCTTGATCAAAAATTTCCCGGAATTTATTCAGAAAATTAAAAATACAAGTTTATTCATCTAAATCTATATTGTCCCCTTCAAAGTAATCCCCATCGACTGCAACACACTTATGCCAGCGCTTGATCCAATCCTCGAAACATTTTTTATATTCGGTTTTCGGTATGTCCATCAGTGCTTCCTGCGATTTTTCCATTACTTCCTCTCGGCTGCTAAAACGCGTTCCCCGTAATGGTTTTTTAACTCGATTGAACAGAAAGAAGTCACAGGGAGCCAAATCAGGTGAATTCGGTGGCTGTTGGATGGTATTTGTTGCATTTTTCGTCAAAAAATTACGAATAATGATAGCACTGTGCGACGGTGCGTTATCATGGTGCAAAATCCACGAGTTTTCTGCCCACATTTCTGGTCTCTTTCGGCGAATTGCTTCACGCAAACGTCTCATAACGCCCAAATAATACTCTTTGTTTACTGTCTGGCCTTCTGGCAAAAATTCATGATGCACTACACCGTTGTAATCCATGAAAACCGTCAGCATTGCCTTCTTTTTTGACTGAAAACGACGTGGTTTTTTTGGTCTCGGCTCATTTGGTGAACGCCATTCACTTGCCTGATGTCTGGATTGCGTGTCGTACTCATAAACCCACGTCTCGTCTCCAGTAATGATCCTTTTGATGAATGTGGGATCGGATTCAGCCTCGCAAATCATGTCTTTTGCGACGTCAACACGGTCTCTTTTTTGCATGAAATTGAGGTCTTTTGGCATGCTACACGACGGAAACCCAAATCATTAACCACAATGTCTTGGGCGGATCCATAGGCAATGTTCAAGTCCTCCGCTATTTCTCTGATGGTTAATTTGCGGTTATTGACCAACATTTCTTTTACTTTATCAATTTTTTCACCGACTTTCGATGTCGATGGTCTGCCACTGCGTTCATCATCTTCGATTGACTCACGACCACTTCTGAACCGCTCGTGCCACTGGTAAACGACCGTTTTTTTTAGAGAATCGTTGCCGAAACACTTTTCCAACATTTCCAACGTCCGTGCGCCACTAAATCCGTTTTTTACGCAAAATTTAATACAAGTTCGTTGTTGCAAATTTAAATCCATTTCTGAAATTGTAAAAAATCGGCAACACACACAGAGATAGATGTACTCTTGGCTACGTAACTTTTGCAAATGTCAAGTTATGACACTAAGATTTAAAGGGAATATCAACAACAGATGTACCAATTTAACAAAAAAAAACAGAACTCAAATCGGAACGATGGGAGCGCCACACGGTGGTTATTCCGGGAACTTTTTGATCAAGGTAGTATGTTACCATAGCCCTTAGACTGAGAAATTTGGTTTAGTTATAATTGTAATGAAATAAAGAAAGATTTTTAACAATTTAAAAAAAGAATCACTAACCTAATTAGGCAGCAGCGTGAATATACGAATTTCGGTTAATTTAAACCGGTTGCTATGAAAACAAATTACTACACATCACTTCACCACTTACCACTGTAACCACTATAATGAATTATTTTAAAATAGTATTTCCAAGTTCATTATTGCTTTAGGTGAGAAAATTAAGATCGAAGATTACTCTTCGGAAATTGTTAAGCGTGTACAGCAATCAGCAGGTAACCTAACTATCAATAATAATGTTATATGCCTAAAAATTTGGTATCAGTTCTGCAAATCATATTTGAACACGAGAGGTGGGTTTACATGGAAACTTTCCATTTTTATTACTCAATTAATACTGCTTCAAATGCACAATTTTGGGTCATATTTACTACGACCTCAAGTGACTTTCACACTGATGCGCAAACACCAACAAGCTCCAATTTTAAGACAAGGTAATTCTTCTGAAACTTTTTTAAGCATCATGAAAAACCGCTCTTAATGACAGGCTTCAGTCAATGACACACGCCACCCTTAAATCCACCACTTACTCGTGCTAATCTTCCCCAGTCGCCCGATTTCTCCTCGCCTCCTTTATCCATACTCGGATTAGGAGGCATAAGTTTTTGTTCCTATTTTGCACTCTAGAAACGACGAAATAAAAAACCGCTACGCGTCTTTTCGCTTTTAAAGCATGGGGGGAGACACAGAGAGAGAGAGCGAGAGAGGACAGGGCTGAACATTGAACCATTTACCAAAATTAAGAGGCGAGAGTACGGTGCGGCAAAGCCAGTTCCACAAGAGGGCTTCCCGGTCGAAGAGACTTCCCGGAGTGTTTCCAATGATGCAGAAAAGGTTGCCCCACCGTATCCCCTTTCCCTCTCCCTCATCTGCAAAGGAAGATGAAGCGGATGAGCAGCCGCAGAGCTTCGACAATCTCTCTCTCGGAGGTTTTTTCTTTGTGGAGGGAAGTAATGTGGCGCACCTTAACACTGCAGCACCCACAATCTCGTATCCTTACCCTTCAATCGACCCCCCTCCACCTTCACGAGACCCGTCCCTCGACGATTCCCGAACATTTCATTATCATCGCCCTCCCGTTCATCACCCGAGTTTCGCCACCAGACAAGCTTTAATCTATGCGGATGAAAACAACCATTCCTAAGCGGACGGGCACTGAGCCACGCCAGGGGATGGGGAACGATCTCATTAACCCCAGGGAAGTCGAACGTGCACCGAGGGACTGAAAATAAACTTTAAAAAATTAGGCCTAGGGAAATATTGGAGGAGGCAGAAATCACGGTCTACTCCCTCCATCCGTTCCCTAAAATATTAAGGAACACGGGCAAGGGGAAAGAATCACTGCTTTTCCTCGTTCGACACGGAGAAAGAAAAGACAGCCACGGGGAATCTAGAATGGGAAAAAATAACGATTTCGTAATAATAAACGCGACGAAAATACTTTCCTGAAACTGTTTTCTTTTCCGAAACGGAAGGGGAAAATTGCAGAGGGCACAGATGCTACTGAAACAAGGAAAGATTTCCGAGGGGCTGAAGTGGCGGGAGTGGGGGAGGGGTGGGCGGAGAAAGCTGGCGGAAAAGGATGGAATTGTCGGCGAAACGGGGAGGAAGGGACGCTGGAGAGTCGATTGAGGGAATTGTCCATCGGAATTAAGAGGGCGTGAGAGAGCTCGCAAAAGGGCTAGGAGAATGTGAGCTGGGGGACGGGGAGAGACAGTGCGGGAATTGAGGGAGGAGGAAAGAGAGGAGATCAGAAAAATGTCGGTGAAGCACAGACGAGTGGGAGAAAAGGCAGGGAGGGGGAAGGAGCGAAGGAAGAGGTGGGGAGAATTATAGCGGATGTGACGAGGGAGGGGCTGCGAGAGAGCGCCCGGCGAGTGGGAACGTCCTCTCCTCTTCCACCATAGGGAAGAGCACGCCTGCGTGGTGTAGGAAAGATGTGCCGGGAATGCGATGGATAATAGTCCCGTGCCAGGAGCGGGGAGACGGCGGAACGGAGAGAAGACAGGGAGGAAAGTGAGAAGGAAAGGAAAGTTGCGGAGGAGGTAGAGAGAGCAAGAAAAGTGGGAGTGGCGCTCGGGTGGGAGAGTCTTGTGCTGAGGAAGAGGAGAGGTTGGAAAAGGAGGGCTGAAGGAAAGGGCGGAGGAATGCTTGAGAATTGAATTAACGGAGCTCTTGTAATGCAAAGGGAATTTAAAAAAAAGAGAAAGGGAAATGAGAAGGATCCTATTTTCCCCAAAGAGCATTCAAGTAATAGCAGCTCCCTCGTATATTTTTATGGAACAATCCTGAATCCATCTCGATAATTAACAAGAGGGAGCGAGAAAGAGCAAGAACATTCCGCTCCGAAAAAAATGTGGCACTCTCACTAGTTTAATCACTCTGTTGGCCATTACAGAACACAATACACCAAATTCAACAAGTTACTCTAACATTTATATACAATTTACATTCGACTTAGGAACAGGCTGAAGCAAAATACATGGTTTTCAACACATAATGACCACCAAAATTAATAAACACAATTACCACCGAAATAAATAAATCGGTGAAAAAATGACTACGCTATCGTACCACCCAAAAGAAGCATCGGTTTATAAAATTATCCCTTGAAGGAAAACCTTGAAAAATACTTCCATAATGATAACCATAAACAGGAATGATGATTAAAAGGCAGTTGTACTACGACAGGCAAAGTGGAGGCTAAATGAAGGAAGCATTCTGAGACAAGGAAATGGAGGCGTCCGGATACCATCTTCGGCAATGACCATTAAGAATGGGTGAGGAAAGCAAGTTGGATGAAAGGGAAGTCAAGGAGCAAGGGCAACGTGGACGAGAGACCAATAAGCAGGAACGTCAATGGAACACTTAGCCCGACCACCTCTTTGCACAACAAAATTTCCCTGTCCTTTAAATTGAATATCAGTTTCTCTCTCTGCCTCCCTCTTCCTCTTCCGACGAAATCTTCCTCTTCTCCTTCGCCAATGCGAGGCGAAGGGAACCTGAGAAAGAGAAGGTGGAATGTGTCTACAAATGACGGCCGCAGCTCGGGTAACTCAACAGACTAGTAAGGCACATATCTCTACCCTCGCTAGAGGAAAATAGTTTACTAATGTACTACGTCCTCTATGGAATAATCCCTCATTCTCCATCCTCCTCTAATTTTCCTTATTTACCTCATTTCATCACCTCAAACGCCAAACCACCATTTTCCCTTCGCCGTCCTCCAATCCATCCTCTATTTTCCTTCCGTTTCTTCTCACTTTCTCCACTTTTCAAAACGCGGTTAAAGGCCTGCACAAACAACACACCCGAAGGTAATTGTTGATAACCTGGACAGGCAGGCTGTTTCCACATGAGTTGCGTAATACTAAAAGTGTATACAACATGATCTCTCGGCCTTAGATATCAAGTAGGCACAAGTTTTATTTTTTTTTAAATTACGATGGATGAAATCAAGCCACAGTTCTTTCCGTGAAATCAGGGAAACCTATCGCAAAAGAAATATTTGGTTTGTGATCTTAACATCTCACTTTGTCTTGACTGTAAATTATTCCACACACGATTATGAATCGGAATGCAATTGTTTCTGTTTCAAAATTAATCATCCGGTCCAATTTACCTTGTTAGTTAACTCTACGATAAGTCAAAGAGGCGTGCGTTCTACCTATAAGTATGGATTAATTTTTACCATGATTTTTTGTAAGAATTAGAGCTAAATCAAGCAGCAAAATATTTTGTAATATAAAATGCACTTCATCTATTAATGGGCTTTTAATTTGATGTAATTTTACAATGAAGTAACTAATTTCTAATGAGCTAACGTTGATTAAAACCAAAATTATTTGAAAATAGCAACACTGCATTTGAAAGAACCAAAATACGAAAATTCCGAAATCCTTTTTCGCTCCAAAGAAAACAAGCAATACACCTACATGAATAACGATAAGAGAAAGTCTTCTTCATAAAAATAGTCTCAACAAAAACATACGTATGCGCTGATCCTTCAAATTGGTCTCAATTATTTTTTCCAAAAACCCAACACTTTTCTCCTTTGAAACGGAAACACGGTTATGGGATTAATTGTAGAGGTGGAGGTCACTGGTCTCTTGTTCATGGATCAGGGTTCAAGTATCGTTAATTCCTCATACCGGGGACCTTTTAACCTCCGTCACGCTGGGAAACGCAAAACAATTGAAAAATATTCAATCCCGCACAAATTTCCAAATTTTGGTGAAAATATAAATACCCAAATCTCACTAAATCAGTGGTATTAAATATTTCAAGATGATTTCCTATCCTCTATATAAATTTTGAAGCGACCCTGTACCTGAACATTCCAGTTCTGTCAGTCATGTTACGCATATTAGAAAACCACTTTATGATAAAAATTGAAACGCGTATTCAGGTGCCGCAATTCCAGTGATACTACAAAGAAGTTACTCGTTGGAAAATTACATCATCCTAACTCCCAGGAAATAAATTAATTTTGTGACACAAACTCCGAAAAGAAACCAATCAATTAGCAACACCTTTGAAGTAATGCTTTCACTGTAGCCCATGGAAACTATTTATGTGTTTTAAAATTTGTAGGCAGTCAGTCAGCGCAAGTCGAAGACAAGTTGCTAGTCAATTCGATATTCCCGGTTTCGAGTCCGATCTCACGCCCTTTGGGGGAACCTTTGGGGATGGACTATGATTACTACCCCGGTTGTTTTAACCGCGTAGGGGTTGGGGTCAACCGAAAAAATTGAAAGTAGAAATGCATAAACTAGGCTGAAAGGTCTTAGGCAAGAGCACCAAGGTGAATGGTGAAGACCAAATTAATGAAATATATATGTTAACTAAGAAGTTCTACGCAGAGAGGTCGAGAGACGGCCATGATAAACAAAGAATAAATAAAGTGGCATAGGTATCGGACACATCTTGAGACAAACGGAAGCTTGATACAATTACTTTTAATGTAAAGCGACCGAAAAGACCGATAATGGATGATCTCTTATAGAATGCACGAAACAAGCAATTGCAGATGCGAAAGAGAATAAATATGAAGACGTGCAGAGCTTAGCCATAAGGAGACCCGTCGTCAATGGGGAGGAGAGGCTAAACAATCACAGGATTGATGACCATTTATGATGAGCTTGCATCCTGTCATCAACCCTTTCTTCCCAGCGCCCCCCGTCTCCCATTGCTCCCGTAAAATTCCGCAAAATCCTAATCCTTTCGCTCCATCGCCATTCACCATCCCATCCCTATATTGTCCTGCGTTCGCTCCGACATAATAACCTCCTTCCCACTCCGTCACAAGTCGTCCTCAAAAAGACAACACATCATGTTCCGTCTGCCCAAAGCGTCATATATCCTCTCGAAAACACAAACATATTACGCTGTCTCCCGAGATCATTTTGGGGAGGGAGAAGAGGGTAAGGACCATGCCAATGCTTTCCTCCTCCTCGGCGAAAGGTCGACCCTTCTCCCTCTCCCTTCCCTTCTTTGACCCCCGTCTTTCCTCCTATTCTCCTCCCCATCACCGCCTCTCAGCCTTTTGCACTCCGCTGACAGCTTCAGGCATCAGAGCCGAGTGGCGCAATATGTTTTCTTTCCATGCCCCGTTGTTTGCTTCTCTTATGTTCCTCGACCGACTTTTCGCTATTTAACCGTTTGATCCCTTGACTCACCGAGGTTTGTAGGAGTCTTCACTGCTTCAAGCGTACATCTAAAGATGCTAGATCTTTTTTTGAAATTTTAGATTATCTTCCGCAAGATAAAACGTGTTATAGATGTGTTGGTGATCTAGAAGAGGAGAGGACGCGTGGGATTAATATGGATGGGTTCGTATACTTTTTAACTATCGTTAAGTTTCCTTACCAAGGGGAATTTCTGATAAATTTGTGAGGGATACCGAGTATTGTTTAGAAAGTGCTAATCCGTCGTCCGATTCCAACGCCAGAACTGGTAAAATGGTCGCATACGACCATTGTAAATTATAAATATAGTTATCAAAGATCGCCTCCTTGTACGGTTAACTAACACGAGTTCATTATTCGTGTACAGGTATACAGGGTTCGTCCGGAAAATAAGTGTACTGACTCCTGGGCTGGGCGCGCCGCTCCAAGCGCGCCCAGCACCGCTCTGACGGGCTGCGATTGGAGGGGGGTATGTTGGCAAGCGACGCTGAAAAAGGCAGTCGGCTCTGAGCTGTGGTGTAGTGAGGAGCTCTGTTAACGCGAACCTCCACGCTTCGACCCACTTCACGAAACGCGATGCCGAAGTTTTTGGAGTAGCGTTATTCCATCAAATTTGCGGTAAAGCTTGGGAAATCGTCTACCGAAACTGTCGGTATGATTAACCAGGCTTACGGGGAGTCAGCCATGTCCAGATAAAATGATCTTTCGGTGGCACAAGATGTTCGTGGAGGGCTGAGAAGAGGTCGACGACGAGTCTTCGAGAGGTTCCCGATGATGCCTTCGCGGGAGCGTTCCAGGAATGGTAACGCCGCTGGAACAAGAGTATCGACTCACAAGGGTCCTATTTTGAGGAATATTAGCTTAAGATATGTAAAAGTGTAATAATTTTTTTTTCCTGAGCTCAGTACACTTATTTTCCGGACGAACCCTGTAGCTTCCCTCTGGGATATTATTTCTGAATTCACTGCAAAAGTAATCATCGTTATCAATAATTCTCCAATTGATCAGGATGCACTTGTTTAGTTCTACTATATTATTTGCTTATCACTTAATACCTTAATATTTCTTAGCTGTCGCACCTCCCGTAAATATTCCCACCTGGATTTGTCACCTTGCCTTACCTCACGTAACAGGGTTGGTACCTACGTTTGTCACTAAGTAATTTGTAATTTAAGTATTTCCCAGCGCCATTTTTATGGCTAGTCTCGGTGGAGTTTCTTCGGCATCAACTATTGCAGCATTAATATCAAATATAATTTTCCGAACCACAAACATGATGTGATTGATTACATGGGGTTTGACCAATCACCAATGATTTATTCTCCATAAGGAATAAGCGCTGCGCAATAGTGTGCCACCTTCATATTTTAACTACGAGGGTCATCCGGAAAGTAGTACCCGTTCGTGCCGCATGAAGTGCTGACGACGCGAGTAGCCGCTGGACGAGGTCAGATAGCTTCAGTGGCTTGTCTGCCTTCTCTGAGCCAAGTTGCGTGACGCTAGCATTGCCTGTGTTGTTTCTGTGATTGTTTACAATGTTTAAAAAAATTGAGAACGCCGCCAGTTGTGAAGTGAGGGCAGTGATTAAATTCCTCAATGCAAGAAACGTTCGCCCATGTGATATTCATCGCCAATTAAAGGAGGTGTATGGAGACAATGTAATGGACGAGTCGTCTGTTCGGCGGTGGTGTCGCAACTTCAACATGGGGAGGGGGAACACACACGACGATGAGCGTTCGGAGAGACCGTCTGTCATTACAGACCAACTGGTGAGCTCAGTTGACGAATTCGTGAGGAACGATCGGCGCGTCACAATTGATGACATCTGTGAGCATTTTCCCAATGTTTCTCGAACAATTGTTCATGAAATTGTTAAACACCATCTGCATTATGCAAAAATTTGTGCAAGATGGGTCCCTCGCGTATCTCAATGAGCTGGCGGCGAAGGACTATGCAGCAGGAATACAGAAACTTGTCACACGTTATGACAAATGCCTTAATTTGCTTGGAGATTATGTTGAGAAGTAGTTTAAAGTATCCTCTTTCAAATAAAATTTTTTATGTTTGTTAATATTTACTTTTGTGTCTTTATTTCACGAACGGGTACTACTTTCCGGATGACCCTCGTATCTTCCAGGGCCTTCGTTTATCCAAAAAGTAGGAGGCTATCGATGTACATATTTAAGTGGGAATAGGAAAGACTCCAGAGTTAGGACCGAAGGGAGAGATGGGAGAATGGGGCTGCAGCAAACAATCTTATGATAGAGACCACTGAGAATTGAATTAGCTAAAATGCTCATACCTTGAGCCGAGGCTAAAGCAGATTGTATCGCGGCAAGTGCAATCGATAGTGTTCCCACAACCACTACGAGACTACATTTTTTTGGAGGTCACCTTCATCGTGTTCTGCCTACCTAGGAGAGCCGACGAAAAAATGCGTAAAACATTCGCGTAAAGAATGATAGAGGGAGACGAAGGCGGAGGGACGGCGGTAAAACAGAAAAAATAGTGGGAATCGAGACAGGAGAAAGACGAGAGCGAGTTCGTGGGATGAGTTAAAAGACTGGGGACGAGTGGGGAGGCAAGAGTGTCTCCGGGGTGTCATTGGATTTGGGGGTGGATGTAAGGTAAAAAAGTGAGGGGAGGAAGAGGAGCAAGGACTCGCTGTGCGAGGGTCATGGAGGGAGATGGGCAATAACGGCGAACTGGTACGAAGCATTATCCCACGGAAGGGGTGGGAAGGTTGAGGAGAGAGACTGATGGGAAAACGAATACGGAGAGGCCGGAACACCCGATGCTCCATCATATAAGAGAACAATCCGAATAGCTTTCGTATGAAGGCATGTTTAACGAAATTCGTCAACCGCGAGCGAGAGCGGAAATAAAAGAGGATGCGTAGTACACAGAAATCTTCTAACGCAAGAAATAATGCTCTCCCTCTCTCTATGATGCAAGTACTGCATCGAAATAAGGAGGGCAGGGTTTCCAGAGCTGGCTCGGTTATCATTAAAGACAAGTATATACATGGCTAAATTAAACTAATTAAAACAAAAAATGTTGGGTTCAGGCTGCAGACCAATTACTCGCAGCCCAACTATAAGTTTTCCGATCTGCACGGTACACATGTAAATGCATTTCAGAGTGTAGGGGAGTATTGCGTTTGCCACGAGAAGGACCCTTTCCCCGACTTTCTTTACTACAAGACGCCCAAGCAAAGGAAATATGAATAGGATTTTCTAAAAATAACATTGAACATTTCTAATGACAAATTTTGTTTTAAAATACCTAAATTTTCGCTTCCTCAAATGGCAGTGTCGTAAATCTATTTACCAGTAATCGGAAAAAAAACTATCGATGTAGTGCAATATAGCGGATGCGTTTTAACAATCATAGTTTTATTATTTTTAAGTAATTTATTGAATATATTTGCGTAAACGCTTAAAATTCTTCAAATTACTGTCCTTGAGCGTCTTCCCATTTTTTCCAGCGACTCTGCCATGATCGGTACGCACCCTGGAAGGTGTCTTCGGAGACCTCTCGCAAGGTCTTCATCACAGCTGATTGGATCTCTTCTATGGACGAAAAACAGGGTCATTTCAGGCCTGCCTTAATTCGAAAGGACAACAAGAAGTCTGCTGGGGCAATGTCAGGACTATAAGGGGGTGGGGCAGCGTTGGCACCTGTTATTTAGCCTGGAACTTGCGGACTCGTAGCGCGTTGTCGTGATGGAGTTGCCAGATAGCGGATATGTTTTTTCTCATGTTGATGGCCCTTTTTCGGGGTATTTCCAGCTCATCCACGTAGTAGGCAGCGTTAACTGCCTGTCCTTGAGGAACAAACTCCTAATGGACTACTCCTTTACTGTCGAAAAAGACAATGAGCATTGTTTTTATTTTTGATATGCTCATTCTTGCCTTTTTGGGCTTGTGGGACTGGTCGGTGTGCCACTCAGAGCTTTGACGTTTTGTTTCTCTGTCGTATTTAAAAACCCAGGTTTCATCGCCAGGGATGACGTTGTCCAAATAATCACGTTCATTTTCAATACATTGCAAAATTTCACTTGACATTTCCGTTAGGCTGGTCTTTTGATCGTCTGACAACACCTTGAGCACGAGCTTGACGCACACTTACCTCATCGTTAAATCTTCAGTAAGAATGTGAAACACAACAATTGACGACAAGTTCAGGTCATTGGCAACCACCTTGATACTCAATCGACGGTCATAGTCCAACAATTGTCGAATACGAGCCACATTGCCGCCGGTTTTGTTGGTTTACTGCCGCCCACAGCGTTGTTCGCCGTAAAACTACTACCGGCCCTCATTAAAGACCTTTAACTGCCTCGAAACTTTAGGACAGAGCAGAGTCCTCGTAAGCATCACCAATCATTTTTTTTAGTTTCCTCAACAGATTTTTTCAGTTTAGCACAAAACTTAATCGCGTTAAGGTTGCTCGATCGTCGCTCGATCCATTTTTTTACGAGACACGGTCGGCGCACAGAGGTTTACAATAACTGACGTCCTGCCGCTTTCATAGGTTGGAGAGCACTGAGACTAGTTTTGCGGCAAAGATTAGCGTCCCTCCACCGACAATAAGTAGTTCGATCCCACTCCGACCATTAGGAGTGGCGCGGGAAATTCAATTTCATTACTTTCGGAACGGCGCCTGTATATGGTACGGTGGTAAGTGACACGGCGACTGAATTTAAGACTATTATCAAAATATGTGCAGTGAAGAGTCCATTATATTTCAAGACTATATTCTTATGAAAATATTTTTAAAAATTAATGCTAATTCAAGCATCCATACCTGTAACTAGCAAAGAAAAGGAACGACATAAATGCATCCATTAGGCTAATTAAGAACGTCTCGTACCTGAATATTCAAATTTACGCCTTGCGATCCACATAACAGTGCAAGGCAAGCGGTGAAAGCATCATTCCAAAGGGGTGGTAAGTGGGAAAGAGAGTTAAAGGCATTGGGGTGAGCGGTGGGAACTAAGGATATTGAACTTTGCACAACGCAACCTTTTAAAGCAATAAAGAATATTTCGAGAGCTTCCATTCGGGAAACATTGATAAATAGTAACAAATCCCATTAAAATAAGGGAAGCAGGGTTTCTATTTATTCCTGTTTGCAGTATTTCCTGGATTTTTCATGCTTTACAGACAAAAGGTAACATCTATCGGCACCATTTCTAAACATTTAACTGGAACATGAAAAATCGTCTTTCGCGTATTATAACCTGAAATAATATTCATGGATTAGATATATTTTTTACACTTTCTTGCATAAAATTGAAAGATTATTTCGACACATGCGGGAATATTTTGATAACAAATATTTATTAAGTGCATAAGGAAAGGAGTACAGCAATTTCTTCTTTGTTTCACCAAAATCACTGAGTCATCCTTCTACTATAAAACACCAATCACGTTTTTGGTAAAAAAAGGTAGCAGCCTTTGGAAGGAAATTCCGGTAAATATTAGATGCCATGGAAATAATATAATGCGTTACACTGTGCAAAAGTATGGCAAAATAAGCGAACTAATTTCGGTTCTCTTAAAATCGTAAATTACCTGCCAGGAGCATGCTGCGAGAAAGAAGCTGAAATGTGAGCAAACATATAACTACATGATCATGTAGGTTTGAGAGGCAAAAGATTACATAATAACGATGAATTGGCACGCGACGATTAAATGATTCGTATTTCGTATATAATGATTAGAAATCATTATATACGAATTTTTCCTTCAATGTGCAAATTAAAATAATACGATAAAAAGGCATTTTTTGAGTTGATTATATCAAATTTCGGGGAATATTCTGGAGATAAGCCACTGCCTCGTTACCGATAGATCTGCGGAGCTGACAGTGACGTGGCGTCGTTTTAAAAGATTTTTTTCGATTTTCTACTTACACTGCTACCTCCGTAAATAAAAGATAAATTTTTCAAAAACAATCACAATTAGAAAGACTCATGCTTTATTTAGACGACTATAAAGGACCAAAACCCACAAAATAAGATATGGTAAAGCGAAGAAATGGAAGAAAAGAAGGAGTGACTCGTGATTTCAATTTGTCACAATTTTCCAGGGGATCCCGAGGGTAACATTTAGTGGGAAATATTTTTAGTTTGATGCAAAATCTTCAGAAGTATGCTTAAGCTGACTAGATAACTTAGGTGCAAATTGACGAGTGTTCCATATAAAGTTACCTCAGAGGAGAAGAGTAAGAGTTTAATTGAAACCACTACTTCAGAGAATTTAGCAATAGGTGCCGATGTGACAGGCTTGCAAAATACCACTCACTTACTTGAAACAAGGAATACGCGCCAGCGAAAATGCACGACGGACGCAGTGTATTAGACCATAGCGCCAAAGATAGGGGATATGATTAAAAGACAAACACAACGGCGTTATGAATAATATTTTATTTGTATTACTTAGAAGCCAAGAGAAATGGAATGTATTCTCAAAACTTGACTTAAAACTCCAACAAAAAAAAATAATTGTACTAAATTTAATTTATAGTCCATCATTGACTTGATTGATTTTTTGATTGACATCATTGATTTTTAGTCCATCACATACACGAAAATAGCAAATGAGCAGTCATATTTTTCCGAAGAATAACCAAAGAAAATAAATGTAAGAGAAACTTATTGAATGCTTCTTGATAAAAAAAGCGAACTTTAGAGGTCATGTCAAGCAATTGATGGATTCTATGAATGAAAATTCCCCTCAGTCACTGGCACTTGGCTCGGATAAAATAATTAAAAACGGAGACTCCTGGTATTAAAACGTTGCGAGGAAGATCAAAGGAATTTAATCTCACAGGGAAATACCGCGGACTTCTCTCGGATTACATACTAACCCAATGAGAAAAAAAATGATGAGGATGGGATGATTTGCAAAGAAAATTCAATTTATACGACGGTTAGATAAAGTGAATAAGTTAATAATTAACTCTGGGCCACCCTGAAAGACTTTTCCAGACATAAAAGCCGTAATCTCCCAGAAAGAAATAAGTATATACAAACAAACAAACACACACACACACACACATATACATATATATATATATATATATATATATATATATATATATATATATATATATATATATATATATATATATATATATATATATATGTGTGTGTGTGTGTGTGTGTGTGTGTGTGTGTTGATTTATATAGATAAAAAATAAGCCATTTTCATTCACCAGTAAATTTACGACTGAGAAGACGGAGGTCAAAATTCCGACGGCGAACAAATTATTATTCAAAATACAAGTCTTAATTCCCGTCATTTAGTGCCCCCCATACCTGAGAAAAATTAAGGAACAAGCTTAATTATGCATTATAAACACATTAATGGTATTTAGTGGAGCTTCTTGAATGTAAAGGCGAAAAATTTCATTAATCATTCAAAAAATATCAATGTGGTATTTTTACAAAGAAAAGGTATTCTCTTATTTAAAATTGTTTAACTTTGTAGGGTTACTTACGCGTAGAAACAAATAAGACACTGCCATGATAAATGAACCCCTAAAAAGCACTTTCCAAAGAATGTAAAATGTAACTTGATGATTTCTCTTTCAAAATGTACGAGAAAAAGTTCAATCAGCGTTGAGGATTGGCGCGCAAAAACATGGATATTTTTTGGGAATTGTCGGGATTTATTGATCTTTCTGAAGACTTTAGGCTATTTTCATAAGATGATAATCACTTGAAAACCAAAACATATTCACCACTTTTCGATACTTCTTCGGTAGAGGGAGAAATCGAGATTGGTACGAAGGCCATCTCTCCAGAGCCCGAACCAAAAAAATATGCATCAACCGTAACATTATAAGAAATGAAAACAAAACGGATCCTTTTCCGACAGCCCTTATGTAAATTTTCGGCTTTTGAGAGAGTTCTCCCTCCTGTAACCCCCCCCCCCTCACCGGCTGCGATTGAAACGTGCGAAGCCCGGCAACAGAAAACTCCCCGGGGATTATAGCAGACCCCCTCCGAGGATAATTTATTTAAAACACGCACACACACTCACGGCAGAGATGGGAGCGCATACATTCATACTAAAGGCGGCGACCGCGAGGCTGTGGGCATTTAGGCACCCTTCCTTTTGCTTACACCCTTCCCCTCCCCCACCCACCATCCCCGTTCCTTGGGGAGATGAAGGATCCGCGCGGCAGAATGAGACGAGGGCAGTTAATATCTGTGTGCGGCGGAGTGGATGAAGTATCCGGGGGCGAAAAAGGAGAGACCGACCGGGGTAAAGAAAAACGGGACGAGTAGTAGGCGAGCGTGCGGCTGGCGGGAGTGGATGGGAAAAGCAGGAGAGGTGTCAGGCCAGGTAAGGGAGCTCGCGGGGGTGAGTGGGAAGGAGAGAGGGAAAAAAATGAGTATTTATAACGGATAAAGCAGAGATGGGGATGGCATTCTTCGGGGATGATGCGTCGTCCGCAGGGGAGAAGTAGCACGGGGAGGAGAGGAGGATTTGGGAGGGAATTAGAGGGAATGCGGCGTGTAGTGTGGGGAGCAAGCCAGGAGAATGAAGGGGGAAGAAGGAGGAAGGAAAAAGAACCCAAGAAAAGGTGAGAATCGGTGCAGCGACGCGTCTAGTTATTCAGATGTTAATCACCATCGGGTGCACGGTGGCTGGAGCGGCCTGGAGAGACGGGGGAGGGGGGAGAGTTGAGGAGATGAGTATGGAGAGGCTAGGGGTACGAAGAGAGCAGATGGCGCACCCGGGTCTACGCCGCAGCGAGCATCAACGCAGCGACGGCAGCGAAAAAAATATTGAACATAAAAAAAGGAGCACGATGGAGGCGACGGTGGTGCTTGAGTGAATGGGGCTGGAAACTGGGATCTGAATCGCAAGTCTACTCTCTCTCTCTCTCCCCTACGAAATCCCCCAACATCTCTACTTACCACCTCCGCCAGCCCCTACTCCTCCCGCTCCCTCAATTCAACCTCCCTCCCCTCCTTTTCCTTAGCGCTCTTATCCCCCGATCTCCCTCCACCACGTCCCACCGTTCATTGTTAATACCCACAAATGTTAAGCTCTTTTGAATTTTTCCGATGCTACAGATTTTTTCCCATCCCGATCCGCCACCGGACATGCATATCTGCTACGCGGTCATTTTGTGCCGCTCTGCTGATCTTAAAACTCAATAGCGTATTTGTGGACGTGAGATCAAATAGTCGGAAGTACACGACGCGTTCCGTGAAAATTCAGTTTTTTATACAAGGAATAACGTATAACTTTCCGGCCGACAGCTGAATTCAGAACTCCAGACGTAATGAACATTACTAGCAATGAAGTGTATGCATACTACATTCTCATTTGAACCTGGTAACAAGTATCGTAAAATGTTAAAACAATTACCTGCGTAATCTGTAACCTGCATTTTCGTCGCATCTGCCATAATTATAGAAGAAATATAATAAAAGTATAAGGGGAGTAACTTGAATTAATTGATAAATGGTATGCCTGAAGAACATACTGTGAAGGAACTACGTATTTCATACGAAAATATATCTAAAAAATTATCAATGACTGGAGTTGGCGGTCCCAATAGAAATCCAAAAGAGTTTCTTCTAAGCTCAGGACAACTAATTATAAATTTCCATAACACAATATGCAAACCCGAAAACTGGCGAGATTTATCCTCCAGGCAAGTTGCTCGTCCCCTGATCTTCCAGCTTGCAGGTTTGCATCTACGCTATTTTGTGGATTGCGATAAAATCGACGTTCTGAAAACGAGAGAAAATAAAATAAATGGAAAACGTGCAACTTTCTTGTGATTCAATTTGAAGTGCTCGTAATATATGGACAGCAAATATTTTGAAAATATCGGAGCGGTAGGGGTAAGTAGAATTCTAAACAAAAGAACTATAGAAATAACTACGATGAATCACGAGAAAGTTGAGAATCATATAGAAATAATGGCCCACCTGCGCCATTCCACCTACCATATTTAAATAAAATATTTATTTCAGAATTATTATATCAATATTTTAAGAAAACTAAATTATTAACGAAACCAAATGCATTTTGAAAACTTAATTAGAGTATTTTAAATGACAAAAAGTTTTCGTATATACATATATATTTATTATGTCACCTATTTCATGCATTTACGTTAGTATTAATGGATTCAGATAAGAAACGTTTCAAAAATCCTCATTGCTGTACAAACCACTACTATTTAGGATAAAATTCGTTGTCTCAGGCGTGACTTCATGGAATCGACTTAACATAATGAAAGGAGACACTTTGTAATTCCACATAGATTTATTCGACGGACGACCTAGGTTTCGACGTGGCACGTCATCATCAGGTACATTATTCTTTTTGAAATGTGTTAAGAATAAGGTTACCATTGTTAACGAAATCTTGTACCCTTCCCACTCCCCCCTTCTAGACCTTCCTTCCTTCCACACCTAATGACACCCCACCTACCTTACCTCCTCCCCTACCGGCTCTTAATACAGCGTTTTTACGTATATTCTGGGTTTCCCCTCTCCCTCCTGATCCACGCGTCCCCTTCACCACCTCCCCCTTCCTGAGTTTACGGAGTTCCTAATCCTTTCCTTTCTTCTAGCCCTTTGCTCTCAACCCCCTCAACCACCTCCGGGCCAACCCCCCCCTGGGTTTTTTCCCCTCTTCCACCCCCTAACCCTCACCTCAGACCGGGGAGTTGTCTCTCTTCTCGCCTTCCCCCCCCCAACCCACCCCCCCCAATTTGTGTGACTATATATTCTCTGTCTTCTTTACAAAATGTACCTGATGATGACGTGCCACGTCGAAACCTAGGTCGTCCGTCGAATAAATCTATGAGGAATTACAAAGTGTCTCCTTTCATTATATTTAGGATAAAATATTACTATTCTACCAAAAGAAAAATGTTTCCCTAATGGAAACCTATTTCCATACGATACAGAGGCAACTGCGTATCACTGATATTTATATGATACGCCTATTGTATGTTTACTTTGATTTTTTGCACCAAGGCGTGAAACTGAGGCGTTTGGATAGTATTATTTTACGAAAAGATTACTTCTAAAGTTGTCTTCGCCAAAATGTTGTGGCTTACACTACGGCCCTCATGGGAAAAAAACATCTAATGTCGTTTCTCAACTGTGTAAGGTTGCTTCGTCGCCGAATCCCGTCCACCCCCTCTCCCTTTCCGCTCACTGTGAGGACGCGGGTTACTGATGCCGGGCGGGCGCATGCGATGAGGAGGAGGAGAGGCGGGAGTGGGCGTCCGCGGGAGAAAGAGGAGCCGTCGTAAAGAGATACGAGGGATGTTCTCCCACGCCGCCATCTCCCAGGGCTCTCGGCCCAGCGAGCGCCGCGGAAGTCTCCCAAGAGCGTAACGCGTTTATTTTTTCCCTCTTTACGGCCGCCCGCTGGAGACACGTGGCAAAAGCCTTACGGGAACAGAGATAGGTGAGGGGGGGGGGGGTGAGAGGAAGGCAAGCGCCCAAGAGTGAGGGGAAGGGAAGAGTAACAAGAAATTAGTGCAATGAGGAATGGACGGGGGGGTGGTTAGAATGGGGGCTGGCGCAGGGAAACATTTATATTACCGCCGACGCGAGATCCATAAACGACACTTGGAGATTTTAAACAGGTTTGAAAAATAGTGGATCGTGCTTCATTTAGAAAATCCACGCTTACACATATTTAATAGCTATAATAATATAATAACTATTGAAGGAGAAATAAGATTCACTTCACGAACTTAAATACAGTAAATTTCTCAAACGTTAAAGCAAAATAAACCTTAAAAACAATAAATCATCATAAGTGCCCTGGTCTGCTAACTGAATATGAAGGACACGAATGGATCGGAGCAACCGCATTTTACAGGCAATAAATTTCCGTAATTTATTGGGTATTTAGGAATGGAAAGAAATAACTATAATGATATAATATATTATATGCACATTTATAATGTGTATAAATATTTATCGTTAATATTAAGTTATTCACAAGCTGATTAGGGGCAAATAATTCATGCGGAGCTATTAAAATGGGAATAATATTCATATTTTAGCACCTACGCACGAATAATTCTATCCAGATCAACTCGTAAATAACTTTATATTAACGATAAATTGTAATATTTGCTGGGACATAGTTCTTTCACTTTAAAGGGAATATGGTACGATTCTGTTGGAATGAAAATGTACTGAAAGGCATAAAAGGAAGCAACGTTTAACCGGAACTCAGCTTGTCACACGCCGAAAGTAGCTGAATACTATATTTCCCTTTGGCGCTCATAAATAGTATACAAAGCACGAGGAACATCTAAATCTGCGGTTTAAAGGGCAGGGAAGTGACCTGGGGGTAAAAATAAACAATTGTACTTATTATCTCAATTACAGCGGCCGGGAAAAAGAGAGGCGCGGAAAGGAGCCTCGAGAAGCGGACGAAGGGAGCTGCGAAGTGGAGAGGACGACTTTTCCCTGGGAGTCCCCTCAGGCAGACACTTTTGACGAAGCATTCGACGGCGTCTTTTAAGGTGCGTCTGGCAGAAGTACGCTTGGAGACTAAGCTGGAGGCCCGGGGAAAATAAACGCTAACGAGGCCAGCGGTAGGAGTTGGGACGGCTAAGACGGGATGTTAGTTTAAATTCATGAACTGGATACCACTCACACGGACAGAGATAAAAAATGAAAACTTATAGACGCTCTAAAATAATTATACGTAAGACATTACCACTGCATTAAATTTAAACATTTCATAGAGGTATTTTCGGAAAATACTGCACATGGAGATGAAAATAAGAAAATAATTAATCCATGGATTGATGCCATGCATCTCAAGTTACGAATATCTCGCAAAAAAAGTTTCACCACTGTTTTAACGATCTGAGAAACCAGATTGAGTACCAAGTCATAGTAGTTTTTAGGGAAGGCGACCGACAGCCAAGGTCATTTGCGCCATTAGGGATGGACATGAAAGGATGAAGGGTGGTGAGAAACCCGGCGTCGGCATTAGCCTACTCTTAACGAAAAAGCGCCATAAGGTCCGCAGCTAAAGTCCCATCCGACGGACGTCGTACTTACTCAAAGTGCCCTCCACAAATCACCTCAAGTAGGGATCGGGATACCAAAGAAAAATATCTGCCACCGCCGGACCCTCTGGGTGGGAAGCAAGTACGTTAGCACCGTACCGATCCCCCACCAAGTATTATAGTTTGTACAAAATATCAGCATAATTTTAAATCAGTAACATTTTTTTCTACCTATCACGAAATTTGATAGGTCTACACGTCACCAACATAGCCACTTCTAAGCGCTAAGAGGATTATAAATAAACAAAAATCTCCCTCTTTCACTGGATGAAAAATACTCGTACACTATATAGAAGACACATTCGATCCCAATGACAATGAGGGATGACGAAAAAGAAACGCGAGGAAAGAGAGAGACAGGTGAGAGAAGTAAGAGGTAACGCCGCCCGAAAAGACCCGGAGGCAAAAAAGGATGAGTTTGAGATGAACCGCGGTGGAGGGCTCGATGAAAGGCGGCGGCACCAACCCCTAAGCGTAACTCTGCCGAGCCGCGTTGAGTCAGTGCTAAGGGAGCGAAAAAAAAGACAATATAAACAAGAAGCGGACGGTATTTCTTTTTTTATGAGTGAACCTTTTCACCATTCTGTCGCCCTCATCTCCGCCGGGACCCACCGCTGTAACACCGGTGTAAACTGTTGCGTAGCCCCAGTGTCTGTGTGCGCTCGCGTGTGCCCGAGTGCGAGGAGATTCCTTGGCTTTGGCGAGAGGGAGGGAGAGGGGTGTGAGAGAAAGAGAAGGAAGACACCGAGCAGGGAATTTAAATAGAGCCTGGAAAGAGGGAGAAGACGAAGGTGGGCGGAGTGAGAGTGGGGTGGGAAGAGAGGGAGAGGAAAAGGGGACTGACTCCTCCTCCTTCGAGACTACGGCTCTATTTCCGTCGCGTCTCGCGCGTCAAATTCTTTTTTCCCCACTCCCTCCCGTTTTCCGTCTCCCGTTTGTGTGCACGTAGTATCTACAGTACGGGAGTTCTCGGCGATCCCGAACGCGAGCCTCCTTTTTGGCCTAGAGTCGACCTTCCGGCTACAAACGACTCACCCCATCACGAAGTTATTAGGACTGTGAAAACAAATAGTACACATGAAGCGAGAGAGGAGGAAGAATAATTATAAGAATAAGAAAACAACCCACCGCTAAAATGCGCTCGGAAGGATAATGATGAGGAAGCCTAAATATAAGGACAGCGGTTCATGAAAACTTCTGACAAATAAAAGCACACGGGCCAACTCTACAGCTACCACTGCTCGTGAGGACACGCAAACATCCGTCCACACATTTATAGTTCCTACTGGTTGAAGATGTCTCAGGCAAGGGCTATTTCAAGCAACGGAAGAAAAACATTAAAGAAATATCCACGCGGGGAAGAAAAATCACGAATTCCAAAAAGACTCAACGCTACTATGAGTTGAGCTGAACTGAACTGCTTCAGCAAAAAACAATTCCACCGGGTACAGACCTGAGATCAAAGAAGATTTCCTCACAATCATCACTACACTTTCATTAATTCTGACAGATATAATAGGAGATCCGAACAATGGTTTATCGGGAGGACGACTAACATGGGTTGGGTTGGATTAGATGCGCGAGGTGAAAACGACGGCGATGCATCCGGCGAAACGATAATCCCTCCACGCGTACGAATAATCGTGACCAATGAGGAGCAATTACTTCGGCCGCGCGGGGTGAATTCCGTCACAGAAGAAGGTAACTTACGATTGCGGAAACTCATGCTAACATGGTTGACGCCCGGTCATTGCTCGAAGCCGGGGATCTTCTGATAGATTGTGAACGCGTACTCACCTGAAAAAAGAAGGAATGAAAGATTAGTCGATATCATGATGGGCAATATATTTCCTATATTCACAAAAAGTACTATCGAAAGTGTATAAAACACCACTTTATACACAAAATCACTATTTTGTGATTAATAATCAATACTGTTAATACAAGGAGCACATATCCATAATGATTCAGTCAATTCCCGATTATTATGGGTAATCATTGATCAAAACATCGTGTGTAATTACTAATGTTCGATCAAACATAGCAACAAAATATTGAGTAAAATTCGTATATTTTCCTTAAACATTGGTCAAATACAGCACATTGTAAATATATATTTACGGCTGCAGATAATGCATTGATAGGCAATCGTAAATCACCTTCACCCGGAACTAAAATACCGAAGAGAATAAGCAAAAACAATTCAATGAGAAAATCATATTTTCTTCTCTCCTGGGTTGAAACTTAGGCTTGTAGGCCGAATGATAAAATAGATGTGATATTTTTTAAACGACGGCTAACCTGTTCCCGCAATTGGAATTGTATAAATTACAACTATTATTTTTAATTGGAAATAATAGCTGGAAGTTATTCTGATGAGTTCAAGAGAAATGCTTTGAATTCAACAGTAAATCAATTAAGCTTATTTATAAAAACACATGCGAGAAAGCTACCTGCCTCACCACCAATCAAACCGAAGAAAAAGTTTCAATTGCAATGGAACTTCACGGGGGAATAGTAGTCTCCATCTCAGTCAATACAATTATAGTCCAAAATTCCTCTTTGCAATAAAAAACACGCTTGAAAATGATCAACATTTTTTTTATTCAGAGATTTTTGGAATGGAGCAAAAAACCAGACATAGCTCAAAGTCTGGTTCGCATACTCAATACAACTGCTGACGAAAATTTCTCACCGACTGCGCTTGAGCTCTTATACTGGAGGCAACTCACAATTTCACACCACTTCTTCCCATGGCATAACTATTTTTTCGAAGAATTTCCTAGAAGTCGAAAAGAAGGCTCACCATCTTCCGGCGAAACTTTTCTTTGACCTAGGATAAAGGCATTTCTTCCGAATTTACTTCTTGGAAGAAACATTCACAATCTCGACATAAAAAAATGTTAACTACTAAGCTGGCAACTTTGCCAACAGAAGAAGAATGAAAAAATGAGGATGCGACGTCTCGGCTATTTCGAAGAGACAAGGCCTACTAAACAAAAAATTAAAATATACCGGAAAGGGAGCGACGGGAGATGAATGCAAGGAAGGAAGGGTGGGAAGGGCGGCGGAAGAAATACGAAAACAACAATATCGACAGCAAAACAACAACATAACTCGCGCAAACTAGATCGACAAAATTGGTCACTTCCGCAGAAGGGTTTGAGGGTGGGAGGGGTAGCAAAAAAAAAGAACGCAAGAGCTGTGGCGCTCAACTAATACGGTAGTGGGTAAGTTGCCCGGGGAAGCTAGCGAGCGGCTCACGTAGGCGACAACGAAGTCAAGATTTGCGGCTATCCCATTGCGCTGCAGAGCTCATCCGGCCGAGCTAAGCTGGACGAATGGAAAGCTGCGGAACAGGAGACGTACTCGAAGGGGAGAGAAAGGGTGGGAGGTGGGACAAAAACGACATGGGAAAGGGTGAAACTCGTGGAAAATAACGAGTTATTTGGCCCGAGTGGAGGGACGGATGGAGGTAAGCAAAAAAATTGCAACAGAGCGGTACCGGCCGCAGGCTGAAAGCTGTCCGCATCGAGGGAAGAAAAAGGCCGTGAGGAAAGGAATAAAAGAGAGAAAAGCATAAAGAAGTAGCGGATGGAAGTAGCCTCTATGATGAACAATAAAACGAAAACAACAGAAGGGATTTCTTCCCCCACCCCTACTCTTACCCCAGTGCCAAAAAACTTCACTGGAAGTCTAATTTTTTCGCAGCCTTTCCTCAATTCCCCGTCTTCCTATCAATTTCCCTCCTCCTTCCTTCTCCTTTTTCCCTTCGTAGCACATAAAATCCCTCCCGGGCACTTCTCTCTTTCCCCACCGTGGCCTTCGATGGAATTCCCAGGCAGAGGGGCTCACCCCCTCGTCTGGCGCGACTTCCTACACTTTCACGAGTCGCTCTCGCCACCCTTTCCCAGCCGCTCTCGCCCCACCGGGCCCCGCCTCAGTTCCACTCCACAGACATCTGCTCCAGGGCGAGAAAAGACGAGGGAAGGAATGGCGCGATGGGGAAGGTGGGTGATACAAAGGGACAGACGGAATCAATCATTTATCAAAACGACTCCCCTGGGCCCCTTGAAGTGTGAATTTCAAGTCGCGACGAGAAGCAATATTTAAAGAAGAGTAAAAACTGGTCAAATCAATATATAGATTCATCAAAGAAACGAAAAACAAGCTAATGCAATTTTTCATTATATTCCGCCATATTATTTCAATCCGTCATTAGTTTCCTGCTACATTTCGGTAATTTGTTTCATTGCGCATCGGGAGCGTATTAATTTGAAGGATTATGGCGAGAGTGCTTGAAAAGACGTGACATTTACAATAATTCAATGCCTACATGTACAGATAAATCATATAGGTCGTCATATTGTATGAGGGTTACCATAGAACCGCAACATTATACATGAAAAATGAAATAGTTTAAATACGAAATAATAATTCAAGCGCGTGATACACAGTACCTGGAAGTCCACAAAATGAAACGTTTAATTATGCTCATTGGATGGGGCGGTTCTCAACATAACCGCCGAGAGAGAGAGAGAGAGAGAATGACCAGAAAAAGCTGCTAAAATAAACCAAGACGTGGGGGAGAGAAGGCAGCCATTTTTGCGTGCGACGGAAAAGAATCGGGATTTCTATTCGCGGGGGGGGGCTTACGGACACCTACCGTAAAAAAAAGCAATGTGAACCGGACAAGCAGAAAGAAACTGGGCGTCTACGAGAGAATGGTGTTGTGGAATACAAGGGAAACCCCTGCTCTTGAGATCGGCTAAATCAACTTAATAAACCTCGCCACAGGCAGATAACTGGAGGGAAAGTGTAAAAATAAACTCGAAGACTGCAAATGAAAACGAGGAAGTGGATTTGGAGAGGGAAAGAAGATGGGACACGGAGAGTGAAAGCGCCAATCAGGCGACAAGGGTAAACGTACGGATAAAGCAAACATTAAACGCCATTGCCATAAAAAAAACCAATCCACTAAAGATAAAGTCTGAAAAATAAATAGGAAATGGAGTGAAACCGAAAAATCCAAGGAAAGAGCTAAGAACAGAATCGCCCCACGAAGACCTGCAAAACGCACGCAATTCTACCGAACAGAAATAAAGAGGGCATGGCAGACAGCAGTCATCAAATACTGTGAAGCATTTGCATTTTGTGATATACTAATTCAACATCAATGAGATAAATGATTATACTTCAGCTAAATTAATTCCCCGAATATTACTGCCACAGAAATCTAAAGCATTAATTCAGTATTGCGTGTTGATATTACTAATGCGATATGTACCATCAGTCAAATGTAATTCTGTAGTGGCACAAAGATAGGAGAATGAAATGCAAAGGATGAAAACCAGAGCAACGTTACAAAATGAAAGAGTTTAATCAGATTTATAAGTTTAAACCGAATTGTAATAATCTGATGAAGAATTGCTGCCCTTCCCGAATCAAACTGAGTTCGACTTGGAATCAAAAGTCAACATTATACGGCCCATTCTTTCAGAGTAGTTACGATTTTAAAACTATTTTTATAAATGTTCTATGAACAGTGGACAATGCAATATTGAGTTGTCTTTCATAATAAATCTTCCAATATCTACATTGGAGAAACCAAATGTACAACTCGTTCATCCCGGTACAGTAAAACGTGCCGAGATAAAAAGAACTTTTTTACCAGAGATGGGTAAGTAAGTACATTTTTAATGTGCAGCATTTTAAGCGATTAATCTCTATTTAATATGGGCTTCCAACAAAGCTCGTGACTTAAAATCTCCATATCACGAAAGTATTTGAGTTAATGATATCTCCTTTTTCGTTAGCGTAAATTCTTGCAAAAGAATTGCTTATATTGATGGGTACATCGATAAATTAAGTCAATAAGGTAAAGTATACGGTCAGTTAAACATTAAATCAAAGGACTTCCCTGCAGAGTGTTTCTTTAGAAAGAAATATCAATATTGAAGCGGCATCAAAGGAACAGCATTAAAAAGTATATTGAATAATAAAAAGATAGCAATTCTCAGAAATTAACAATCAACAATTAGGTAACTATTCAAATTCTCCGATTACGTAACATATGAAAACTAAAAAAAGGGCGGAAATAGACCACCTTCGGAAATGTACGTGTGCCCACAAACCTTTTACAAGGTCATCGCTAAACTGTGAAGACGCCCATGCCTGGCATTGAATTTTGCGCGCTATTTCCAGTATTATGCTCATCCTATTGGACGATTGACAAATAGGGGGAGCGGGGAGCCGCATTCGTTGCAACTTTGAGATTTCGACTCCGTCGTAAACAACAAATAACTTTTAAAATGAAGAGTGGCGACGGGGATTTTCCCAGCATGAAGCATTTATGAGAGGCAGGCGGACGGGGCAGAGGGGTCCGGTTTGGCGTGACCGAGCACGAAGGGAGGTTATGAGAGGCGGGGAGGGAGGGAAGGCCAAAATTAGAGTGACACCGTAATTAAATTGCCGCGTTGGAGAAAGAGAATGTTGATGGAAATTCTAAAAGATCGAACAAAAAACAGGACCGCCTCGATTCGCAGGAAAATGCGACGATAGAATATTACGACGTGAGAGCATATATGGAAGCGAAAACTTTCTCGAGGGACAAGGGTTATTAGAGCGCATGCGGTAGGGGGGAGAGGGTGAGGGGCGAGGGTATGAGACTGAAATCGAGGGCTGAATGCACGTGAAGAACGGAAGAGGAGGGGAAAAGAAATTCGAGTGAGGAAACAAACGAAGGACGCTGAAGGGAAAGAAGGGGTTAGGGAGATGAAGAGAACCGGGGTATGGCTGGGTGGAATAGTGGCAAATAAAACACGCTCATTCCACGTGTCACGCTGCAGCGTTTTTACGGCTCGCGATTTTATTTCTTGCGGTACAGAAGAGAGAGAGAGGAGGACAACGGGAGGAGTGATTGCGCGGCGGAAGGGAAAGGGGGGCGGCGGGGACAAGGGTGGGCCGCGCACTGGAGAAAAGCAGAGTGAAGGACTAGTCGAGCCATGGGAGGAGGAAAGAGCCGCTTTGATTAGGAGTTCGCAAACAACGCTCCCTAAAAGTTCTCTTTCCTGCACCCTTCCCTATCTATTCCCCCACGCATCCTTTCCCTTCCTCCCCAAACTTCCGCCCGTTCCCCCTTCCTTCCTTTCCCCGTAGCGAAAGGCGAGAGAAAATGCGACTCGGACGGAATAGGTGAGGGACTGCCGGCCGGGCGTCCACTCTCCAATGCTTAGGACTGCGCAGCAGTCGCAGAAGTGACGGGGAGAACTACTCCGTCGAAATAAAACGAGAGATTCAAGGACGGGGATTTCACTGCCTGCCGTGCTGACTGATGGCGATGATTTGCGAAGGAATGTGACCTATGAGAGAGAGAGAGTATAAATAGTTAAAGAATGAAAGACACAGCAGCAGGCATTAATTATTATACTGTGGGGTGGTGCCTCAGAGAGGCGGAAACGAGTCGTCGCTCACTATGCATCCGAACGTTAAGTCTGATGAATTAGGACAAAGGAAAATGTAGAATACGTAGACTGGTCTAGCCATACGATGAAGGTCATCTCTGAAGAGACGTATACAAAATAGAACAGAGCAGGGTTAGTAGGGGGGGGGGCAAAACTTGGTGGCTGCTTCGAATAACGCTTACCAAATCCCAAGAATCGTGGTGAGCGTAAAGGTGCCCCTTGGCAACATGCTGCACAGGCAAGAGCGGCGTCCCGTTGACCAAAAAACCATTAAAGGCGTCGCTGAGCACGAAGGCGGCGTGGCGGGTTTTCCCTCGGTGTGCGTGAGTTCACTCATCATCATTCACGAGTTCGCAAAAAGAAGCAAATATCGTGCTGCAATGTTAAATTACGACGGGCTATAATTTTAATAATAACACGGTTGATTTCCCTGACAAGGGGAGTGGGTCGGATTTAATAGTACACCGCTAACAACGCACACTTGTGCGATAGAAATAGAGAGGAAACCGCGCAAGACCCTGGCGTTCCTCGCGCTTTCAAGCACACCTGCCAGTCCAAATTTCTGTTTGGAATGCCGTCATACATATTAGAGGATAAGCGGCGCGCACTTGCATGCAATTAATGCGATCGTATTTACCTCACACTGCGATCGATATGGATCTCCCTCTTAAGAGATCGAAGACGGCCGCCACAGATCCGTCGGAAAGGTCATGTCTACGACCTACCATTACGTCCTCTCTTTTAGGGAAAAAAGATAAGGATCCATCATTCAACGCAGGAGTGGGGAATTTACCGCCCGCGGAGGTGTCCACGAGTGAAAAATACCTCGTATATCCCCCTGGGCACGCAAACGTACCACTGAACCTGACCGACTGCAAATCTTACCCCATTTCCCTTTCTAGGCAACAAAAAAATGATAAGGGATTTCAATTTTTCTTTAAGATTTGGAGAAAATCTACAGACATACCAATACGGCCATAGTCGGGTTATATGCCAAAAAAATACATAATACACATATCATAAGCACATTGTGCAGCTCATTATTACGCACGGCTTAAAACTCGGATTTTTATAAGAAAATTTGTAGTACCTACCGGATACGGATTTTATTTTACTTTTGAAATATATATCTACTTATTACAATTACATATTTGAAGCGTAAAATAATTTAAAACCGTACGGGGATGATGTAAAACTCATGGGTATCTGTAAACCGCATTAGGATTGACAAAAAGCATAACATATGAAAGACAAAAATGTTTTCATATAGATCAGCGATGGCAAAATTGCGGTATTTGCCAATTTGCAATACCAATTTGTTAAGGTAGAGTAAATTTTGTACACATCCATAGTTTTATGATGCAACTCAATCTTGAGAATGAGAAAGCAACTAGAAAAGGTAATGAGTCATTCCCATGAGCGAATCTAGCTGATACTAGTGAGGAAAATAACAACTCGTAAAAGAAATACGACGACAGGCTTAAGGGGATATAATGACTATTATCAAAAAGCAGGGAAAACCCTTCTTTAATCCAATCTAGTCAAACAATCTTATATTGTTATTATAATTTAAAAAACTGGTCTATACTCATCAAAACTATTTCTTTTTGTTGAATTTTAGTTAAAACCAAAGGCAAAGTTTCATCACAGCAATGAGGTTCATACGCATTTGAGAAAAATTCTTCTTTAATGCTGTACAGCTCTTCGGAGTAGCAGAGTCGCACTTAAAACATTAGGACAGCTCCATCTACTCATACACACGGCACACCACAATCCATCACTAGAGTGGGTGACAGGAGATGATTCCACACTAGGCACGCGGCATTAAAGTTAAATGTTGCTTAACTGTTAGTTACAATTTAATGGGTTAACTATTTCAAATAATGGAGATAAATTTAACAGCAGCAACATTTACTACGGGTTCCAAGGGACGAGCAACGAGAAAATGCAATAAGGTAGTTTTGAGGGGAGGCGACCGACAGCTAAGGTCATTTGCGCCATAGGGGATGGATAGGAAAGGATGAAGGGTGGAGAGAAACCCGGCGTCGGCATTAGCCTACTCTTTACGAAAGGCGCCAAGGGGTCCACAGTTTAACGTCCCATCCGACGGACGGCGTACTCACTCAAAGTGCCCTCCACAAAGCACCTCAAGTAGGGATCGAGATACCTCTGAAAAATATTCAACACCGCCGGGATTTGAACCCGCGCCCTCAGGGTGGGAAGCCAGTACGTTAGCCCCCGCACCATCTCGATCCCCGAAAATGCAATAAAAGAGAGGAAATAAGATAATGGAAAGTTACAAGGCCACTTAGCATATTTTTTCCAACGCCTCGTTTGCAGTTATTCTGATCCCTTAAGTATTTATATGAGCTCTAGGTTTCTATCGATACATGAAAACGGGAAATGAGAAAATGAGAAAACAGAGCTAGGGAAAACGATTAGGAAAGAATAAACTAATGAGTCCTTAGTAAGGGAAACATACCCATGGGGAGTAAAAGAGTGAGGACACAAGAGACCGTGAACCGAGTACCAATGATGGAGAGTCTAAATATAGGGAACCATGGTTTTTTTCGCGGACAAGGTCAGGGACGGATGAACACCTTCCTTCCTCCCTTCCCTCCTCCCAGCTGCCGCAACTCCTAACCTCTCTCCTCAACCTATTCTCAGACCTTACTCCTCAGTTTCATTCCTCCCTTGACGCCGTCCTCGCGCTCCCTCCCCTCCAAACAACGGCCGGAGGGCCATATCCAGACCGTGGTATCTAACTCCCGAGTGGAATGCGTGTGAGGTAGTGATTTGCTTCGAAGAAGATGACAAGTTGGGTGGGAGAAGAGTTAGCGGCTCCATTTTTAAACCAGAGTAGTGTTATTTGTGGAGGGGAGGGGGAAGGGTAGAGATGTGCGGATTATAACCTGAAAAAAAATATTGTGTTCTATTAAGTTCTATAATAAACTATCCAAGAATTTTTTGAGTCCACCCAGATGTAACGGGGATAAAACCCTTGACAAAGGAAGTAGACTTCATCCCCGTGAAATCCTCAATCAGATCATAGCATAATTCAACTGATTGTGTTTCGAAATACACACTTTCAGGCCCTAGGGGAACATATATGATTAAATAGCTATCGATATTCTTCATTATACTTTTCTCAAAACAAACGTTTAAGTTCTTTCCCATTAGTGGCTTTTATAGCTTCGGCGATCTTACGTAACTGTCCATAACCTTGCTTTCCAACCACAAAAAATAGTTTCTGTTTGATATCCTCTCCCTTCTCATCTCACTTCCAAATGCAGTTATACTGTAATGGTAAACATGGTGGAAAGCGAAAAATCCATCTTAACATTCTAAACAATGATTTACAGAATAAAATCACCAATTAATCAATTCACCATATCATAACTTTTACTCAGAGCAATTTTCGCTTTATATACTTAAAGCATGGCTTTCGCTGTAGGGAAAATTTGTGACTTCGAAAGAAGAGCTTTCCATTATTGGGAGAAAAATGTTTCACAAACATGACGGGATGCATATGAAATGCTCTTGTAAAAAAATTCACGATACGTTTTGAGGTTATAAACATAGTTTTTGCCGAAATATGAATAAATGATTACGTTTATTAAAGCACAAAATGAATAGAGAATATCTATTATAATCTTCACCTACATTCATTAGCGGTAGAGTAGATGAAATAACACAAAAACTGGAAAATTAACATCTAAAACATATCACATAATAAGTTCCATGATATTCGGAAAGTTTAAAATACAATAAGGATCCAAGCATTAGGAGCGTTAATATTGCTCATTTCTCAAGTTCAAGATTCATAATTCATTCCCCTACCGTCAACTCTGTCTAAAGAAGATTTACTCATAAACCTCGTAATGACAGCTCATTAAAATAAAAACAGATAACGTGCTTTCTGTCTCCATCTTTAAACTCTCTCTCTCTTTCCGACAAAACCACCGACAAATCCAGGACCACTTCACCGCGCACAACTTCTCCTACTTCCTCCCTTCGAACCCAAACAAAAACACTCACTCGAGACAAGGAGTTAAAAAGAGAAGGGAAAAAACGGGAGGCGAGTTCATTCTCGACTCCGAAGGCAATTCCATTTTTTTTCTTGCCCAAACATTGGTCCCGCTCTGCCTCCCAAAGAGATATCCGCAGTCTTTGTCCTCCGTTTCCCGGCGAAGGATCACTATTAAAATAATAATAATGATACGTATACAGGATTGTGAGAGAGCGAGGGACAGATGAAGCGTAAGATAGGGGATTGACGGAATTAAATAAGGAATACCCGCACATTCACCCCATCCCGCACGAAAACATCAGCATTCCACAGTCAAAAACCGCTTATCCAGTTTCTAGAATAGGTCCTCTGTCGCTCGCGCCGGGAGAGAGAGAGAGTGGAAGAAGGAGCGAGGGATAGAGAGAAAGAGAACGACAATGTCGGGCGGGTTCAAGGGAGAGAGAAGCGCGAGACATGACTAAGTGAAGGGGAGGAGGAAGTCTGGGGAGAAAAGTGAATGGGATAAGAATGAAAAGAGAGAAATGGGAAGGGTGGAGGAGAAGGGTAAAAGGTGAGGGGAGGGACTGGGGGCAGAAAAATATACACGCACACATACACATGACAGGGTAGGGCAGAAGACGCTTGAAAAAAAAGGGCGGGAGATTGAAAGGACGTGAACGTGAGAAGAGAGAGGAAGACGGTGGACGGAGAAGAGATTGATCTGAAGGAGAGAGGATGCGCGGGTTGGAGAGAAGGGAGACGAACCAAGGGATGCTAGAGAGAATGCAGAGAGGAACGGGAGGGGGTCGAAGGACGGGGACGCCAAAAGGGAAGGAGGTTCGGTGTGGGAAAGCCGTGTTTTGACGCCGGGGGATGGGCGGCGGGGAAATTGATGCGTCTGGAAAGTGCGAGAGGGGATGAGGGAGGGATGTTGGGGGGTGGGAAGGGGTTTTGCCGTGAAGTGAGTGGCGAAGGGTTCACGGGAGGGCGAGAGAGAAATGGAGGGGAAGGGCCGGTGGAAAATCCGAGGGGCTTTCGAAGGGACGTGAGGGGGGAGGGGGGCTGGGAGGGCGGACCGGGGATCCCGATGAAAGTGGGGAGACTGGTAAGGGGGGGATTTTCGGGTAAAGGGGGTGAAGGAGGGTAAAGGGGGTGTGAACGATTGCGCCGAGTCTGGAGGGAAGCTCCGCGAAAACTATTTAACGATGCTCGATTTAATTCACGCGCCCACAGCCAACCAAACACCCTCCCCGTTCCCTCTCTCTCCAGACCAAACACGGAAAACCCCCTCAAACCCCCAATTCCCCGACTCCCTCCCCCGCCCCGTCGCTCCCACTACGAACAAAACCAAGAGCCCCGGCGTCGTGCATTCGCATACGCGCACACGCAAGCACACAAGGAGAGGGCAAGACCACACCCAACCTCACCAGCCGTCTTATGCTTCGCCTCACCATCGTCCGCTCCTCGACTTTCCCGCCTCCCTCCCACTCCACTCCATTTCTCCAGACCTTTCCGTAAAATGAAAAAATAACAAAAATGCAAGTAACCATTTTACCCGCGCGGCCTTTCGCCTCCGACTTCCCCCCCTGCCCTCTCCCTCCGTCCAGACGGATGCGACGACGGTAGAGGAAGGGACGAGACGGGCCGCCCGGGCGGGTGGGAGGGGACGGAGACCGGGGGGGGACGAGACGGGATCGGTCTGGGTGGCAGACGGCGGCCTCCGCCGGGCCGTCCCCCTCGCCAGACCCCCTCCCCCCCTAGTACTCCTCTTGCATGTGCACGCTCATGCGTTAAACTTCATATATTGCAAGTCCACTGTGCGGGGGAACGAAGCACAAGGTGAGAAGAAACCCCGTCTGGCGGCGATGCCATCAGTCGAACGATTTACGCGCTGAATCAAAATGATGACTACGCGCATAGCTGTTACCATGTATTTCAGAAAATAAAATGGAGAAAACCCCAGGCCCATTGTTAGCACTTTTAAGTACACTGCAAACCACCTATTCGGTTTGTGACAGTAGTTAAGGAAAATATGAAGTAAACGAGACTCAGAAAATACGCACCAAAAATGTCTGTCTTTGGACAAAAACGTCTCTGTGGACACAACCTAGATGGAACTGTCGGAGACGGCATAAATGAAAAACAATGATGTGATCAAGTACGAAATATGCTTCGGTGGTGATTTCAGAGTAAAAATAATGTTAGAGGCAAGATTTTTCGAGAGGACATTAGTTAAAAAGTACTACACCTATTTATAACGGGGGTGCTCTCAACGTTGGAGAAGGAATGCGAGGCATAATCAACAAGATAAAAATCAACACTTTCAACCAAAACACATTTCATTTATAACGCTACTGATGATATATTCGACGGGGGAGGATAAACAGTAGCCTCGAAGGAGAAAAATATACATTTTTGAAACCCGCCTTTTAAAAGATTGATTAATTTAACTTAGGAGACCGTGTGATAGCAGCGACACGAAGGATGAATGATTTTTAGCTTCGCCATAGATTGCTTACTTTTCATACCGAATTTATCATTGAAAGAAATATTTGCAAGTTAATATCAGATTGAATGTGCTACATTCCAAAACTATATTCGTCGCAAATGTATTTCGACGATACTTCATATCTTTCCTTTGATGAAGTTTCTCGCTTTGTTCAATTATCGACGGGTGTGTTCCCAGAGTCGCATAACGAAGAAAATATGATAGTACGATTTTTTTATAAAATGTAATTGATATTAATATTTGCCAATTTTACATATTTTTGGCGTGCTGCAAGCCACCGCAAGGGTGTGTGGCAGGGGAACACTCAATACAGGTAATACCTGTTATTTTGTTGAAATAATAAACGAAAGACTCCAAATATCTACATACTCTAAAACTAAATGGCAAGTAAAAGCCATAATAGGGTCAGACCTTATTCAAATATTTATTTCGTCACCACACCGTTTTGAATTCCTTCCAGTTGAAAATACTATATATCAAATTTAAATCTTACGAAAGGTGTTGAGTATTCATTATAGTAATTTAGTTGTAAGTAACACTTTTATGAAAAAGTTGAAATTTGATAAATCGGTTCGCGACTAAGGAAAGATATTAGAGGATAGAAGAAATATTTATTTGGAAAGAAATGGTAATAAAGTATATAAAGGTAATTGAAATTTAAAACGTATCAAAAATTCAATCGCGAAATTTCACCCTGAATGAGATGCAGCTACTCATTATTTCTAAACAATTCCTTAGCCCTATATAATAGGTATTATATACCTTACAATTGTACGATACGTGACGATGAAAATCTGAGTTAGTTCTCTTATTTTATTAAATAATTTATGAACGCATGACTGAAAAACTGCAAAAATTGTCCCATGTAACATACAGGAATTGTTGTATTGAGAATAGAAAATCAATTTAAGCAATGCTAATGAGCGTATCCGAAGTTGGATTGATTGCCGAATTGGATCGAGTGCAGCTTAAAAGAGCTATTTGTAAAATGTCGTTGTGATAATCATAGTTACGTATCCAAATTAATAGAGCAGCTAGGCTGGGAATCACTCGCGGAGCGAAGGTTAAATTACATATTGAAGCTCTTGCATAAATTGGATGTCTCTGCAGCAATAATGCTTAAAATGTATTTTTACCCCCATCGTACTACGGTCTGAGAGATCATGTCAATTAAATTAGAGAGATCAAGTGTAGAACAGATACATTTAAGATGTAATTTTTTCAACTAACGATACTGGATCAGAATAACATTGTTTGACCGCGGTAGGACCATATTCTGGTCCAAATTAGTCTGCTGTGTATTCAACCCTGGCCACATACTCTAGCGGTGGCTTTCAGGGCACTAAAATATCTAATACGACGCATGCCACTTGTTATAGATGGATATTGGATATGCCAGCACTGTATAAAGTCGTGAGAAAAAGCGGTTAATAAACACATGACCACTGGATGGATTTCGTGTGAAAAAAATTTCGACTGACACTGCCGTACGAAATTCACCGTTTTTCTTAAGAGTGTTCGCTCACGCGTTTATATTTAAATAAAGTCAAGCCTGTCAACACAATGTATTCTTACCTACACTACATTCTTGCGGCCGGAATAAAAACAAAAAATGATTTTTGTCCCGCAATACGAGTCTTTAAACGCCTCGATGCTTATCTAAGAATATTTTGCACGCAAACAGGTCGGTTTCGACTGAAAATAATACGCGCACTTGTTGCATTAAAAATCTATAATGTACCTAATGAGAGATTTCCACATTTTAATACGAAAATACGGACTACATTATTCAAAAACAGACATTTCTGAACAATGAGGGTCAGAAATCGCATTTAGCGTTGCGCTTACAGCTTTTCTCCCAAAGAAATCTCCAGCACATGTTAACATACCAACCTGCTCTGAAGATTCATCTGTTAGAAGTATTTGCCAAAATATGACGGTTCTAAAAAGAATGAATTCTGCGAAAAAACATTAAGTGGCGCGTATACTAGCTGGGAATTCCCGATGAGAATACGGCTTGCGTGAGCGCTAATCTGTATGTTTTCACTATTATCCTATGCACATCCTAAGTGAATCCTCGACCTTCCTCATGGGAAATCCACACACTCACTTCAAAATCGATGAGCAAAAATTTCGATGGCCCTCGAAAAGCACACTTTGAAACCAATTACCTTCACTGCCTCACCACTCTGCAGCCACCGAATCAATTAATGCGCGTGAAAGTCCCGGAAGGAGAATCGATGGCAATACGTGAAAAGAACCTGGAAAACACCTTATGGAAATATTATCTCCAAAATGAAATACCTCTTCTAATCCTCTTCTGGAAAACTGAATAAAGGTAACTATTCTGATTACGACATTCAAAAAATAAGGTCAGTTGAGTCAAGCGTCACATTTTCGAAGTGCTCAAATTCACAATCCATATACTTCCACGAGGGTAAAATACAAATACGATATTGTGCGTTAAAAATATTTTTAATTTCAGTGTAAATGTCAATCACATTAATACATCAGCTTAACTTTTTAATGCGACATCTTCGCAGCCATTTTAAAATTACTTAAGAAGTCGAATGATCCTATGCTTTCAGCGAGGACTTACTTCCTATTAACATCACGTGAAAACTCTTCCATAGTTAACTAGTTTCATAGCTAACCTTTTCATCACATTTACCGAGAACTCTTCTCATAAATCCTAATTTTTGTTAGCTTGCCCCCGTATGTGTTTCACCCAGGAGAGATCGTGAGTGTGAGTAACGCCTAGGTATTTAATTGAGCCTACACATTTCATTTCGGTGTTTCCAATTCAGTAGGCGTTCGGGTGGGAATTGTTCTTTTTCCAAAAAATATGCCAAAGCCTTTTTTTAAGTTTAATTCTAATTGCCAAGTGTCGCACCAGCGTTGTATGACATTAAGGCCATCTGACAAAGCTGCTGTGTCCTCAGGATCACGGATATCACGGTAAACCACTGCATCATCGGCAAATGAACGTATCCTACTGGTGACTACGGAGTCAATGTCATTTACGTAAAGCAGGAATAAAAGAGGCACGATGACACTTCCCTGGGGAACACCTGAAGTAACGTCTACAGCATTTGAGCTCACTCTATCATTCAAAACTCTTTGAACTTGACCATTCAAAAGGTCTTCAATCCCTGGATATTTTTACCTATGCCATATGCTTCTAGCTTTGCGAGTAGTATACTATGTGGTACTTAGTCGAAAGCTTTCTTAAAAGAGAGAAAAACTTGTCCACTGAACCATTGCTCTCTATCGAAATAATAATATCATGAACAAAAAGCGCAACTTGTGTCTCGCAGGATCAACCTTTTCGGAAACCGTGCTGATTTTTCATTAATAACTTCTGATTTACGAGGTGCCTCACGATCGAACAAGCAGCATATTCCTAAACCTTACACGAAATGGATGCGAGGGAAATAGGTATGAAATTACTCGGTTCCTCCTTGTCTCCGTTTTAAAATGAGATAGTAAAATACAAAAATAATATAGAAAAATCTTTAATTCAATGGAAAGATTATATACGACGGAGATGCACATTTGTCATCACTGTCATGGTGTGAATGAAGGCGAGGGAGAAAAAGGAAGGTCACGTTTAATGTAAACATGCTAGGACATGAAACGACTTACCAATATAGTTTTAGCTAGAAGATAAGAATATCTGGGTAAGTGGAAGGTTGAAATGGAATAATTCTGAAAACTGGCAAGGGGGTGGTAAACTGCGGTTATAGTCCCCAATAACAAATTTAACAACGAGTTTTTAATGAGGCAACGAGTAAAGATCCAAGAATAATAATAGCATAAATAATTTTGGGAGAAAAAAATGCGATAGCGCACGTAAAGCCATTAAGGTCAATCGGTAGCAGCATCTACTTATCGCACATGCGATAGCCTAACCTTAATACCCCTGCGCGTCGCATGCTTCGATAATATCTTTGAATGAACAACTTCAACCTCCATGCCCAGAGCTACCATGGAACCTCGCTCAAATATTCAGGTAGTTGGAAACTCCCCATGAAGTTTAAAAGACAGCTCCGAAATTTCATCCTCGGAATTAACTTCACCGATTTCCAATTTTACGGTTCAACATTTTTTTCAAGATCGGATTTCTCTGTCCCCATTGCAAACTGTCACAAGCAGCACCATAAGACAAACAGCAGGTGGGAAAACACACACTTAAAGCTACGGTCTAATAATTATTTCCTCATCAGACGAAATATTACAATGAAAAACAAGACTCAAGAAAAAGGTTGAACAATTATTCCTGACATCATCTATGGGTTTTAAAGAAAGAAAGAGAAAATACATTCTTTAAAAAAATAATGGGACGAAGAACAGAATAAATGCTTGAGGTCTAAGGAAAAGAGAGGATACACTCAACTCGAATATGGTATAAGGAGAGCGGGGAGGTAGTTCGGATAAATATAATAATAAGGAAGTATGGAGAGGAGAGAAAGAGAATAATGGAGAGGAGGGGAAGGAAATTAAGTAAACACGGAGCTTAAATTGAAATGAATTCGGAGGCGGATGCGAACTGGTAAGGATTGATGAAATTGAGGGAGGAAGGAGGAGAGGTGGAGTTGTATGCGGTTCGGAAGGAGGGGTGTGGACGGCCCAGGGCGAAGAGGAAGGGCGCCCGAGGAAAGAGGGCGAGGGCCGACTGACACATGGCGCTCCGATTCGGCGGTTAAAATAAAAGGAGAAAAAAATATATGAATGTAAAGGTGGGGTTGAAAGAGAGGAGAGGCATGTTTGCAAGCGAGGGCGAAGCCAAACACAAAAAGGATTCCGTTTGGGAAAAATGCTCGCGTATGAGAGAGAGGAGTTACCATAGCAGTTCCAAAGGAAGAAAATGGAGAGACCGTTGAGGAGGAAAACCTCCCTTAAGGAAAATGGGAGAAAAATTTGGGAAAGGCAAACATGCTCAATAATGATAAATGCGATGCATTATAAACCGAGATAACATCAACAATGGCCCGAAAATAGCATTGCTTCCCGCGTTTGAAATTAATTCTCCATTAGGTGAAAGGGATAAACTCAACTCAGCTTACCTCAAATGCAGTAGAATTTACTTCAGGCGTTCCCCAGGGAAGTCATTCTTGACATTCGCCCTAGATATCTTATAATCATAATCGATCTCATTCTTTTTGTCGCTAGAGATATCATCTCTAATATTTTTCATCTTAGCGTAACATAACCTTTGACGTCGTAATGCCTTTCTCACATCCGCGTTGTACCATCTGATTCCGTGTTATCTTTTATAAATTTACAGGGAATGAACTTGTTGACTATTGAACGCGTGATCTCAAAGAAATGATTCCACGTACTCTCAGTAGTTCGGTGATTACTATCTTTCTCAAAAATAGTAAATTAATTCTCAAGCACGCACTTTAGGCCATTGTAGTCCCCTTCCTTAACCAAGTAAATTTTCCTTTAAGGATACTTATTTCGGACTCCATGAAGCGAAAACTTAGCATTAACCGCCCTGTGGTCACTAATTCCTTTTATAGTTCCTATATTTAAGACTTTTTCGGCTTTCGGGGTATATATATAAATAAAATCTTCCCACGAGATAGGCCCCACATTAAGATTGCATTTGGCTGGGCAATGTGAACGGACTACTCAGCCCGACCCAAACACACGGGCTACGTATAAAAACACCATTCTTGAGATCAGCAAAAGAAGAGTGGGGGTTCCCAGGGGGTTAGAATAATCAAGCGTCTTCTGGACTGGACACTTAGACCCTGTTCATATGAAACAAATAAGCTCGAGCAGCACAAGACAAAATAAATAGTCCCGATCGAGGCGCGAGGAAGCGTTTGAATGCCGAGGGGGGTAATACTCTACCCCTCACCCACCTCTCCCACACCACTCCGCCAACGCTCCCCTAGGCGCCGCGCCCGCAAAACTCTCTAGGCGGGAAGGAAAAAGGAGACGACAGGGATAAGAAGAGGGACGGGACGGGAGCACACACGCAAGCATGTGCGAGTTAATTCCACTCAAACCCCGTTTCCATGCACTTATTCCCCGCCGACCTCCCACCGCCGACTCCTCCTCCGAACGATCCCCTTCAACCTCCCCCTTCCGACCCGCCATAATATCCCCGCACGCCGTGGAGTCTATCCGCCTCCCCCCCGTCCGTCCCCCCCTCTTCCTATCCCCCCCCGCCCCGTGCGGAATCGCGGCCGTAATAATAACGTCTGGCTACACGGGAGAAGTGGAGGACGAGGCGTGGGGAGTGGCACGGGGAGACAGGAAGGGTGGTGGTGGCTGAGTGGGTGGTGCGATGGAGAGAGGGGGGAATGCATGCAGGCGGGGCGATGGATGTGGCGGGCGAAGTTGGTTATGGTCATGTGTGTGCTACGTCACGCACTTATTTCTCCGCTCCATCCCTCCCTCCACCACCTTTTTGCTATCCCACCCCCTCCACCCCCTTCACCCCCTCCCCCAACCCGCCGGTGAGTGTTAAAAACGCCAACTTTTTTCCGCACCCAGGCTGATGGGGAGTGGGATAAGGGGGAATAGGGGCAAGGGAGAGACAAATGTGGAGAGGGGATACCGATGTGATACGGCCACAACATACAGTACTCGCCGCCGCCACTACCACCACCAACCCGCTAGACGCCCGCCGATGTGAAAGGAATAAGGGAAAAAAAATATTTTTCGTCTGGACAAGGACGACGTGGCGAAGTTGCTGATGAACACGCTGCGGCGTCTCCGAGGTCAGGGGAGGGAATTGAAATGACGGCGGAATTTCACGACGACAAGACGAGGAATGCTCCTTACCTACCCCTCTCCCGCTTTGCAAGTGCGGACTTCGTGGAACGCCGAACCCATACGGCCAACCCCCCTGGGGATTCTCATGCCTTTTTGTTAAATCGGACGAGAGCCATTCTTTCCGCATGAGAGTGACACGAGATCGATCTAATAATAGCCCGCCAAAGTTATTTTTCCTTCGCCTCGGAGAGTATAAGCATCCTAAAACTAATTTTACCATTATGTTATGTATTTTCGTTACTATAAAATTAAAGCAAGTGCGTCCTTAAACTGCATCTGGAAATACGAAGGGGTTATGAGCATGAGAATAACTGGCTCATAATAGGACGTAATTAACCTGTCAACTTATTGAAATTTCACTTCCGCCTATTCAAAGTCCACTAATAGAAATAATCCCAATGAAAATTCGACGGATGGAAATACACTCGTGATCAGGTAGCAACTATTTTTTCGTGCCATTTTCCTCAAATTTTGTTTATCTCACATAAAATATAGATGTAACAGGACCAGTCTACCTAATAACTTCAACAAACAACCCTAGCTACTGAATTACACACCTCCATACCCACGAGTGCGGCGGGTTTGCCGAAATGTAGAACGATAAGGGATCAGAATAACATTGTCCGACCGCGGTAGGGTCATATTCGGGCCAAAATTAATCTGGTGCTTGTTCCACCCCCTGCCACACATCCTGGCAGTGGCTTGCAGGGAACTAAAAATGTCATGTAATGTAAAGCTTTCTTTGAAGAAATTCGAGGGAAAGTAACTCAACTACACTACTTCCTATACTATTGCACTTTGAATTATATTTAGGGTTAATCCATTATTCATATGGCAAATTTATTAGTTGATGCTGAGGGAGAGGACATCAATATATTATTCTTCAACCAAGGAGTAATCTTTCAGTTGAACCACACACCCTAGCGGTGGCTTGCAGGGTGCATAAATAAATAAATAAATCAATGACTTGATAATCATTTTGGGTGCATAAAAAGATGGGGAATGGGTTATTCGGGCCTTATCTATTACGTATCAATTGGAAATATGCGAAGAAAAGGTGAAAGACCAAAGCTAAGATAATCAGGAGGAGAAAAGTATTTGCCAAAATACTAGCATTCAAGTGCCAATGAAACAACGGACCATAAACGTCGAAAAAATGGCAATCGTTTCTTTTATCCATCTATATACCCTGCTAGGATATGTGGTAGGGGGTGAGCACATACCAGAATAATTTTACCCGAACATGACGCTACAGCGAAACATGTCAGGTTAGAAGGGACTAATCATCATTTTCATGATAAGGAAAATAAGAGATTTAAGTTTATTAAGTTTTATAAAGCCTTTTATTATTAGAAGAAATGATGAAAAATAATCAAGAAGAATTTTCTGGTAAAGTAGATTTCACTTCGTGATAGGCATTTTTAAAACAAAGATTAGAAATAATAGTCGTTTAATCGAGTCTTAATACTTTACAAGACGAATGGAATGGCGACATTCTCCTTCAACGAGCAACAGTGTGCTTAGGAAATCTAACGTTACAATCCACTGCCGATTAACTTCGATTTTGGGTTGAGTAGATCAAAAGGAAAGAGGAGAGCGTCTCTCCCCGCAAAAGAGAGCTCTTTTTCCCCGACAAATTTAACGATGCCCTCAGCTGCTCCCCGTTACTCTAGTAGGTTTGGCCCGAGATGAAAAGTTAGTCTCTTTGTTTTGAGAAGGATGGAAAAACGGGAGAAGCTAAAAGTGAATGGATGACAAGGTGATTTTTATTTCCCCTAAGGATCAGACGAGCCCACAACCGAAGGAAAATCCCAACGCGAAGCCTCCCGCCGTAAATTTGCGAGGGGATTCGTTTGCGGTTTATCTCTATGGTCCACTGGCGGACACAAAACGTAAGACACAAATACAGAAAGCACATAGGCTCCTCACGGCCCCACACGCTTATTTAAATGAGCACCTCCTTCACCACATGATTCTTCACTTGTAAAACAGATTTCCACATCACCCCCTGCCCGATGAAAAATATGAACAGCCGCAAAATGTGGTCTGAAGGGCATCGATGGGAGACGGATGGGACAGGGTAATGCTAGGAGTGCGTACGTGGAATCCGTGAAGTTCCAAATGCATTAACAAGGGCGGAGAGGGAGATGGGGGAGGAGGAACATTCGGTGATTTCACCAAAAAATATGGGCGAGGATAGGAAAAAAGAAATCCCAGGAGGGAGGTGAGAATGGGATAAACAGGAAATAAATTAAGAGCGAAAACGAAAGAATACTGAAGAACCAAAGGAGCTTAACAAAACGAGCGTTGGCATGAAGAAATTATCTTTTCCTACACGTATAATGACTTTACTAACAGCCGTTAATGAACAATCATCTTCGGTAACGCATGACGAGACGACTTGGACTCACTATTACTCCTTCGCTAGCAAGTAATTACTTCCAATTTCACAAGCAGCAAACGAAACAGGCAATAACTTCTTAGATAAGAGAAGGAAAGTGTACGAGGAAAATGGAGCCCGTAATGTTCGTCTCAATTAACCGTTGAGGTAGGTGGTGAAACACTTCTAAAACTTGAGTAACATAAAGCAACTTTTCTCAAACAAATAAATCTATCAGGCAGGATAAAGCTTCTCTAAAGAAGTCCCTTTCAAGCAAGAAATATATTCACATACGCTGGAAAATAGTCCCCAACGCATATGACTTACAATTCAATAATATAATATTGCCATTTACCTCTCGCAGTCATCACAAATTTTGGCATGAGTCAGCGCTGACACTCGATTTTTATCTTTGATTGCCTGGAAAGCAGTTTTATCTGGAGCTCCAGCGGCGGCAAGATTGCCACACGTTAGCAATCACATGCATTACGTGCGACTTCTATCGTGCCAACTGATAAAGTGCACCATCACACCAAGAACCGTCAGCGTCTATTCCGTTTCCAAACGCAGTACATAAACGAACTACAGCAGTGGGACTGAAAATTTTAACTCGGTTGAAATCAAACTTTAAAGGTCGCCAATGCATTTGCTCAAAAACTTTGGCGAATAACTTACATCGGTTCTGTAATAATTATTTGCGATCCCATTTCCGTAGCACACTTGATAAGAACTTATTTCCAAACAGCGTCAAATCGCTCGGTTGCGACGCGTATAAATGTAGTACGTATGCATGTACACTCGTGCAGCGTCCGAAAGTGAGGAAATACAGGCCTTTATGATGAACGAAAACCTGTGGCGTGTAATGCAGTTTAGGCTGTCAGTGAGTACCTTCTTAGGCGAGGCTTGGAAATGAAGGGGGTGTTAAGTTTGCGTTCTTCCTAAACCAACCTTAAATGGCAGAGTACTATGCAACAATAATAAACTAAAACATTATTCACCAATCATACATCTCTAAGGAGATTTTAATTGACAATTTTTCCCGCACACATGTATATACTTGTAATTATAACAGTTTTGGCAGAAACCAAGGGAAAGCACTCTAAGGCTTGCGAAGGAGGAACCTTATGAACATTGAAAACCATACAGAGCGCACACCATCCCGTTCAAGTAAGGAGATGAATATCATAAAACAACGGAAAAAGACAAACCAAACCTTAAAAATGTATCTGATGAAGTTTACACTTTATCTCATTTAATTCAAAGCTCGAGTGAGTTTTTAATGAATAATTTTTCTTCTTGAAACTTCTTCATTACTCTAGTTCAAAATTACACCATAGCCATGTAAATTTAGTCAATGACAAAGCAACGAAAAATTAATTAAGTCGTTTTAATTAATTTACTATGCTTTTTATTTAGGACGTCGAAATGGTGAGTCATGAAGTCTCTTCATCGGGCGTACCCTAGGTCGTGAGTTAATAAAACGTGCCGCAGACGCAACAAGATAATTGCGATCTCAACTTCCCTATCGTGAGTGACTGCCTGAAAATGGCGGTGAGGGCGCCCACACATGGAGCAAATGCATAAATAAAAAACACTGGCATCCGTTTGCAAAGAGATTTGAGAGGCGAATGCCGACCACCGCGGAAAGGACGGCGATAAGGATGGCATTCATGAATAAGAAGGAAAGAGAGAGAAAGAGATAAGAGGAAGCAGATAGACCCCACGGCGATGGCACATCGTGCTAGAGAAAGCAAAGGCAAACAAAAAAGTAGAAAAGAGAATGGTGATGTTTCAACTTCAAGGGAGAGTTTCTCGAAGAACCTTGCTCTCATAATGGACCTTCATCTGCGATAACACTCAGAGCACAGCACTGCCTTGTCTCCAAGAGAGACCCACCTTGGAGAAAAACGGAGTCAAATACTAAGGCGTTCATAAGGCTGGAGCGCACACAAACAATTAACCAAAGATTTTTCATCGCAGGAAAACTGACTGATAGCTTCACGGTAAACAGGGTTGCCGTTGGGAAATTAAGACCTCTTAAGCTATGACTGCAATGTTATCAGTGAAGAGTTAAATAGATTGTGAGGCACTACTGATCGAGCGACCAGGAAGGTTTCTACACAGCGCGTGGATATAAACACGGAGAAATATGGTGAAATCTTGAAGAAAGAAATGGGTGCAGAGAGTTTATGAAAAACGAAAAAGTTCTTTGACAGCTATGGACATGTGAAGACGTCGTAAACTAAATAAAGCATCACAATAGCACACTCAGTTTTGCGTTCGTTAACCAATAATTTGACAATGAATAATTTTAGCTTTCCTTCCATGGGCTCTGACAAAAAATTCTGAACCTGAAAAATTAAAATTAAACTTGATTTGGCAACAAAATTCGCAAATAACTTGGTAGACGCCCGCCAAACGAGACATCTCAGGTACTCGTCAACGTTTACGTACATGAAAATAGTGCGCCTAAGGCTACCAAAATGACACAACAAATAATAATTCATAATATGATGTGATAGGCCTACTTTACGGCGATACTATCGAAAAATAGTCCCTGTTCATCACCAGGCCATGGACGAACTACCGACTCGTAAATGGAAAAACACGTTCGTTGACACTCTGCATTACGAGATAGGGGACGAGCTTCTCGGTCTTCATCGAAATATGTCCCATTAGAATCCTTGCTTCACACCCAGGAGATGGGAATTTGGGAGGGGGGACGGATGTTCAGGGCGACGGTAGCAGCAACACTGGTCATTTACGATGTTGCCAAATTCTCGCGAGGAAGCAAAACAACTCCACCACCTAACACTGCCTCTCGCAATAACTCCCACTCAACTCGCGCCTCATTTCACCGTCTCCTGCCACCTTCTCCCGACATCATCTGCAGCACCTCGCGGAAGACACTTCCCCCTCCCTCCAATCCCCACACCGGCGCGTGGCTGAACTCCAATTGCCCGTGGGTATTCTTATTCCTACTCGCTCCCAATGCTTCGGCCGCCCCCATGGGCATTACGCACACCGTTTTGGTTACTATCGAGCACCTGGGCCAGCATCCCTCGCGCTTCCAACGCTCGCTCCTCCCATCATTCCCCCCTTCTATCTCGGGCTCATCTTGCAGAGGAGTAAACATAAAGGCGAGGGAGACCTTACTCTCCTTGCGCCGGCAACAACAAATGGGATGAGATTCGACGCGGGTCCGTGGACGTTCGCTGGAAGGAGAAGCGCCTCCCGATCTTCGAAATGTTTTAAAATTAATCGATGAGCATGGAAAATATAAAATCCAAGTCCTCATTAAAAAAATTACGTAAGTTTTATCCTAAGAAACTCATTCCATGACAGTTTAGACTGATCCTGGAGAAAAGCATTTTAAATAAAGATCCGAAGACGAATGTACACGAAATACCAAACGATCAAATTTGTGGGTTTGAGCGAAGTAAAAATTTTATGAGGGTGAACATAAAGCTATTAGACGAAAAATACATTAATGAAACGCTCTTACGATTAATATAAATAGACAATAACCTTAAGAATAACAACTACAGGTTAGGCCGATTATGGAGATTAATTTCCATCGAAAAAAGGCCAGAGTAAATCATGCTAAAGTAACGCTGCATTAAGAATTTCCTTTTGCGTGTTCCCTATCCCAGAAAACTCAACGGAGGTTGACCCAATTAAAACTGCAACACAAGAGAGGTTTTGGTAAAGTGAAACTTGACAATTGAAGAAATTCAAATTTTTAAAAAGAAAATGTAATAGGATAACCACAGTAAAACATTTAAGGACGAGTTGATTAAAGCAGCGATATGGAATTAATTCTGCACTAATAAGAACTAACTGTAAGTATTTTTCCACCTTATATACTCACTCTCACCTTATAATGCCTACTCCAACGTGTACGGAGCTGATAAGAATATGAAATTTACATGAGTTAAGATACGAGATAAGCACCTCATAACAATGAACAACCATAAAATATGTCAAAACCTATGGGGACAGAGAATCCGGTCTGATGAGTGGCGACGAGAGCAATGTTTACCAAAACTAAGCTTTACAACGATGTCAGACACTATTAGAGCCGACGAACGGGTAACTCCAAGGTTTCTGTTGCCTAAAATATCCACCTTTCCCTGAGGCAAAGGTTGAGTTTAGCTTGCGTTACAATGCCGATCCTTAGTAAAAACTCACAGTCTACGTCCTTGACGTTGGGAATATAATGCACGTTTCGTTTGGTTTCTGACCATGAGACGCATCGCTCGAGGGCATTCGTCGCACTTTTCGTAGCCAAGGTCGATGGAAATTAAGAAGTCATATCGCCTAGAATATTGCTACTTTCGAAAGTTTTCGGCCGTGGGTACAATCCAGCATTCTAAATGTAGAAACAACAATCACAAAATACACGGTCGACTACAGTTTCACCACATAATCAAATTGACAAACACCATCAGCAAAATAATGAATCCGAAGATTAGTTTTCAATTTGTATGATATTGGATTTTAAGCCGTCAAAATTGTTGATAACGGGGCAAGAATCGATTGACCATAATAATGGAAACTCTTTCGCGCATGATTTCGTCATCGGCGAGGCTTTCAGTATTAAGACTTCCAAATAGATATTGCACATTTTTTACTGCTCGGAGGTACACTAACCTATATTTCACGAAGAAGGCGCCTTTTCGGGCACCACCTGTACTCATAATTTTAAAAGGAAAAGGTCGAAGGAGAAAGATTAAGATTGGAAGATAAAAGAAGACCTGCATTTCATTTTTTTCGGTCACTTAAAACCTCTCTTCCCAAAACAGCCTTAAAAAATTTAAAAATCCATTCACATTGTGAGGGAGAACACCTGAGAAACCGACTCACTTTCCCTTCTGCCAGCTAGAAGGAAGAAATATGTAATGCCTGGTGAGCGGTGCCCTTTGATAATAAGCCACACTCCAAAAGGGTATCAAGATGATAACTGGATTCGCTTTTATGCTTTCAAGTTTTCGAACAAATGAAAGCAATGCATGCCATTGCTTCGGGCAAAAGTCAGGAAAAACTGTTCCAAGGAAAGTCATCATTCAAAATCAATGCGCACGCGTGAAAACTGTCTAATCTGGTCACAAGCATTGGCACTGGTTTTGACGATGCATTAGACCTATGCGGAAGACTTAGCGTCATTCTCGGAACAGCTTTGATACATTTTTTTTACCTGTAGTAGAAAAATAGATACCTACTCCGTTTGATCAAATGTATAAATCATGAAAAAGATATTTTAACTAGAACTCATTCGGTAAACTTTAATTACGTAAAAACAAAGTGCGTCAAGCAAATAGGTTCGATAAACTCGGTTGAAAACTCAGTTCCATTTAGTAGCGACCTGCGCCTTGTAAACATTTCAGAATTCAAGCTTTATGATAAATGCCCTGCAGCAGGCCGATGTATGGAGCATGTGTATACATTGAATAGTGACAAAAATACGAAACATTTTGAAAAATAAAACTCATAATCGAAATGCAAGCGTGTAATACGACAGAAAAGCAATTAACTGGACCGCAACATGCCAAATTAATAAACAAACGCGCCCGCAGCATGACGCCAAACATTGTTTCAGGCCTGTTATCTTCTCTCACCACGAAAAAGTAGTCTGGAAAAAAAACTAAAAACTTTCTACCGAAGAACCTACCCCAAACGCTCGAAACAAAAACGGAATGAAAGGGGATGAGCATGGAGGGAGCAGTAGTGAGCAAGAAAGAGAGAGGAATGCTTTAGGACCGACCTGACCTAGGTCACAGCAAAAGAAGTCTTACCAATTGAGCGGGAAAATGAGGGAGAGAGAAGGAGGGGGCCAGGGAAAAAATAGAGGAAGAATACGAGGGGGGCGGAAAGAGGATACGAAGAGGGAGAGCGGGGGAGGGGAAGGAAGGCGGGATGATACTGAGCTATCCAGGGGGGGGGGGGGGTTAAAGGGAGGGAGGAAAAAGCCAGTCACCTCTCGCCATTACCCACCCACCCCCTCGAGAGGATGGCCGCCCTTTCCCGAAATAACAGCCTCATTGCCATTAGTTCCAATCCATGCCCCAGATCCTATCACATAAAGCTTTCAAGCCTCCCTCTTTCATCCTCAACCCCACATCCCCCCCGGCCGCTCCCCCTATCACGTCGTCCGCACACCTCCCAGCCCCATTGCGCTCAGTCGAAAAAAATATTACGGATAAAAACGTTCGCGGATATACTTACACTCACATACAAACAGTCGGATACTCCACCGTCTCCCCACTCGTCCTCTCCTCATCCAAAATGGGAGAGAGAGGGGGATTAAGCGATGGAAGTGGCGAGAGCAAGAAGGATGGAGAAGAGGAAGAATGGCGAGGAGCCAAGACTCCTCTGCCCCATCAGAACTCTTCAAGTAGTTTCAAGCAACTAGGATCATCCCCTAACCTTCCGCCGGGACGTTCAAAACGTTCTACCTCTCTGCGGACAACTACGTTCGGGGGGAGGGGTGGAGGAAAAAATATGTATATATATTTGCACTTATGCACACAAGTGCACGTATATATTTATACAAACAAAGTCAGCCTTACTGCATTGAATGAAAATGTACACTATTCACATACAGAGATACGCGCTCAAATAGCCACACTCATTCCCTACACAACGAAAAAGTTTCCGCGACCTCTACCACCGACTTTTCCCTCATCCTGGGCGAGGAGAGAGGACAGCGAAAAATACATGGCCAAGCTCGGATAATAGGAAAAAAAGGAAAAAAAATCAGGCATGGAGGAAGAGACACCGAGGTCGTCTCGGAAGGGTCAGGAGGGAGATGGGCATGCGAGGTGGGAGGGAATGTGAGGAGGAAGTTTTAAGGGCGACGCTAAGAGTGAGATGGCGTGTGTGGAGGAGTGGGGTGAAATGGGGCGCAAGGCGTCTTTCTGGATGACCGGGTGCAGTTGCACCGGGCCCCTCTCCCCCACTTACCCCCCCCATTCCTCTCTCCGCCATTCTTCCACCCCAGACGCGATTCCGTCCATACCATACTATCGAGGTGGGGGGAATGAGTGAAAGAGGAGGATGAGGAGGAAATTCATGAGAATCGGCGCTCGTCCGCTTTCCGGCCCCGGGAAGGTGCATCCACGACGATCCAATGCGTGCACTCACCCGAACGCCGAACCCAGCCCTACCCCACCTACCACCCTTTATGCCTCCCCTCCTTTCCCGGTCTCACGATGTCGATCTCTCCCTTTATCGCATCTCACGCCCCGATTGTAATGGAAAAGTAGACGGCGTAATAGTGACTTTACCACTACTTCCATAGACCCCCAATCCCCATTTACCCGCCGCAAGGGAGACGTCTTCCTGTTGTCACACATTCAGATGGCTTGGTTTCCTTCGCTAAATTGCAAGGATGTACGTATGCATGGGATTGTGCCAGGCACTGCTCGGTGTAATTCCATCATGTTGTAGCACTCATTGGGCATTCAATCCTAGGATTTTTAAAATTTCTTTATATATACCCTGTAAGCCACCGCCAGGGTGTGAGGCAGGAGGTGAATACACACCAGAATAATTTTACCTGAACATGACCATACCGCGGTCGCACAATGTTATTCTAATCTATTATCGTTCGAAGATAAATGACATGTTAAATCTATCTGTTCTACACTTGATCGCTCCAATTTTGCCAACATGATTTCTCCTAATGTAGTACGATGGGGGTAATAATACATCGCCAACATCACTGTCAAAGAGACCGCCTTCCAATTTTTGATGGACCTTCAATCTGCAATTTAACCTTCGCTCCGCGAGTGATTGCCTGGCTGCTCTATTATTTTGGATACGCTAAGTTTAGCATAACAAATTTTTACAAATCAAGCTCCTCTACGCTGCACGCGATCCAGATCGGTAATTAATCCAACTTCCCTAGGAAAATGTTTTGTTAAGAAAAGACTCGTAAAAACTTTGATATGGAGCGTAGTTATGCACAGAGCAGACTTCTATCATCTTGGTCACTGACGCAGGATGATAAAAGTAGATTGGAAGCATTTGAAATGTGGGTGTGGAGAAGGATCGAGAAGGTGAAATGGACGGAAAGGAAAACAAATAAGGAAGAGCAAGGTATGGTGGGCGAGGAGAGAGGTTTTTTGGGAAAAATCATAAGGAGACAGGAAAAATGGATGCAGAGCATATTGATCGGCAGTGGGATGTTGAAGACTGTAATAGATGGGAGAATATTATGCAAACGAGGAGAGAGCAGGAATAAGATAGGAATGTTGGACGGGATGAAGGGAGGAAGGAAGTACACAGAGAGGAAGAGGGACTTAGAGTAAGTAGGTTGCTGGATTAGAGGGATGTAGAGTAGGTTGCTGGATTGTGTTTTGTTAGGAGTCACAAAATATTTATTTTGTATTTGTGTCCATTCAAAACCTAACTTAACCGGTAGATTCCTTATTAATTATTAGTATATGGTAAATTCTAAAAAATAAATCGATTTCCAAAGGAATCATCGCCTTCGCAATTGAGTTCGACACTACATCCCCTTCAACGGTTGGACTAAGACTTCGAGCTCAAGTATCAACGGCAGATTATTCCACTGCCGGGTGCCTCTGCCCTTGTCGCGCAATTGTCGCGATGGAGACGAAGAGACTATCCTTCAAGAGAGAGACTGACTCCTCAGCTCTCCCTTCGCCTAGCGAGAGGTTGCGGAAGAGGCGAATGACGCCGTTGCTTCTTTCAATGGTCGCCTCTTCACAATTTGCTAACGGAAGTCAGTCGGCAGTCCCTCTGTCGCCGCCGCGCCGCTCCCCATAATGAAAGAAAAAAAGAAACGTACCTTTCAGACACTCGTCATCGCTGTATCAAAGCGGAGTGACGGAAAGAGAGAGAGAGAGGGAGAGAGAGAAGGGCACTTCCGTTATTGAGGCTATAACCGAATTGAAACACTCCTTCGGTCACAGACGGTTCAATATTTGGACCAACTATGTCGCTTCTAACGCCCAACTTCGGGTCTACAGGGTTCGTCCGGAAAATAAGTGTACTGAGCTCAGGAAAAAAAATTTATTACACTTTTACATATCTTAAGCTAATATTCCTCAAAATAGGACCCTTGTGAGTCGATACACTTGTTCCAGCGGCGTTCCCATTCCTGGAACGCTCCCGCGAAGGCATCATCGGGAACCTCTCGAAGACACGTCGTCACGGCCTCTTTGACGGCGTCCAAAGTCCCGTAACGCGTTCCTTTCAAACTCCTCTTTATCTTCGGGAACAGAAAGAAGTCCGGTGGTGCCAAGTCCGGGCTGTAGGGCGGGTGCGGCAGCGTTGCCACGCCGTGCTTGGCCAAGAAGTCCGACACGACAAGCGCGGTGTGAGACGGCGCATTGTCGTGATGCAGCCGCCAGATGTTTTTGATCCCTAATAATCTCGTGCACTATTGTTTTTGGCACATTACACTGCTCTGCTATCATCCGAACACTAAGACGACGATCAGAGTTCAGTACATCGCGAACTTTTCGCACATTTTCGTCGGTGAGTGTCGTTGATGGGCGTCCATGCCGTGGTTCGTCGTCGACCTCTTCTCTGCCCTCCACGAACATCTTGTGCCACCGAAAGATCATGTTTCTGGACATGGCTGACTCCCCGTAAGCCTGGTTAATCATACCGACAGTTTCGGTAGACGATTTCCCAAGCTTTACCGCAAATTTGATGGAATAACGCTGCTCCAAAAACTTCGGCATCGCGTTCCGTGACGTGGGTCGAGCGTGGAGGTTCGCGTTAACAGAGCTCCTCACTACACCACAGCTCAGAGCCGACTGCCTTTTTCAGCGTCGCTTGCCAACATACCCCCCTCCAATCGCAGCCCGTCAGAGCGGTGCTGAGCGCGCCTGACGATGTCAGATAGCTTCAGTGGCTTGTCTGCCTTCTCTGAGCCAAGTTGCGTGACGCTAGCATTGCCTGTGTTGTTTCTGTGATTGTTTACAATGTTTAAAAAAATTGAGAACGCCGCCAGTTGTGAAGTGAGGGCAGTGATTAAATTCCTCAATGCAAGAAACGTTCGCCCATGTGATATTCATCGCCAATTAAAGGAGGTGTATGGAGACAATGTAATGGACGAGTCGTCTGTTCGGCGGTGGTGTCGCAACTTCAACATGGGGAGGGGGAACACACACGACGATGAGCGTTCGGAGAGACCGTCTGTCATTACAGACCAACTGGTGAGCTCAGTTGACGAATTCGTGAGGAACGATCGGCGCGTCACAATTGATGACATCTGTGAGCATTTTCCCAATGTTTCTCGAACAATTGTTCATGAAATTGTTAAACACCATCTGCATTATGCAAAAATTTGTGCAAGATGGGTCCCTCGCGTATCTCAATGAGCTGGCGGCGAAGGACTATGCAGCAGGAATACAGAAACTTGTCACACGTTATGACAAATGCCTTAATTTGCTTGGAGATTATGTTGAGAAGTAGTTTAAAGTATTCTCTTTCAAATAAAATTTTTTATGTTTGTTAATATTTACTTTTGTGTCTTTATTTCACGAACGGGTACTACTTTCCGGATGACCCTCGTAGTATTCGAAAGTACCTTTTTAGAATAATTCATTTGTATCATCGATGAACATATTTTCCGTTCCAGCGGTAACTTTTTGTGCATATATTCGAGTCCAAAAAAACTTTTTATTCATTTATTTATATACCCTGCAAGCCACCGCTACACAATAAATGAAGAAATTAACAGTTTAAATGAATTTAAAGTTGTTTCAATCCATCTCAAGTTCCGCAGTCTCTGAAATTGAAGTTACATCATCGTGTGATTGAGGGTGAATTCGTGTACTAGTGACTTGCGTAGGTAGTTCTTTTAATTTGGTTTAGGATGTTTATGAACGGAAACAAAAACTATTACCATTCAATGAAAAACATATTTAATTCATATTTTTCCTGTCTATGCACTTCTGCTGAAACATTAAATCGAATTTTTTCATGAAAGCATTACCACTATGGAGGGAGGGAGTTACAAGCCGAAAGGAAGGGCATAAAAACAAAACTAAGGCGGAGTGAATCGAGCAAATATGGCAGAAGACGACAGCTTCCGTGGAAGGACACGAAAAGCAAACACCAGTCGTGCATTGCCGAGCGACTCGAGGACGCGTGCGACTGAGGTGGGAGCGAGGAAACAAAAGAAAATAGCCAAACTTGACTAATCAAAAAACAGGGTGGAGCGAGAGGGGTAGGACCTAGGAGTCAAACTTGAGATGAGAGGAGAAGGTATTCGATTTGGAACGAACGACTCAATTGGGAGAGTCTGCTGCTCGCCCCTTCGTCCTCCAGAGTGGGCCACCTGATTTAACCCTCGAAAGGTGAGCAGCCGTCCAAGGGAGGGCCCCAGGGTGCGCGCATACACACACACATGTCGCGGCGGCGCGGAAGGGGGGGAAAAACCATACACCCAAACAAAACGGAACCAAAACGAAGGGAAAAAAATAAATATGAAAAAGCAGGGCCTCCTGCGAACAGGACGGATGCACTTTTGGAGCCGCCCTTTCCTTGGAGGAAAGGGGACGGTGTCGAGGAGCAGGGATAAGGAGAGGGGGAGAAACACCAACACACAAGGAACAATGCTTTGCCCCAAATTCATTCTCAAAAAACCGGTTTTCCCCTCACACGCAGTAAGAGTGTCTGCGACGGCGTCTTTCTGGAGTAAAAACGACTGAAAGAGGGGCGGCGGGGTAGAGGGGGGGGGGAGGGGAAAGACGGGAGACGCATCGAAGGACAGGTATAAGAGGATTGTGTAAGGGACGTTGGCTGGCTGAGGCGAAGAAAAGAGGAGTCCAGACGCAGCCTTAAGAATACTAGAATACTGAAATGTGCTAAGTTCTAACTCCAAGAAAAGAAACGACCGCCTATTTAAAGAGAGGAGAACACATTCGGGCTAATTTACCCGAAATAGGCACAGTACAAGTGGTGGCTTGCTCAGGGGAAACGTTCTCTCTCTTTTCCGACGCAGCACCAGACAAACAAATGTCACCATGAGATGGAAAACTTCAACGGGACTTTATTAACATCATAAATATATTAAAAGCTCATTCTCTTTCAAATGGAGTAGAGGGGGCGCTGATCCAAACTAATTAGTTCCAGGGCTAATTGCCACGCAAAGGTGTGTCTTCTAACGAATGTTTCCGATCAGAAAACATTTTCCGACCGTGCTAGAGGGGAGGGGGGAGTATTTTAGGTCCAAATGCGTCTCGTGTATAATCGCCCCTCCTACACATTCTGGCGGTGGCTTGCAGGGTACTAAGTAATGATAATAAAAATCTCAGAAATAACTCACATCCCTTAAGTCTTGGGTTTCTGTTTTAAAACAATCACGGCCTTAAAATTTTAAGAAACAAAAGTTTAAAAAATTTAAAGCTACAAAACAACACCGTATTTATATTTTCGAATTGACTGCGGTCCACGTGTCTCAATTCCAGTAAGTTTAGAAAAATCTCACTTCCTCGTGGGCAGTGGATCCTTTTCCGAAACACCACGTCCTCCATCGCCTCACTTCATTCCAGACTCCTCCCCTTTCTTACCTGCTCTCTACCCACCTCTCTCTAGCCGTCAAAATTCCATGAGCCTCCATCACAACACGGCCCTTCCTTCCTACCCCCAAGTCCTCCTCGTTCCTTAGACAGCTCCGAGATGGGGAAGGTGGAGGCTCCCGGCAGGGGAACAAGACGACGGAGGAAAATTGAGTGGGAGGGGGTTATAGGTTGCCAGACAGATTGGATGCGAGAGAAGCGGAGGTGGATCATAGTTAAACGCCCGGCACGGCCAGGTAAAGGACACACGTCTCCGGCGTCTTCTCCAGATGTACACCTCCAAGCCTCCATTTTCCCTACCGTCCTGCATTATTCACCGTCGAAGACCCGAAAAAAAGATACGGCGCTCGTAACACGCGCAGACTGTTTAATTTTTGTTTTTACCTGTCGCCGGCTCGACGCTGACTGATTCTTTCTTACCTCATCTTCGATTGCCAATAACATTACCCAACATTTACGATCAAAGTTACACCTTATTAACGAATTAAAGCCAATAATTTCCGAAAAGAAATACTTTGATAGGTGCCGCAATCCACATGAATAATGAAATCGAAGTCGCACATAAATTTATCTTTAATATCAAAGTAAATACACTGGCATGCACATTGCAAGACGGAGAGATATGGCTTCCATCTCCCCTCAAGTCGAGGAATACCAAGGATGAAAGGAGCTTTAACCTGACCAGTGGAAAGCAAACAAAAACACTATTTGATAATCCATTGTAGAGAAATGCGTTGATTTCGTTTCGTAAAATTCTTAAGAGACAAATGACAGCGCCAATAAAATTTTAAGTAGATGCATTATTAACGGGAAAGCCCATTTCCAACCGATTACCAAAAGTAAACTTATTTTAAATCGAAACTCAAAAATATAGAATATTCTAAGGGAAACACTAAAAAAGCATTTACATTTGAATTTAATACCGAAAAAGCAATACAGCACCAAAATTTGTCAATTTTATAAAATTCTAAGTTAAAAAATCAATTAGCTTAAAATACGATTGTTTAAAATAATAAATACCCTTTCCGGCCACATTACATGGCACTATTGAAAGATTATTTATTTATACATAACCTGTAAGCCACCACCAGGGTGTGTGGCAGGGGGTGAATATACACCAGAATAATTTTACCCCACCATGACCCTGACGCGATCGAACGATGTTATTACGAATCCCTATCGTTCGTGGAAAAAATAACATCTTATATCAACCTGTTCTACAGTTTATCTCTCTAATTTTACTAGCATTATCTCTCCTAATGTAGTACGATGGGGGTAATAATACATTTTCAACATCACTGTTGAAGACCTCCTTCCAATTTATGCAAGACCTTCAATCTGTAATTTAACTTTCGCTCCATGAGTGATTCCCAGCCTAGCTGCTCCAATATTTTGGATACGCTACTACGTTTACCATAACAACGTTTTGTAAATCTAGCTCATCTGCGCTGCTTTCGAGAATTAACGGGATTTCACAGAAAAAACCATAAGAACTCTGAGGGGCAATATTCTCACACGCGGAAACGAGATGACACAAAAGAAAGAAAGTGAACTTGCACACAATCAATAATACTGAATGCGGAAAATACAAGGAAAACCAACCCCTCCACCTAAAACGAGCTGAATTCTGTGTTGTTACTCGCATCGGTGCAGATTCTGTAATGCCTTCTGGCACATGAAGAAAAGATAAAGACAAATGCACCGAAACAAAGTAGCTCGGAACGCTTCATAATGGCCTACTCGTGGGATTATTTTTAACGTCGTTTCGACGTTTGCACTGTATCCCCGGCGAAATCCCTCGGAAGCCAAAGGTGGCGGCAAGGAAGATCGCCAGCGCGGACATACACTTGTATAAATAAAGCCCTTTCTCCGCTTCAACTCCATTCCAATTAAATGTTACTCACTTTTGTTTTCCCCTCTGCTCCCTCAGCATACCTCCTGGCCCGGAGCACCCTTGAATTCCATCCTCGGCAACTTCCTTGTGCCACCCCACCGCCCTAACACCCGCTCTTCCAACCCCCCTCTCCGTACCCAATAACCCCTAGTCTTCTATCTTAGCATCCTCCCTCCCCCCTGCCATCTAGCCACCACAACAGTGCTATTACTGCCTCCGAGGGGAGTCGTCTAAACGAATTGAGCGAAATATTAGAGGTGCGCTCTTAATGCAAAAAAGGCGCCATTCCCCGTCGGTATCCACTGGCTAAATAATGATGGTAAACGAACGTGACTGTAATCTGCTATCATGGCGATGGCCTGACTAAATTTATTTCACACAAAGCCAAAGCATTTAACCACGGGGACGTGTTTTAATGCTTTGCCTATGTAAAAAAATGAAAATACATCATTCAGTTATACCTTGCAAGCCACCGCTACGGTGTATGACCGGGAGTCATTACACACCACACTACATTTGACGAAAAACCCTTTCTCCCTATACAAGGTCGGACAAAATTATTCTGATCCCTTATCGTTCGTCGGAAATATGGCATCTTAAATCTACCTGTTCTACACTTCATCTCTATTAAAATCATCTCACCTACTGAAGAACGATTGGGGTAACAATACATGCTCAACGTCATCACATCCTTCCAATTTATACAAGAGATTTTGTGTCAAGGGCATTCTGGTGTGTAATCACCCATAGCCACATACCCTAGTGGCGGATGGCAGGGTGCTAAGTAAATGAATGAAAATCTTATATGCTGGCACAATTTTCTAAATGAGACCTTACTGAGGAAAGATAACATTTTTCTTTAACTTTTGCATCGTATTTCCCCAATACTCTTCTAATGTATCATAATTTTTTGTTCGCTCGTCCAAATAATCGTATTCCCCGTATTTGTTTCGCCCCGGAGAGGTCGTGAGTGATGCAGCACGCGTTCGGGAGGTGATTAGTCTTTTTCCAAATATTCATCACTACGCACTTTTTTTAGGTTTAATTCCACTTGCCAACTGTCGCAGCAGTATTGTACAAGTATAAGCTTATATAGCTCTTACGTCATCAGCTAAAGCTACTTTATCCTCAGGATAACGGATATCCTGGTAAATCACTGGATCGTCGGTAAATAAATGTATCATACTACTGACCACGGAGTTAATCTTGTTAACGTAAAGAAAGGTTCGATAACACTTTCCAATTCAATTTCGGTCCAATGAAAGAACTTTCTAGAGTTTGTAACTCACAACCAACATCCGCTATAGTTCATCAATTAAATTAATTTTGCTTCGAATTTAAATTTGTTGTAAAAATTTCATAACTGGAGCAAAATTTTGCCAAATTTTGTTCATGCATACCTTCATGGTTCTCAGTAAAAATGTTACAGTATAAAATTGCTCGATCTAAAATGCAAATTACTAAAATTTTACCAATATTATTCATTAAATCATAAAGTCATTAAATTTTACAAGATATAAGCAACTGAAGTAGCAAACATCTTTACTAACATTACTGTTTACAGGATGTAAGAAAGATACAATAATATTGCTAATATATGCATTAATACTACCCATGGTTTATAAGAAGAGGTGATGGAATGTATTTATGGAATACACATTAAAGAGATACAAAAAAAGCAAAAACAAAAGGGCAATAAACTATACTACTTAGTTTGATGAATTTGAGCCGGGGATAATTCATTGAGCATTCATTAAATATTGATCGATTTTAGTTTTATTTAGTGCCCCCTGCGATTCACCTCCAGGGTGTGTGGCGGGGGTAGGTACACACTAGACTACCCTTGACCCAAAACACCTTTCCCTCCCAGGGCGGTCGGACAAACGTTGAGTATTTTATTCTGATCCCTTATCGAGATATTTTAATCTACTCCATTAAAAATTTTAACTTCATACCACTGAATTAATGTTTAAGTCATATGGTTTGTAATACACCCAAAGTATTATGAATAACGAACATAAAATGAATCCCGAATATTTTCTAAATAACAACCAGATTACACATCACCTCCGCCGACGCTTGAGCTCTCAAGAACTATGAACAATCTTACGGTTCTGTATATGATTTTACTTCTAAAAACTGAAGGGGTATCGAACGATTGCACACTCAGAGATTTAATTCGATTATCCCATTTCAGTTCCAGTAACAATACTGAAATATGTCCATTTAAAGATGGGGTGAAATCCACACATGTACTTAATTTTATAGACATCGACAGTCAAGCACTACTGACACTCGATCATTTTATGACAACTAGTTACAGGCGTAGGTGAAAGTGACCAGTATTTTATTTACTCCGTACAAAACGAATGCATCACGATTAGTTACCAAACATAATAACCACATTAAAACGTGGCTATTTTTAACACATCTCCCACTTCAAGTGAGCTATTCTTAAATTATTTATTTTTCATTGCTAAATTCTGACGTATTTAATTTCATTTAGAAAACGCGCCACCTTCACAAATAATCAACACAATTATCTCGTTTAACTTGGGGGATAAAGACGATCCTCTGTCATTCTCTCTCCAACTAGTAGTATACAAGAAGAAGTAGACGTCAGCAAAAAATAAATGTATATTCCTGTTGCAGACTCAAGTGTCATTTAAATCAAGATCAATCAGCAAATGATAAATGAAAAGTCATGAGTGAGTTCATGACTATGCAGAGAACGTATGTAAAACAATAGGCGTGACACACGAAAGATTTTTGCACCGGATTGTTCATCGGATTGAACCGAAGAAAATAAAATTGCGTATTTACCGGCATAGTATAAAATCTCCCCGCCATCATATCCAGGAGTCACCTTGACCCGAGGCCAAACGAAAGGTAACGGTACCGAGAGGCTCCCGCAAATACGCACACACAAAGACGATATCCTTAACATTTAAGACGAACGCTCCTTTTTGTCGCCAAGATTCAACCCTCGTCCCTGTCCCTCAACCTGTTGCAACTTCCCTCGTCACATAGGTATATGTATATATTTTAGTACGCGTCCTCCCCCTTCCTCATTAATTCTCCTCACTCCCCTTTCAGGCCTTCGACTTCCCACTACCCCCAGCTCCGTCGCCGCCCCTTTCCCATCCACCTCTCTCTCTCCCATTTCACCCCATCCATCTGTTCCTCCAGGCGACGGCGACGACCTTGAGGCTGGCTCCCCGCTTCCTATCGCGGACTGGAGGCTGTGCAGACGCTGTGAGCAATGGTTTTCTTGCGAGAGCGGCCTACGTGTTGTGTGTACATGTCGGCTAGTGTGCGTGTCTGCAAGTGTGTGTATACGCGAATGTGTTGGTTGAGTGTGTGAGCAGGGAGTCGAGACGAGGGTGTTTGAGGGAGAGGTTTCTGAGGTGGGAGCAGGGTGGGCTGAAGGGATGGAAAAAGATGAGAGGGGCACGGAGATGCGGAGAGTTGCCGCGAGAGGAACTTAATAACAAGGGAGAGAGATAAAGGTGAGAAAGAAAAGACGACGTAGACCGACAAAGGAACGAGGGCGCACGGATGTGAGAGGTTCAGGAGATGAGGGAGGACGGATGGATGCCGAAGCGGTGGTCCTGACGCGTTTGTTTAGATATTGCGCATATCGCATGATATACGAACGAAATAAACTAATGTGCATACAATCGTGACCAATTTCTTGTTTTCTTTTGATAGGGAAATGTTTGTATGCGTGTGGGCGCCATGTCTCATTATTTCTTGGAATGAATTCTAAGTGTTTTCACCATCTATTCGATGCCCATTATATATGGTTAGATTTTACCAGAGTTGTCTAGTCTTCTTGAGGCCGCGGTCATCAAACATAAGTTTCGTAAGACATCAAATATACCTTTCGCTTAGGTTTTACGATGATAATGAAGCGAGTAGTTCAGTAATGATGATTTGTTGTCATTAATTTATTCGCTCAGGGGTGGTTATTTCAAAAGCAAACTAGCAAGTAATATCGATAACCTAATGGTTAACTTCAGAAAGCTTTTCAATGAAATCTAAAGAATACTCTACAGCAATTTATATAGAGATCAAGGACTTCCATGGAGGCTGCGGTTTATTTATAATGATATCCATGGGTCGTTTCCCAATGAGGTGGTTGGTGTTTCCTCCATTTGCAATACGTAGTCGGTGAGCAAGTTGCAACTGCGCCGCATGACTTGAGGTTTCTGCCTGCGACATTTCCATAATATTCATTCCAACTACGTGATATAAGTTTTAAATCGCCTCCGGTTATGACAAGGCTTGTCGCATTCTTGCGGTTGAAAGTTAACACATGATAATCTAGATCAGAGGTAGCCAACCATTTGGATCCGAAGGGATCATTAAACTCAAAACACAAAATTGAAACCTGCGGACTGCCAACGGCAACTTTTTTGAAAGGTTTTACAAAGCTACTAAGGGACATTCATTCGATACTCGTCGTTTAAGTTCATTTATATTGATATGAAATTCAATTACGATTGCTCCATTACATAAAATTTATCAAATTTTGCGGAATTGTGACGAGATTATACGATATATATTGCCGCTAGTCAGAAGTTTCTCCACGCATCCAGATTCCAGAGCATGACCTTGTACTGAAATCGGGTTCAGAGTAAACATCGTGTGTCTAACTGATTAGTGCCTCACTGCATTGGTCACCAAAGGCTTTTGGACTCGTCGCCGAGGTCCGACTACGCCGCCGACATGCACGGGGAAAATATTGACCGACGTCCTTCGCCAGGTTTCCGCCGAATAGATCGCGGAACGGAGAACGAACGGTTTGCGAGCCATGAGATCCATTTCTATCAACTCCCTCTCTCTCTTCCCCAAGTTCCTGCAACCTCGGCGAGCATTCCGTTTGTAGAGCTGACCATGAGTCATCTTCCGCTTGTAATACCCTTCCTTCCTCTCTACCTTTATCTCCATTCCAGGTGTCTCCTAAGGGCGGGTCAAGACATTTTTGGACGACTGAAAACCCCTCGCTTGAATTCGAACATCCATTCGTCCCCTTCTGAAACGCTGGGAAACAATCAGTGTGTTACTATTGGAGGGTGGACGCTCCAAAGAGAAAAATGGTGATTTTGGCTCGCGGAAAGGGAGTTCGGATGAAAGACGTCTATTTGGCAGCGGATGTATGATGTTAGTCACATACGCCAGTAAACAAACAAAATATGTATTTATAGTGCCTACCCCGGGATATTTGTGACGACGCACGTAAAGTTTTTCTAAGGTCACATCCATGGCAACGTCTGTTACCATACATAAAAATAAAGATCAAAGGTCTCTTACAAGAAAATACAATTTTAAAGATAACATACATACTTTAAGTATGAGATACATAAAGTTGAATGATTATTAGAGAAAAACGAAAAATTATTCCATATCACCAATATACAAATCAATCCTGCCAGAAGAGAACGAGGACAGCAGCCGAGGAGAGCCACTATATTCGAACACCTATCCGTACACCATAATCGTAATAAAAACAAGATAACTCCAATCCTGAAAATACGAATTTTATTACTATAACTCCAGTCATGCACATTAGTGGATTAAAAAACAAACCTCCGGAGAACAAGACTCCATCAATTATGCTAACAGTTAACCATACACAGAAACATCAAGTGAACCTTCTCGCCCACGACGATTAAGTAAATACAGATAGGAAACGGAATGGAATAGGGAAGAAATGCTATAAAATATAAAAATAAAATGCCATGGAGGGCACGCGCTTACTGCAGATACTTCCTCGAATATTCAAATCCACTAGCAATGAAAACAACACCACATAAAATCGATGACTCACTCAAGAACTAAAAGAACAGTCTGTTCCTGACCGAGGCTAAACAGAAGAAAGGATGAGGCAAGAGCGAAAGATTGGAACAATGGAATGTTGAACCGAAAGATAAAAATACATTTAAAAAGACCCCATGTCCTATAGTTAACACAACCTCCAAATCCTACCTCACCAAAATAGCGAGTTCAACGGGGCTAGCCATTCCCGATTCGGACATGAGGACAGATGGATCACGAACTATTAATACAACCTCGGAAGCGAAAGGTATAACAACGGATGTCGATTTTGAAGCAGCGTAGCGATGTCAGCAAACATCAATTTCCATCCTTTCCCCAACCATGGACAACACGCGTCCGTGTTATTCTGAAGAGGGAGCAACAGGCGTGCGTACTCTTGATACACAGGGAGTTGACAGGGGAGGTAGAAGAGACGGATCGAGTGGATGACATTCGACTCTGTGGGGACTGAGCGAACCGCCATTCTCAAACTTCTTACTGTATTTTGGTTATGGCACACACAGATGACGGAAAATTGCTTTGTGTTGAAGATTAGCTCTGTCTCGTTAGAAGCGAAATCTATCCGAAAAACAACCACCAGTATGACACGAAACGATGTTTCCGCAGCGATTACAGCCAATTGATCTAGCGGAGTTCATCATACATGCAGAGTACTTCCAGCTATTTTAGCATGGTTGACCTGGGTGAAATGTTGATCATCAGTTTATTAATTCAACCACAGCAAGCAGAAACATTCCCCCTGTGCAAAACAATACCATGAAAAACACCCATTCCACATTTTGTTTCATCGCCGTACTTCCGTTCACTACCTTAATAAAATCGCTGGCTTAATAAACTTGCCCCCAGGCAGGGCAAACAATTATCATTTTCCCAATCTCATTACCCTCCCCCTTAATTAACTAAGCCCAGGGAAGTTTCAAAGACGTGCCACAAAAAAGAAAACCCTTAGTGTTTAAATCATTCTCTCTGATTCCTTACATATGCGGCAGCAGAAAGGCAGACTGATAACAAACGAATCCAATTGGATCTGTTACACGTTATATTAACATAATTGGAAGCTACAAAGGAGACATTTTTCTTTATACCAACGACATAGAAAATTTGCCAAGTTACACTACTGATGTTTTCAAATGCAATCCCGAGATGTGTTCTTAAGTTACGATAAATGCGTTGCAGTCGTCAGCGCTCACGAAATGAACCCGAATAGCGGCGGAAACGTCTGTACCTACAGACTTATTCGCAGTCACCATGACTGCGCGCCTTCGACGGTGCCGACCCAAGGACGTGAGCAATCCCCCCACGTGGAACAAGGCGTGAAGCCATTGCATATCCCGAGGTATATGCGCCATCGTACATAGGTTTTATGTACTTGCTACGTCTGACGTGATCTCTTTAACCGGTAACGCGGCGAAGCTGAGGAGTGCCTGGAATACTGATTCACCTGACACTCTCATGAATTAAGACTGGAAGAATAGTGATTGCTCTACTGCATCGATATATATTAAGTACTGAAATAATAGGTGAAAAGGGCACAAAACGATAAGGTCCATCGCTTTCTGAAATTGATCCCCACTAAAGACACCATCCGAAATTACACAATGAGCCGAAGACAAACGAATTCCGACGGATGGGATATGAAAATAAACATGAAACTAATAATTACGCAGCAAAGTAAAAGAAAGGGTAGCCGCGAATACAACAGCAAGGTTCACATTTGAATCTGGATGAAATCACATTTCACAGCTAATGTAAAAACGTCGCAATTCTTTTTCTTTCCACCGTGGCTAAAAGTAATTATAATTAAAAGCTTACCAACGAAGCACCAATGTAAACCGCTCCAAGCCATATAACAAATGACGGATCTGAAATTTGATATGCACCTCTTATTATAGTTCTCTTCATTATCTACTCACAGAAATGTTTGTCGTCAAATAGATTTTTGAGTAAAAGTAAATAAGTTATTGAGAATAAAGGATGAGGCAAAACAACAGTTTATGACAGATATGTCCAGTGCTCCCGCGTGAAAGCAATACAGCACGTTTGCTTTTCCATTTAAACACACAAAAACTATTCACGGCCAACGCGTCATTTGAAACTCATTTTGAGAGTGCTCGACCGGTGGATTGCATACTCCGCAGTCATAAACTCACGTCTGCGAGGAAAACGCTAAATGCCACTGGAAATTAATAGAGAAAGGAAGGGCCGATGGTTATGGACAACGGGGAGAACTGAGAGAATGCGTTCCCGTTACGGTGGGGGGTTGGGAGGAAAGGGAGCGTGCTCTGACCCGATACCGTAGGACCGCGCCCTTGACCCCAATTGTTAGAAGGACAGTAGGCAAACCTGGATATATAAGATTTAACCCAGAACCGCGCCGGGTTTAATCAAATTAAGAGTCGGGAGTAATCACAGAATGCAATCGCCGCAATTACTGAAGAAAAGGGAGAAGATAAAAGTGAGCGACGGGTAAGATACTTGGATAGGGCCTTCAACTTTTTGAAAATTTACGCATACGTTGGTGGAAAATAATATATCTACACTGAGAAACAGTGCTGTGAATGGCATAATGAGCTGCCGACAATCCATTTCTTTTCAGAAAACTCTACTCCTTTCGGGACACCAAGAAAAGATAAGTAATGAGTGATTCAAAAAAGCGTAAAAGCCTGCCATCATCTATTCATTGAATTAATTTTTAACGAAGTATGACCAGGAAAAATATTGGTTACGGCATTTAATGATGACAAAAGGATAAGCTCATTTGAACAACGTAGGAAAAAGGGGGTTAAGGTGGAAAATCTAATCAGAAAATAAAATAGTTACAGCAGGGAAATCGAGTGCTTATCTTAGCTTCGCTTCTAGGGTTTTCCTCATGGATAACTAACACGACCCGGAGTTTCACAAAAATCTCCGGCTCATCCCTGGAATAAAAAGATTGACACTAAAATTGATTTTTGAAGTCGAGCCACAGGACCAATTCGATTCCAATGCGACAGAAATTAAGATACCTTCCGATAAGGCATACGGAAGTGCACTCTGGTTCCAGCGGGTTCGACAGCTGACTAGAGAGGTCGCAGTACACAACCGGTGTTGCCTTTATACAACACGCCTAAAAAAATAAGTGGTTTTATCATCCGATCTCTAGAACATCTTGGGAAACCGATTAATGGAACAGAGAAAGGAATTGTGGATGGAACCCTACTCTAAATGTCTTGATTTCATATCTCAGGGCTTCGTTCGGAGTGAAGTCTAATCTCACCTACCATAACCATCTTTCGGGTTGATTTCTATAGATGGATGATGGATATCCATTGAACGGCATCCTAACATGCTTTAAAATCCCATCAATATCACTTTCTGGAATAACTGGAAAGCTGATGAGTTTGGCAGCGTCCTTTCCGTCTTTCCATAGAAGCAGTTTTAATAAAATTAATTTGCATAAACCGAATTATACGGCTAATAATCACAGAAAGATCCGAGGCTTTAAGCAAGTACAACGCCAATGCTTATAAATTTTTAGATATCTTGACACTTTATTTCGTAAATCCAGATACGAGCAAATGTAATTATTTTCGATCTAATAATCTTGCCAATAAATTAATTTCAAAATCTTTATTCAAATTTTAACACCCGTTCCAGTTAAAATTTCATAATTCAGTTTCGCCTACTTTCACTTCCAGTCTTACGTGAACGGTGGCTTGCAGTTACTACGCACCAATTGGGAGAAAACTAGGAGAAAATGCACGACTGCAAGAGGCAGAGTGAACCAGTTTCGTCCGAATATTAGGTCAACAGTTTCACCCTCAACGCTAAAACGAAAATGTAACGTCACACCACCAGTGTGCATAGCATAAGAGTGCCAGTAAAAACAATTGGGCGCAAATATGTTTCTAATGTAACATACATTTTTTCGTAAACCTATGTATAACACGACTCACTTAAGGTTTCACAAATTACAACATGAAATTAATATTTCACCATATATCCATATATTTGTACTCTGTTAACAGAACCAGGAGGATGATAATATTTCAACTCGTATGGGAGGAAATTTACAATTCATCTATCGCGAAGGCACGGTGTTATTATATTTGATCATAAAAGAGTCAATATTATAACACCGCTCAGTACACACAAATAAATTGCTAGTGTTTCTCTAATTACCGGCATAACATATCTAAGACACAATAAATACCGAATACTTAAATAGTTTTAAGGACAAAAAATACCAAACAGTATGCGCGACAATTTGATGCTTAAAACAATGTAGGAACAAAAAGGAGCTAACTTTTCACTCGAGTCGACCCTGATGGGTGGAAAAGATTAGTCGTGAAGTTCTAGTCCCTTTCAGCTCATGGTTTGATATGGGTTCATGGTTTAGTGCATGGGTTTAATAACTTATGACTTATCTGTGATAATAAGTTAATACAAGAATTTTTAATCAGCGATCACATTAGGCAATTCATTCTCCTATATACGTACATTTTCCTCATATTCTGCCATATTGTTAGATGGTAAATATCGAACCATCGTCCTCCTACTTCTGCGTGGGGCATGTGGAAGGGGGCACGGAACCCCAGGCAAGTAGCATCAATATATCATTTGGCTTAAGTATTAGTTACCAACAAATACATTAAATATTGAAATGTAATGAAATAATTGACTTTGTAATTCCACACACTTTCTTGAAATTCCACACACTTGAAAGTGTGTGGAATTACAAAGTCAATTATTTTATTACATTTCAATATGTTATGCAAATTCCACAAAGTTACGCCTGAGACAACAAATTTCAAAAAAAATACATTAAATACCAAATAATGAAGATAACATTGCCTCCTAGCACGAGAAACAAGAATGAAAATAAAGTAGCATAAAACAATGACAACTAGACTAAAATTTACAAAAACTATATATTTTTCCTGCGCGGTCGCTCGCAGTTATTCTAGCCCCTTTTAGTTAGCATAAAAAATTGACAACTTAAATATGTTGGTATAACAATTGGTCTCTTTAATCTTGTTTGCATGATTTCTCCGGCGGTAGTAATATGGGTCTAATAAGACCTGCTTCCAATTCATGAAATCTGTAAAATAACCTTCGCTCCTTAGATGATTCCTAACGTAGTTCCTCTAATAATCGGAATTCAAGAGTATCCCGTACACTGGTAGCATTTTCTAAAATATACCTAACTAGTGAAAGATTACATTGCTACGAAAAGTGAAGAGTCAGGCGTGATGTTGTGGAATCGAGACATAATGAAAACTTCGTTGCAATTTTCCACAGTTAAAACTTTATTGCCGACCATGGTTTCGATACACTGTATCATCATCAGGTTGATCAGGTTGACCTGATGATGATACAGTGTATCGAAACCATGGTCGGCAATAAAGTTTTAACTGTGGAAAATTGCAACGAAGTTTTCATTATGATTACATTGCTCTTTAACATTTTCATCGCATTTCTTTTCCTATCATCGCATCGTTTTTTAACCTTCTCGTTCGACTTCGACTGCATCACCATTTATGACTACCCTTTGTATGATACTATTCAAAAAGGCTTCAATCTAACGTAGGATATTTTTATCTACTGCATGGTCATCTAGCTTTGGGAGTGGTCTGTTATGAAATACCTGGCGAAGGCTTTCTTAAAATCTGCCAAACCCGCGTCAGCAGGAACATTATCACCTCCCAAACCCAAAACATCAGTCAAACACAACAAAAAGTGTAATCAGGAGAAACTGTACTGATTTTTCATCGATAAATCCTTGGGCTATCAAGGTGCCTAATTATTGAACTAACAATTATACTTTTCATCACCTTGTATTATATGGATATGAGGGAGATGGGCTTGTAACAACTCGGTTCCTCCTAGTCCCCGCTTTTAAATACAGGTGTCATATTAGCAATTTTACTATCAATGGGAACGCTTTGCATCCTAGCCATAGCTTGCCATTTGCGATGGTAGATCACTAAATTTACGAGCTGGTATTCAATCGGGTCCGGAGAATTTATTTGGATTAAACCTTTGACCAATACACACTTTTATCTACGCAATGTCCCCACACCAAACAATAAAAATGCCTCTGGAAGGATAAAAATTGCCATCTCTCTTAATCCATTGCTTTGGTCTGGCCTGCCGAAATACTACTGCTCGGATAACGTCCTTAATGTCAAGCCTAAAATATCACGGTTGATTTCTTTGCAAACAGTTTAACATATGAGTGACTCTTTTTGGAACTGAGGCTTTCATCTGAGATGCCGCAGTACTTGTGTCAGGGCAGATTCCTAAAAGTGGTACGATCTGCACAGTATTTTGTTCCCATTTTTAAACTAAAACTCCTGAATCTCTCATACACAGCCAGCGTAATACTCGGTAGTTTGCCCATCTGCCACGCTTATATTCAATTACATATTCAAGTACAGAAAAATATCCTGTCCCCATCATATGTCACGCTTAAGGAAGAGGGGAAAAGGAGTCGCTGCGTGCTCCATTTTTTATGCTTTCATAAGCAAATTTACCTGTACACGGATGAGTAAGAACTTTGTCGATGTGTGATTTATAAAATATCTCGCCTGCGGGTTTGAGGAAATTCTCTCATTACATGACTCTCCTAGTAGCACATGAATCCTTACGAGAGGATAACTCCGCTGCAAATACTTCGGAATAAATGTTAGGGTTATGATGCCAACATGCTTTAAAAATTTTCCCCTCGGTTTTACGACGTCCCTACTTTATTACGCGCACCTAGCACCCTTACATCCGGACTACGTACTTTCAGAGGTATTTTACCGCCGAAGAGCGCGTTAAGAACACCGGCGGAAATGAAAAAGTCGAGAGGAGGAGAGGGTGAGAAGCTGATGGAAAAGGAGAGAGAAAGAGACCGCAATCCCAACGCGCTCGTTGGAACGCGAATGCGTTTTCGAGGGATCTGTAACAAACTTTCCTCACAAGTGGAAATATTGTGGAAGAGGCGAAGGTCGTAAAATCGAGTCCACTTTGGGGTCAGGCAAAGGGGTTGGGTGGGTGAAGGGTGTAGTAAATGAATGCTCGCAGGAGGATAAAGGGCCTGGAGGGCGTCCTATGGCCTGGGTCTTAGTGGCAGAGTAGTTATTCGTAGGAAAAGACACGGGACTCGGTGAATGCGATGAGTGCGAGGAAGGGTTAAGGCTGGCGGAAGAGAGCAAAGGGGGTCGAATATTAGGGTGAAGTGAAAGGGATCTCGAGAGGAAAGAAGATTAACGCGTCGCACATAAATTCCTCCACAAGGGAAAACACGTGAAACTGCACAACATGGAACAGTTCTCCTGGAGCCATTCTTTCTTTTATGTTAGTAGTTCTTGCAAACGTCAGAGATATTCATTTTAAATAAGATGAGAATTTATAAAGTATAATTGAAGAAACAATACATCATAATTCCATTTACCGATTATGATTGGTTTTTAATGGGCATACAATACACTTACGAGCCTCGCCTAACACGAAATTAAACACGGTAACTCGACAACTACAATAATCTTTACCTCCTCAAACTTTCTTTTTCCATTCATTCCGTCCAGCAAGCTTGTTCTTATCCACCTCAGCCTTAATTAGCCAACGCGTCCCCTTTGTTAGGGTCTCCAACATTTCATTACCTCCCAGATGCCTTGAAAAAACACATTTCCTGCCTTCTATGAATTTCCACCAACAACTTTCTCTCCTCCTTAATCATACTCAGCATCCCTTCATGTATCTTTCTTTTCATCCCTTTCACATTCTCGGTCCACCCCACGCCCACATCTCAAAATCCTTCACTTCTGCTTAAATGCCTTATGCCTCAACAGCTGCCAAAATACCATGCCCTAAAAACCGACGCTCCTTCCCAAAGTTAGCAACTAATCTGCTCTTTGCCAATGAGTCATTGGTATTTGCACTGATATTCTTTATTTCCTTCCCGCTCATCTTCCGCTTTTTAATTTATCCGCAAAGATGTTTTGAAGCAATTCAGACTTGGATTTAATCATTAAGCTTCTCCAAATACGCCTTTCTGTATATTTTCACCATTCTCATCAGTTTTGCTTTAACTCATTCTACGTAGGAATGCCTTAATTCTCGCCGTCCATGGTATCAGAACATTCCAAAAGAGCAATACTACTAAAACGCTTCCTTTTGAATCATCGTCACAACCTTTAGAATCGACACTAATATTAGGCAAATAAATTGAAACGACAGATACCGTTGTTTGTCATTTCAGTAATTTAGGAAACTATTGAAAATAATTTCAATGCCTAACGTAACAGCCACATTAACTCCTAATGAAAACTGCCAATATATGTAGAAGCTCTAAAATCCTCACAGTCAGAATAAATATCCCCAAATTAAAATAGCACAAATGTAACATTTTTCCGTAAATGATCATGGCCAAAATATTATTATATATAATTTAAAATATTAAAAATAAAAATAAAAATATGCGCGACTCTTTCCCAAAAACAATTCATTCATATTATGCAATTGATAGTACAATTTATTATCTAAGTACGTATTCCATTCTATTGCGGTCTTATTGGGGTAAAAATTAAATTGTAGTTTTTAGATTTCCACATCTCTAACAGAACATTCAATTCGAAACTAAAGTTAAACATGAAGCCCTTTTCCGAGTTAGGTTTAGACTTTAATGTTCCGGTCAGAATGCATTTCAAATTCAGTGCCACTTGGACCATTAACCAACGACATAACATTAAAACACCATCAGAGCAATAGAGGTGATTGAAAACCGAGAAGTTTTTTATAAAAACATAGATAATTTACGTAAAAGCTAGAGCAATGTATCAGAACTTAACTTAATGAAGGCAGACTCATCATTTGGAGATATTGAAAAAGGTTAGGTACGCGGTGATATTTCCCTCCTGTTGAACAGAATCAAACAGCCGCACAAATGTCCTCATGCCTCTTGAAAGAAATCGACGAGCTTAAAGATGCCCTAAACTGCGAAGAAACCGAATGACAAGAAAATGTGGTGATGGGGAGTTTCTGAAGAACACGACCCCGTTTCCATCACTATAATCCAATGCACTATTACAAAATGAGCGAGGGCATTAAAATGAAAAACTAAAGCAGACATAATTATAATGTCGAATTCGGGGTAAAATATCTTTGAATTCATGAACAGAAAATCAGCGGGTGAACCAAACATTCGCCAGAGAAACTTGAGGAAGAAAACAACGACAGCGATACGAAGAGTTGAATGGCTTGTGAACTGAGGAGAACTGCGTCTTAATTTTTCCAGACAGGCTCTAACCCCTCTCCCCTTCCTTCCCGTCGACTCTTCCTTTTCTGCACTTTCATGAGGGAGCAAACTACAAGGCCACGTGGGAAGGCCTACTTTTTTCTCTCTCCCTTCCACTTTTTTCTCGAAGATCCGGGGCCATCTCTTCATCTCCTACCTACCAGAACTTTTTCTTACATCCTTCTCCCCATCCCCACCAGCGTAATCTTCAACTCTTCCTACGGCCTCCTCTTTTATATTCTCCTACAAGTTGAAATCTATTTATTTATATTTAATTATTTATATATACCCTGCAAGCCACTACCAGGGTTGCGTGGCAGGGAGTGAATACTGTATATCATACACCAAAATAATTTTTACAGAACATGACCCTAACGCGGTCAAAAAACGAAATTATGATCCCCTATCGTTCGTGGAAAAAATGAAATTTTAAATCCATCTGTTCTAAACTTAATCTCTCTAATTTTATTACCATTATCTCTCACAGATTTGTATTAAGTATAGATGGCGTTTACCGTCCACACCAATCTAAGCCAACAAACCAAGCGCTATCGTTGGTTTCATCCGAAAGCATCAAAACAAAAAAAAATTCATTGGGTCAACCAATGGAAAGAATTGATTACGAAGATCGCTGTCGAAAATGAAGGTTACCAGAGAGCCAGCAGAGGTAAATGCGCGGGTAAATGATAGGACTAGTATCATTTCGAAAAATGGCAAGGCAGTCACAGGTATTAACACAGGACAATAAATTGGAACATTAAAAATATTCCAAACACGTTCGTAAGAATACTTAGCTAAGGCTCTACGATATGCCAGTTCCGGTGGCGGTGGGGCAACTCTATCGCCTGCCAGCCCAAAGGTCGTGGGTTCCATTACCGTCTAGGTGGGTTTTGCACCACCAATGGACATGGGGTGTTTTTTGATATCCTCTATGTAAGGAACAGGGGTTAATTAGAAGAAAAGACTGTATAATCTCAATCTCGCCCTAATTAAGTTAAATAAATATGATCGGTCACACTGTCATGCAGATCAAAATCTGTTCAAAAAAAATACTCTCCTCTAAAAGAAGAAATAATAAGAGAACAATTAGACCTATCGAGTTGCAACATGCACATGTGCAAGTAGAGAATAGTTAGATGTGACCACCACGCACCGCCAGAGAAACTTATCTTTCTAGAGGATGGATGAGATCAAAAGAAAAGAACAAAATATAAAAGAATTATGTTTTCCGGAATTATTAGATCGTAAAGGAGACAAGCATCGACCCGTAAAGCCTGTAGGTTTTATCAAAGAAAACCTGAGCGTTGGAAAAAAACACTTTCCGTTAAAATGTGATTGTAAGTATATCGAAAAGCGTCATTAGAGGGAGGAGGGCTGTCAGTATGGATGGATGATGGCGATGATAAAGAGGCTGATGAGGTGACCGGGCATCCCACACCTATAGGGGAAGCAGATACATGGAAAGATATGTGCGGGGGGGCGAGGAGGAAACGAGGAGGGAGTTGCGCGAAGCCGTACGACCACACCCTAATCAATGCATAAAAGTTCCTATCATGGAGCGATAGAGGAGCGGGGGGCGTGGCAGGGTTGGATGCAGAACGATAGGAGTTGAGGGGGAAGGACCAAGCAGGGGATCGGGGCGCGTCATGGAGAGAAAAAGAGTAAGCATTCCGGATGGCGACGAAACGGAGGAAGAACGGGGATTTAACAAAGAAAGCAAAGAGAGAGAGTAGAAACGATGAAAAGGAAACAGAGAGGGGGTAAGACGATTGAAGGAAGAACACCAGCGATGGCGAGAGCTATGCTTCGATGAAGTGGAATACGTACGGGTAAAGGTGGGAGGAAGGGAGGAGCCTCCGTGAAATCTCTTCGGAAGTGTTGGAGGGGCGGGGGGAGAGCTAGCTGCGGGAAGGGGAAGGAAAATGGGGAGTCGGGTGGTGGGTGGGTGAGGAAGCGTACCCACAGGATGCTTGCTCTCCCTCTCCTCCGCGCTGCTCTTCCGAGAGGGGGCACTGACCAATGGCCACACCCAAAACACGTTGCGATTCCTGGTAGTCCACGCACTCTCCCGAAATAAATAAATAAGTGGTAGGGCGAGGGACGGACGGGAGCGCACGGCGGCCGGGTCATTCCTTTTTCACTTCGTTCTTTAAGCGCTGGGACTGCGATCCTTCAACGACAGACAGGAATCCCGACGACTCATTTACGACGGAAGAAAGATGGCCACCGATAATGGAGGCTCGCGAAACTAACAGATCGGTCAATGTCAAAAAAAAAATTCGCCCCCTCATCTTTTGAGGCATGCACAACTGCGACGCAATTCGCTCGGATGTTCCGCCGCTAACAAAATGGCGCGAGTTCGCTCGAACAAAAATATCGCTCGTCTGTTTCAATCTACGGTTAACAACACTCAAACCTACACGTGGGTCTATGCCACATTACCGGATTCCATGGGCCTAATATCATCGGCTTGCATTACATTTAATATAAAAGGTTGTTCATTGTGTCTTTAATTCTCAATTTCCGTGACGTGAAATACAGTAAAATAATACTTCCACAAATTTGATAAATAGTATTATAATTTCATATGAACTTGATTCCAATATTAAGTAAATGAGCAAATACAGTACGTTGATGCTTAAACTATTTAATGTTCATTCTCATTGGACATTATAATGGTCGAATTAGTAGATAATCCCATTGAATATTATCAATTAAAATGTTTCTATTTTATCCAATAAAATCACGTACTAAACCATTTGTTTAAATTCAATTATTTTTCACGTATTCCTATTTCCCAGTTCACTTATAAATTGGAAAGAAATGTTTTTGATCTACCGTTTGGACATCATGGAAGGTAATAAAAATTAAATAATACCATATGCAAATTATGCTCAATCTTAATACAAGCCATCACATTTCGAAGGGAAAAACCACTCAAAATAAGAATAAAAACCCTGTGGTGCATTTTAAGTTTCTAACAACCTAATCTAAAAGAAGGCAAATACCCTTATTTTTTCCCATCTAAGTTGAATCACCTTTTCACAAATGTTTGCCTCTTTATTTTTAACGTAAGAAATTAATAAATTAATATTAACGGGGTACCCATTAAAGAGACTTTCGGTATCCAATTGCTTGCGAAATGTTACTAACCTCGTCGGCCCTGAGTGTGCACTTGATGGAAAAATTAATTTTTCATGACGTTCCTAACTTAAATAATCCAACCCGAATATGAGAGTATTTGCACGTGAATGCGACTAATTTCATTCGCTTTAAATTTGCCGAATCTGAAAATGGGACACAGGCATATGTATTCAGGTATACTATATTCAAAGCTCAAAACCACAGTAACCAAGATAATGGTTGGTTCAAGAGGTGAAAATAGAGCTCACTTCGCACTAAGCCCCGCGAGAAGTGAAATTCAAACATCAAAGCGGGGAGGATGAGAAGAGAGAGAGACAGTGATTTTCAGCATCTCGAAAAACCATAAAGCTTCGGTAAACTGGCGGAGTCCTAAATCGTTGGAACAGTTCGCCGACGTTGGAACAATGGGCCCATCGTTGAGTAGCCGAACGCAGTTAGAGACCAACCAAACAATTTCTTGAATAATAATATCTCACCAAAAGAAACAAAACAACAGGCAGTCATGCCGCTACGAAAATAATTCCCAAATTAATCATAGCTTTAGGATACAACCAGATTTCACTTAAACTAAACATGTGATTTCCGGTTTTCAGGTTTTCCGAGAAACTAGCCGCGGCAAGCAAAAAGAAAATGTAACGCGCGAGATATTGCACTGGTTCATTACAGCAATTCTTGTAGTTCTAACCGTTCAGAGCGTCGCGCAACAAGTGGTGGCACGTAGCAGACGGAAGTACGTACTCGTGCTCCGAAACACTGTATCAATGCACTCGTGCAAGTCAGAGAAATTAGGGTCCCGAGCGTTGCCGCCTCCTACCGCGGAATTCATCACTGGCCTTAATTCAACTTATCATACGCAACGGAAAACACCGGTCGAAAAATTCACACGAACTAAAATGAGTCGATTTACCTTATTTACATACTTAATTATTCAATTTGCTGCAAATATCAAAAATTCATTATCTAGGCTTATACACCACGAGATAAATAAATTACTCGTGAGACCACTGAATTGTTCAAACATTTCATGATGTATTGCAAGCTTCCGAAGGCTAATTGTTAATTCGGCGGGAGAGAAAGCAGCCATTTTAAGACCCGACGAGGGGCTTATATTAAGCACGAGGTCCAGGCTGCAGTTTCTAGATGGCCGTTTGGTTCGCTTGTCTCTAAAACCAATACCTCCGAGGGAATACCCAAGGGATGATATTCCTCGCACTACAAAGCACCTTTCAGCGGCCCATAAGATAATCTGATACATAGGTGTAAGAGCAAGTTGAGGTCGGAAGGCGACTGATAGAAATGGGGGTTTTTGGACAGAAGGGTTTTCCGAAGGGGAGTACGCCGTGTACTTCTTGTTGTATTACTAGGACGGGGGAAAAATAAATTGACAGGGATGAGTGGAGATGGGAAGAAAAATGGGAAAAGATGGTATTGTATGGAGAGAATCAATGGTAGAGTGGAAGGGGAGAGGGAGTAGCCGCCGACCAATGACATGACTTTAACGAGTTAAGAGGATTACGCGAATGAATCGCTGAATTGATGGGCGTGGGCAAACTGGAGATAGAGAAAAAGTTCCGTGCTCCTCTCTTTCTTTCTATCGCTCCCAATCCCTACTCGGTCGAATAGCACTACAGCCGTTCTTATGATTGATGTTCATGTTGTGGAGAGGGCAATTATACTCTCATGCACATAATTACTATAGAAGTTTCGGCCTATCCAAGAAAAGCCCCAAAGCCAAGAGGGCTGGGGATGGAGCTAAACACAATTGCAGAGACGGTGCCGATGTGGCGCGATATCGGAAATCTTACGTCCATTACTCACGCAAGTTTCACCATCGATGCCACGAGGGTTTAATGGCATCTACCCACAAAGGCGAAAATAAGTTTTGTCATTTAAAGATCTGATACACTTTTGATTGATTAAACTGTTTTTAACTATTGGTGCTAGAAACATAAAGACTTAAAGATTCCCTGAAACATGTAGAACAAAATGTTTTGGGAAGCTATGACTTGCATTAAGATTTTAACTACGAATATGTGTCCCATGATACTATCAATTAGCTCAGAAGAGGCTTACACCACATCCCCGTGAAAGATAGAGATTAACAGACAAAACTTTTCGTAAAGAATAGCAAACCGACTTATACTAGCACTTACAGCTTCTTCGGTGTGATAATGCACATATCTGGGGCTAACTCATGAGAACCCACATTTAGCACGCGAATTCTCACCACCCAGTTCGTGAAACGACACGGAAATAAGCGGGAATGTACGTACCCTCTTCGGACCCCCTCCCATACAGGTCTTTCCCCTGGCACAAAATCTCATACATACTTTCACTCGTTCTCCTTCCTTGCCATCCAAGAATGCAATTTCGGGAGGGCTCTCCATCGTTTTTCTCCGCCTTTCTTCTCCTCAAAAATCCACCCATCGATTGCCTCCATGTATAAATTAAAGCGCAAAAAGGACGAAGTTGTTCTCTTCCACGACAGTGCGCGTGCGCGAGAAATGGAACTCCCACCGAATCACCACTACGATACGAAGAGTGTCCGGAATTTGAAATCTACGGGGAAATGGATCGTGTGTCGGAGAACAATGACTCCGCGAATTCTAAATGCACGGTGTCGAGACCGTACTGGATCAGTCGAACTTTGATTCTAACCGAAAACATATTTCACAGCACAACGGATCGGAAAAACATGGTCGGGGATCACTTTTACATCAATCATCTCCAATATCAACGAGTAACCAGCTGTGATTCAGCCAGCCTAAGATCTGCCGACAGCACGTGGGATGATATCGTCTTCGTGGATGTCCTATCTTGAACAATTCACGCAACTGGATATCCACCACGACCCGGTCCAAATTCTGACTCGTGATCGAGAATTTCTGCCGAAATAAAGTTAGATTGGTATTCGATAAATGAAACGTGACAGGTTGTGGCGGGAATGGGGAGAATGCAAGCGTGACGTGTCGGATAGTTCTTCTCGAGATTCGGAACAATACGAGGAGCAAAACGCGGAGGTTGTTTCGGACTATCTGGAGAATCGAGGGGGGGAAGGGGCGGAAATGACGGAAAGGTTGAGGCGGGAGAAGGGCCTCAGGTTCGGCGAAAAAAAAGCCGAAGATGTCCATGTTCGCCTTGGAAAGAATCCGAGGAAAAGGAGAGAGGGGATGGAAGGAAGGGTTGTGGTTGGGACTTTGTTTGGAACAAAACAAGAAAAGGAGCGATGAAGGGCAGAAAGCAAAGGATGAAAGGATAGATGGGAGTTCCGAGAAGGTCAGGCGGTCATCGGGACAGGAAAATATATTCCCATCCAAATGATTCATTGTGGGACTAATCTAGAGGCAGATGCTGGAGAGGGCGAGACGGAGGGTAGTAGAGATACAGGCGGACGGACACGGAGCAAGTCGAGGGGTTGGGATGGTGAAGGGTATTGTGCGTCAAGGGGCGAGAGAGGGAGAGTTGACGGTATGTGTGAGTGGGAGGCGGGGGGGGGAGTGAGTGCGACCGCCCTCCGACTTCTCCTCAACCCCCACGGCGGCGATGTCCGGGGCAAATGAGTGCAAGTCGATGCGATCATCGCACCCGTCATCTCCCCTTCACATTTTTGATCCCCCGAACCACCTGAAAGGGGCACTGCCCTTACGCTCTAGACGGGGTTCTGATTTAAATTCAATAACACTCATATCCGCAACTCAGCTAGAAGAATGGATTATGCGGTACAAAAATATAGAATGAAAGTCTACCAAGAGAGAAAAGAGTAGCAATAAAGTGTAAAAGGGTAAGCAAGGCGTTCACAAATACTCGTACTCTCGCCCTCTTGTGACGTGGCTGCGATACGAGCAGGGAAAAGCGATTAAGTCGTTTTTTGTATGATCTTTATGGCTCGACCTGTTTTTTACTGCAGTTAATTTCAATTTAACCCCAACGGTTCGTGATTCAAGAGATATGTATTCCATTTGTTTCTACCATTTCTAGGGTATTTCTCTAGATGACAAAATTAATTTCTGCTTGACGAAGACCTCAACCTTCTGTCTTCATTGGGCTCTTCCTAGGCTTTTTGGAATAAGAGAGAAAATAATTTTTTTTCATCATTAGCAATCACCATTAGCCATTTTACTGTGGGTAGCAATCTTAAATAAATTACTTGATTTCGAATCATAATCGAAACTGCAATGCGTCAAATAAACGATGAATACAGAGAAACTGTGGAAACAAAATTAAGATAATGCAATTACATTGAAGTACGAAATTTCGGGAAAAAATTGCTACAGAGAGAGCGTGACAAAAATATGAATAAGATTATGATAAAATAACAGATCTAAAAAAGGGACACGGGAAAAGAAAAAATTGCAGAATACAACATTGATTATTTTCACCTCCTCTTCCAATTACAAATATTCCGAAACTATTACATTGCCATGGCCACTTTTTATACAAATGAAAACAATAAGATGCGATTCAGAAAAGTGAGCACATTCTTAACAGAGATCATAGTCTTAATATCATTACAAAAATATAAAGGTTAGACCGTGTTCTTCCATTACCTTGTTTCGCTTTCGATCACATAATTTGTTGAATTAATATTGTAACTCTCTTGAGTAGCAGGTGAGATAACAATTTTGGTTAGTTTCAAAAGCTTCCTTTGGCTGTAACAAAATTGCAAAAAATGTAACTGAGGGGAATTTCGAGGTAGAAATTCAAGGCGAATATTTAAGTAAATTATAAAATCCATTTGCTAAACATTACATTTTTATTTATCTATTGTCATTTAGAATTGTGATTCATAAATTACATTTCGCAGTGAAATTATTATCCAGAGCTTGAAAATCTCGGCGATCAAAATGTGAATAGGCGGACAATAGTTTTCTGCGGAGGCTTACTAACATGCATATATTTGTTGCCAAAGTAATTATCACATAATAATAATAAGCAAACTATTCATTTCGGTCGAATATTTTCATTCATGTTAAAGCAGAGTTGCGATCTTATTTGAAGACGGAAATAGAAGTAATTTTACCGACCCTAGTCTGAGAAATGCATTCTGAATAAATTATCATGGCCGCATTATCTTGGAATTTCCAGCTGGTTAATTTTTAATTTGATTAATAATATACCAGCTTGCATTAAAAACTCATCTCAAACTGATCTAATTACCTAAAATAACTAATGTATCCTGATATCCGTAGGAGAAAGATGCAAAACCGCAGTTGGATACTAACGAAATACATTTTTATGTTGATGAGATACGTATGTTCTGTGATCACTTATTTAAAGGAAGGGTGACGCAGTCACCACTTCAGTATGGATGAATATAGCGATGCCTCACGCAAACATATAAAAATATAATCCTCTTCTCAGATAAAGAGTTCTTAAACTTAATTCGGAGTCAAAAATATAGCACAATAACCAGACAGGCTATAAAAAGCCCAACGACTAATAAAGACATTTTAACACGGAACATCAAATGGGCATAAAATCACCAGTGATGAAGCTCCCATGCTTTGAATCGTGAGCCGTTGACTTCTACCAAGGGGAGATGAGTGGAAGGAGCCATTACCAAAGGGGAAGGGGGAGGAATCAAAGACGTCTTTCCTTAACCGGGGCCAGCTCGCTGAGGTGTTTACTTCCGTGCCGCCATACACATGCGTGATCAATATCTCCATTATCCTTCGGGCTAATTGCATCCCCTCCCCTTCGGCCCCATTCCTCAATTTCATGCAGGAAGCGGTCGGGGCCGTAAACCTTTCGCATGGACTGTTCGAGAAAGGGATTGCGTTATTCCCTCACAGGCGGCGACGCTTTGCAAATGACTCAGTTCCTTGGAATGCCGCTAACTATTCCGCAAGTAAGCCTCTCCTCGGCCGCTTTCCTCTTGCCTATTTCAACGTGTAAACCATTCAGCAAAACCCTTCAGAAGTAGGGGAACAGGACCTTCCTCATCCCTGTCAACCCCTTATAACTCTCGTAGTCCCCTCCAGCATTGTAACAGCACTAAAACCGAGGGGGACTGAGTAAGGCCCACAACTTCCCATTCTAAGCACTCATTTAGTTCTCTTACGTGACGTCATTTTCCGCATCCGGCATGAGAGGTTTTTTTTTAAATCTCCTTCGAGCGAAAACACTATGTATCAAACACAGATGACGAATCAAACTTGAACTATCCTCCACCTGCACACGATTTAAATGAGCTGAGGTATCAGCCGGACATTAAAGCATCACGAAATCCGCAGGGACTCGCAAGCACCAAGCTTCCGTGAAGCATGCAGCTAACATTCAAATCATCCAACGTAAGACATTCATAAATCTGAAGTGAAACCAATCGATCTTTTACCACAAGGGGAGAAGGAAAGAGAGAAAAGTTAATTCATAGTAAAATATTATCGATGACCCAACGTACATTTAAATCTTCATCACGCCTTTCAATCGATACTTCACAAAATTGCGTGACTGTTTACAGAAATTGAATAGGATATCATTTTTTCAAAACTCATTATATTTAAAGCATCTTCACATTATGGTAGAAAGGAAAGAAAACAAAACTCTAAACCGTCCTATGCCTACAAGAAATAGCTGGTTACTAGTAGAATCATATTTAATTCCTTCCCCCGTTCTTAAGCTCATTGTTAAAGAAAAGAAGATTACCGAAATATGATTCCCCATATTCGGATACCTAATTTGAACTCGGCTCATGGGAGTGCTGCGAAATAGCTTCCATAAAAATAATTAATCGCCCTATTTCAATGTCTCCCGCAATTAAATATCGCTATCTATGTTAAACAATAGCGACCACCACGGATATTTTTATTAGAAGTTCCCACACAAACTTTGGCAACGAAGAATGATTACGAACGAATAAAATCAAAAGCCTATGAATATTTCGCAAGTTCAGGAAAAATACAAAAATGAGAATTGTTTTGTTTAACAGTAAACGAAATATATATTCACAAATCCCCCAGTCTTTCTACTAAATCCGATGGTGGATGCCGTTTTTCTTGCGATTTCCATGAGCATCCAAGATCCAAGGTTAGCCACGAATCAGCTAATAAATTTGTCTCGTCGCCACCGTTTAACGCCTCTCTGTCGAACTGCACTTCGTCCTGCGCCCGCCACCTGCACGACGGGGAGGTAAGAGCGATGAGAGATTCGAGACTGCTCCAGATATGTGCGTAGGTGAGAAAGGGATACACGCAAAAGACCAGCATCCCATTTGGACGGCGTATCTTCCGAGGATAAAAACGCTCCCATCTCCCCATCCACCTTACCGACCGTACGCCACCGCATTTTCTTATTCCCGTTTCACGTGACCTTGATATCCCTCCCTCGTCCCATCTCCGCTATGGATGCCGGCGGCTGGGCCATTCCCCCTCCCCTCACTCAATCCTTTTCTTCTCTCTCACCCCCTTCTGTCCTCCCCTCCTCTCCCAACACACACGTACAAGGGGGAAGAGTCAGCGCACGGACATGGACGAGGGTCTCGGATGCAAGTTTAGAGGCCGGCCACCGCCGCCGCCACCACACCACCACGTCTCGCCGCCGACGACTCTCCGTGCGCAATCTGGGCGTCTGGCCGAACGAATCTCCCCGCCCACTCCCCTCGGACCCTCTCCCAACCCGCCTCCATTTTCCCACTCTTTCCCTCTGCCCTCTCTATGCTCCCCCCCCACTGCTACACTCCTCCACCTCGAGTGTTCCACGGTCCGACGAAGCCACCTGCCTGCCGAGCAGCAAGCACCCCGCCCCCTCCTCCTCAGGCCATCGCGCACCCCTCCCCACTCTTGTGCACCTCACCGAGCTCATACACTTACTTCGCTATGTGCACGCACTCTCTCCACCATCCTTCCCTTCTCAGGCCCACAGCTCCCACCCATCGCGGAGCGCATAGCCGCCCCGCTAGGTACTGCGTACACACACACTCACACAAACAACACACCCGCGAATGCATCCTGGACCCCTTTCTTCCTCCAGCCAATCCGGGCGGGAGGCGGTGCGATTGCACATTCGCAGCACGCCACGCTGCGCCGGGCGCGCCACCGCCGGACGATTTCGGTTCACCGTTTTGTCACCGCCTCCACAAGCTATTAATTTCCTTCGCCAAGGATTCCCGAAAGGGAAAGGAGGGGAGGGGGTCACTATTAAGGTTCATCCATCTAAGTGGGTCAAGGAGGATGATGACCCAAGTGCGTTCACTTCGCCAGAAAAGTACCCGAGAAGAGGGAGAACGTCTCCCTACCCATTGCACATGCTCCCTTCCCCGACGGAAATGGCAACCAAAACCTTGACGGAAATTAACACCCACAACGCAACTAACCTTAAATTTGGCATCACTAGTTATGGCAGTAAATATAAGAGGAGAACTGAAGGGGATCATAGCCTTTAATGCTGCCGATGACTCATTATGAATGGCCTAGAAAATCAGATATACTAAAGAGTTACCAAAGGAGTGAGTTAATCTCTGGTCCTCGGGTAAAGAACGTTTCAAAATAAAATGTTTACTTCCCTTTAAACCTGATGACATCATTCCGAGCCATCTACTCTGTAAGGTGTGAAAAATACACCGATGTATTTTATAACAAGGCATGGATTACCATATTGCATTGAAGGATTTGTGATGTACTCACACTGGACTTTTCAAAATAAACTAATCGCTAGTGAAAAATTACAGCATGAGTCCTTTGGCCAAGGTTTCCAAGTACAGATTTTTATCCGTTCGAAGGGACTTACGGCACTCCAGTTCTCCCCGGGATGTTTACACTTCTTACCTAAGAAGAAAAAAAACAACCATTAGAATTACGCATCCTTAACAACGTCATCACAAATAAATAGAACCGAAATTTTGCCAGAATTGTAACATATGTATCATTTTTTAATTAGAGCATCTAGGGTTAATTAATTAAAAATAGCAATTTTCCACAAAAATAAAATTTAATGCGACCGGTTTCAATGTTACTACATCATCATCAGGTGATGATGTAGTAACATTGAAACCGGTCGCATTAAATTTTATTTTTGTGGAAAATTGCTATTTTTAATTAATCATGATATTCCACCATATCACGCCTGAAACGTCTCTTTTTATCTAGGGTTAAATTGAGTTTATTTCAATGATCCTGCGAGAATCTATACAGCATACACTAAATGCTCATCCATAGATGCAAAACTGTATGCCAGATTTTAACATGTCAACGCATGTTAGTAATGTATCAAGGAAGAACACAGTTTAGTGGTGGAGACATTGTTCAATTGGGTGAGATAATTATTATGACAGTTTACTAGCTAGGATAGTATGCTTCCGAAGGTTTTTAATACTTTCTAACGACCGTCAGGAAATCTGAAATATTTCTTGAAAAAATATATCCATCATTATCAAAATTAATGCCTTCATCAGGTCTTCGTAACCCCTTTATATCCCTAATGCAGCAAGAAATTCTCTCTTTTGGAGTTCTCTCCCTTCCTCTTATTAGGAAAAAATATAACCAAGACTGAAAATAAAACAACTTCCGTTTCATCCTGTTCGTCGAATGAATAGTTTTACGTTTATTACTTTACTTCTTTCTAATGCGTCCACGATACTTCCGATGTTGACATATCTGTAATGACTGATAATGTACCTATTGATCAATATATAGATATATTTTGAATCCTAGGAAAAACTTGAACTATTGTCGAGTCTAAACCTCTTAAGGGTGATTAGGTTGGTAGTAGTTTAGCTCCATCCCTCATGGGCCAATGGAAGCAGATATAGCGGTGGTACTGGATGCTTCACTAACGGGGTTGACACTCATACTTGCTGTTTTTAGCTGCTATTGTTTTACCGCCTATATACCGAGTAACTTAAATACTAATAAAAAATAAATCTACGGCGCAACTTGGTGTAATCGATTCATTGTGAATAGAAAAACAATACCTGCATTCCACAATTAATACTTTATTTTCCACCACCCCAAGTTTCGACATGAAGAGTCATCAATAGAATGCCGTTCACGTCAAAAGGTGGATCATGAAAAATAAACCAGTATTGTGAAATAACCAAGTAGGCTTAGAGTTTCTATTTGTTGTTCCCCATTATTCAGAGCTGAGGAATACGAACTTATCGTGAAGTCCTACCCGATATCTAATTATTACGGTAAAAAGTACAGCAGTAGTGGATGCGTTGTTCTTGAAATTACTTAAATATTTACACCCTGCAGCAAACGAATATATGGCCACATATCCTCTCCACTACACCATTAATATGAGGGGGTGTCACGATCTCGGTAGAGTGCTCTTGTCGCGCAGTTCGACAAGCAGGCACTCAATGCTTCACGAGAGTTGATAAGGGAGGCTGCTTCTTCCTCCACACGTAGCAGGCGCGAGTCACGCATGCACTTATCCTCGCCACAAGCTGAGCAAGAGGCATGCATGACTTGCCTTCCGCCTCTACCGCAGCCACGCCTTCATTCCCGATATTGCAACCGTTCGAGAGTGTTCTGGCCCATCTGCAACATCGAAAGCGATCGAAGAACACTCACCAAGGAAAAAATATGATTCTTAATAGGAAAACCGCGGATTGCTAGCCCATATCATAATGAATTTTAATATGCAAAGCAAAGGCTTCACTTTCGACACTAAATTTCCGTTTTTTTCTTAAGTTACGCCAAATTACTAAAAAAAATTGCGTTATTTTTAACAATAAGAGTACAATCAGCGGCAGTGACCCATTTATCGGCATCATCAATCATCGTCATTACTTCAATCCTAAGATTGGTTTACAGTAACCCTCCATTCTTCTGTACTCCGTTTTAACCTATTTAAATAATGAAAAAGGGGGATAGGAGTATGGGCCACGCCAACATTTTAACAAGTTATGCGACCTATTTATTTCCTCCAAGTTGTTTTTCTCCATCTGTTGTGCATAATCGAACAAACAAATAAGACAATTTATGGCAAGAAAACCTTTCCACGACGCAGAGCAGACTCGAAAAACATGATTCCTCTGGACAGATGTGAAGTCTTTCTTCTGAAAATTAGACAGCCGAAGACCGCAGAGCTAGAATGGGAATCAAAATGGAAAAGGAAAAAGTCATTCGACCTCGGCCGTACTCGACGAGGTCGTATACTTTTTTCCCCTTACCACTTCCAACTCCCGTTAGCGGCAAGACAAAATTATCATAACCCTCGGACAAAAGGAAATACATGAATTGGAATGGTTTATTATACACGCACGTTTTACGCGTTCTAATTATGGAAGGACATCAACAAAAACGAACGAAGAACGTTGGATATGTTGGAAAAGAGCAACAATCAGGAATCCTGTTTCACCCATAAATAGTCAATATAATTACCACTACAGGTGTACACAAGCGATACCCTCAATCACTTCAAGCATTGATTGATAGCCACTGGTTAATAATTAACTCATCACACTCAAATATGCCATAAAAAATGTAATTTATGGAAGCTGTACCAGACGCGAGAAATTCCAAATTAAAAAAAAACATTTTTTACACCCTACACAATACATACAATTGAATAAATCGCCAACATCTGGAATATATTTTCATTTAGATACAATTAAGGCGTAACTGTTGGCAAGACCAGTCGGCTTAAGACTGATGAGCAACGCGGTCGCTTGGTTAACTCAAAGGCTTATTCCAGCTTAGGGTATAAGTGTACAGTGATTTATTGGCGCAAGAGATACTAGATGTGCTGACTTCTCCAATAGATACGACAAAATTACCATTATCTGGTCTCTCGGTGCAAATAAGTAAATAAAAATTCACAATAATGGAAGTAGTATTTAATTAAATGTATCTAACGACATTATTCCGTAGGAGTGAAGGTATTTCGCGTAATTTTAACACGGCATGGTTTCCTGCGATTAGAATGTACTTTCAGATTAATAGTCAGGTCCTTGTTTGACAGGCAGCTTGTTTGTTTGTGCCAAGAAAGGGCCATCAAAAATCCAAAGTGGCACTAACGGATTCAGTTTGTGAACTAAAATAGGGGGCAGATGATGATTACTCAATTAACTATGCGCTAATCTTATATTATTTCGGGTGGTCGGATTATTTTCTATCCTCTTTATAAGAATGTAGAAATCGAAAAAAGCACTGATACACTGCCCATACGTTCCCTCATTTCCTTCGTTGACGGGTCTCTTCTCTAGTCGGAAACGGAGGGAAACATTAAGAAGAGGTAACAGGAGCAAGTAGGCGGAGTGTTCAACGACGGGGACATTAAAACCTCCGGATGCATTCCCCATTCTAGAAGGTCCGGAAATATCTTAGACGAGGCGGAATCTGTGGAATGGCTGGGAGATGGGGAGAGTGCAGTGCAGTGGGGAATGCGGAGAGGAACGTCCGGCGAAGAACCAGCCAGTGGGGGACCTCGTGGCGGGTCGTGATGTAGCTGAAGGCAGGCGGCGGGGAGACAGAAGACCAAGGACGGAAATTAAAATCTCCCCGCCCTCCTGCTACAATGGTACAAAAGTAACGACGACGGTTTAATATTTAAGTGCTTCGCACCTTTTCCTGCGGTTCCCATAATATCAAGCACCGGTGCCCACCCACAATTGGTCATTGATATCTTCACCAGGATTGTGGTTGCTGTACATTTCCTCAATGCATTGCACACCCATTGAATACATGAATGTATTAAATGGGTTTGGAATGTAATTGGGACCCTCCACTGCTTCGGGAGGACATGAAGGTAATAATTTTCAAACTTATTATTAAGCCAGTATTACTGGTTTAATGGAACATTCTGCGCTTTAGTTTATCTTTATTATTCATTACTTCAGACATTTCCAAATAGAGAAACGCCCATGACTGAAGCTGGAGAGGTTTTAGAGAATTTGAAAGACAATTAGGTTTTGAAATATGAATTTGCAAGGTTTTCAAGTTCTCCGATTCAAAGAATTTATAATGGCCATAACCTCTAAACTCCAAGAGATCTATTCAAGGACCAAAAGAGACATAACCTGCGCTGCCTGAAGCCTTTCAGGTGGTTAACGAACGGTAATGGCGATTATCACAACCTTTTTACTCTGATTTCATTCTTTATTTGCGCCAATGGGTACAGTAAACGAGACGGTACAGCGGTAGCTCGAGTAATTTTTTAAAAATTTGTTCATATATTATATATATATATATATATATATATATATATATCCTGCAAGCCACCGGCAGGGTGTGTGGCAGGGGCTAAATACAAAACAGACTAATATTTATCCAAACATAACCCTAACGCGGTCGAACAATGTTATTACGAGTATGATCCCCCATCGTTCGTGGAAAAAATGACGCCTTAAACCTATCTAGCCTAATTGCAACGAAAAAAGAAAATAAATAAATAAATAAATCTGTTCCACACCTAATCTCTCTAATTATTGACATGATCTCACCTACCGCAGGACGATGGAGGTAATAATACATTTTCAACATCACTGCTAAAGAGACCTCCTTCCAATTTATGCAAGAGTTTCAATCTGTAATTTAACCTTCGCTCCGTGAGTAAAGATTCCCAGCCTAGCTGCTCCAATATTTTGGATACGCTACTACGTTTATCATAACAACGTTTTACAAATCTAGCTCCTCGTCGGTACATGCCATCCACTTCAGCAATTAATCCAACTTCGTGAGAATTCCATATACTTGAAGCTTATTCTAAATGAGGCCTAACCAACTACAGATAACATTTCTAGGCGTTCGGGAGAAGTTTAATTCTGATTGCCAAGTGTCGGACCAGCGTTGTATGACATTAAAGCCATCCGACAAAGCTGCCGGGTCCTCAGGATCATGGATATCACGGTAAACCACTGACTGCTTCGTCGGCAAATGAACGTATCCTACTGGTGACTGCGAAGTCAATGTCGTTAACGTAGAGTAGGAATAAAAGAGGCCCGAGGACACTTCCCTGGGGAACGAAAACCTGAAGTAACTTGTACTGCATTTGAGCTAACTCCATCTACAGGTATCCCTACTCTTTGAACCCGACCATTCAAAAAGTCTTTAATACAATCCCGGATATTTTTATCTATGCTATATGCTTCTAGCTTAGCGAGTAGTTTCACAAATTTACGCCATCGGCCATTGCATATATCGGAATAATTTGAAAACTACGATGCTTAGATCATTTACAGTGCAGTGTTATATGCTACCGACATCAGCCATCTATTTCAGTTCAGTTTTCTCCCGCGTAATTACCGCTACCAAAGCAAGCAAGCACTTAAAATTAATAAAATGTTTATTTTTGAATCAAAATCCTATTCAAGGAAACGAAAAAATATCATTGATCAAAAAGAACCTACGAGGTAGAACATATGAAATGAAACCTCAAAAGAAAATCCCACTGCCGTGAACAAGTGAAATTTAAGAGGGATGGGGGAAAAATTCCTGAGACAATTAGACCGCATATTGACTTCCAGCATCGAGTTGCCACTAAATGGATGGTAATAGAAGATCAGATCTCTCCGTGCCACACTCACAATGTGGCAGAGGAGGCTAAATATTTCGCACGCAACTGTTAAAGATGGGCGCGCGTCCTAAAGGATGACTTTCCCCCAAGTGTCACGCTTAGCTCTTCCTAGCCATTGATGGGAACAGACAGAGTGGATTTCAGTATTGCCGGCTAAAATGAACAATTTTGTCAATAAATTATAGACACTGGAAGAAATGATAGGAAAACTGAAAGAATCACATTACCCCCACTGTCATCACCAATCATATGCTCTAGAAACGAAAATAAGAGTGACTGTACGAGGTGGAATGATAAGAAAATATAAGGATGATTCAGATACATGCAATGAATATTCTTGAAAGAATGAAACGAGCAGACTCAGAATACAAAGAAACACGCAGCAGGAATGATCATATAGGGGTTCCATTGAATTTCAAAGTATCGCGAATGAGCAAGTTGCACTCAACGCAGGTTGATTAGATTTAGTACAAATTAAACTAAACCAATGCATGAACAAGGATCCAGTTGCAAATTTGTATACTAGCTTAAAAAATTATTCAGCTGCCGAATTTAATTCGCACAATGAAGATATTCCCGGGATCAGATCCCTTAATATCTACTTGTGAAAACGCATAATTTAACCTGGAAATATCAAAATTATAAACGTGAGACGGGCCATTCTTATTTAACCTGCACGTAAATGCCAGCATCCTGGACAAACGAGCGCGTCCCTCAAACTTGTACATCATCTTGCACGTCTCCTGAAAAGAGCAGTCAACTTAGTATAAAACTTACTCAACTAAACATTGAGAGATTGTGAATGCGAATCCGTGGATTGAAGAAGACATGTTTTAGAACTGACACAAGAGATGACAAGGAATGATGGAAATTATTAGCGGATCATGTAATACAAGGCAGGAGAATAAATGGGTAATTGAAACTATGCTGAAAGGGAAACGTAAAAAAGTAGTCAATTTCATCATAAACATCACAAAGGCTCGTACAATGATATGAACCGCTGTCACTCTAGCTTTCTCCTTCATCATACTCAACCCTGAGGGTTTGCACCGTATCACATATAGCTATTGGGCAAAGGCCGTATGTTCCTATCTTCGTGTGCCACAAAATCCTTTTCTAACAACCTCGAAAAATGAGCCCTTCTTTTCAAAGGTTTCCCAGGCTAAAGGTATTCTCCTTCCACAAGGTGTTAAGTGGTCAACTTGGTGCCTTTTGGTTCTCGGTGGACGCGCGCAAAGGTTAGCACGCCTCTGCGGTATCCGAGGGACCCCAAAAAAAAGAGGAAATTTCCCTCAGCGTCCAACGATACTTCCCCTTGGCCCCATCCACCTCCAAGCAGCCCTACGAGCCCAGGACTCGAAGAGATTAAGCTCTCACCGACTTCATCGTGCTTAATCCACAACATTCCGACTCTCCCTCTTCTTCAGAGCTGCGTCCAAGACACTCCAGATAAAATATTGAAGATGGCCAAACACAAATCACCCGAAGATATAATATGAAAAACCATGTTCACTCTACGACGATAACACCTAATTTAGGCATATGATTTGAGCCTTTTCAGGGGTGATATGGGATAGAAAGAAAGCTGCATGTAGAGTAGGGTGCTAAATATCAAATATCAAAATATGTAATAGAATGGAAAGTTTAAATTGAAAAACACGTAATTCGCAGAACGAAACGAAATTACTAATTAAATAGGTGGACATGGATAGAGAAGTGCATATTGACGAATAGCGAATCTATGGATTGAAGAAGGCATGTTTAAGAATTGAGAATAGGATGGCAAGGAATGATGGGAATCATCAGCGGATAAAAGAAAATACTTGGGCAAGAGACCAACTGCGCCATTGAAACCACGTCGATATTCGTAGATATCAAAGATACATAGGAGGACATTTCATCACAGGGGAATGTTGATAATCTATTAAATAGTAAAAAAAATTCTAAAAAGAAGGAAAAATGACACCCAAAGTTAGAGATTAAAATGAATTTCCTAACGAATTCCAGGGGGATCTACATATATCTCGTATAACCTATGGGAGCCTAACCATTAGGGGAGGCAGAAAGAAAATGAGAAAACTATTTATTCAGTTATCTCACTATGCCTATACACATCGAACAGGAGGTTAATTAAACAAATATTTTTCAGACATTAATCATCGGATATTTGACGAAGAAAAATCATAATTTTGTTCCACTAAATGAAAATAAATCTGTTATTCAAGAAGTCGTAGCTGCGTAAACAATAATGCATAATGATGACCATGGCCACATCTATTCTCTCTAATACCTTCCTTTGAATTAAGTAGTAGTACATACAGTGGAATTACACAAATGCCGAGTCAAATGTCCGATATTTGCTGCTGCAAAAACTATTAAACCACCTAAGCCCCCGAAAGAAGGAAACCACTGCCTAGAATACCTACCTAACATTATAAGGGTTAAGCGAATAAATGTTGAAATTCGTCGTGAAGCCGTTGCCAGAATGTGGGCGTGCACCTAAACGCGGCATCGTTCTCGCAGGATTAAAAAGTTGTTCCAAGTGACCGGCGATTATTCTTACATGAGGGACCTCAGGCGGAAACGGCTCGGGGAAAAGGGAAGAAAATTCAGAGCAAAAACGAGTTCCCTAGCCGCTTCGGTTAATACGCTCGGGAAGGGAGTATGAGAGGCACTCGAGTGTGTGGAGATGAGAGGGAGGGAAATGGGAGAGTGGGGAAACCTGGGACGGAGGTCATGGGCGCCACTCCCGCTGTGCCTACGGATGCGTTTCTTCCATACGCTGCTTCTGCTGCTGAATGAAACCATCCATTCATCATAGCCCGCGTCCGACTTCAGGAGGCGTGCGCGCGCGCCCGTACGCCTCTCCTCGGTTTGGTCGTGCTTCGAATGTGCGAGGAGCGGCCATGGGCCGGTCGGCTAGTGCGAAGCTGACGATTGACGGAGGGAAAAATCTCGCCGTAGATAACCCATTCATCCCAAGCTTACACGACGTCTTTTTCACTTCTTCACAGGATTTCTTTTCATCCACATGTAAGCAAACCAATAGCATCATTTCGCGGGATTTCGCGTCATCTCATCGATTACAGTTTCCTGATGAACCCAGTGTTTTTTTTTCAATGTTAAATCGCGACACTTGTGTGTATCCAAAAAAACTTGGTATCGTTTCTAATAAAATCGATTGTATATCTGAAAGTATTTAGATAGGCTCCAAAAACTTTACGATGGAAAACTTAAACAGCGTGGCAGCGAATGCTATCACAAAATTTGAATGTGGAGCAAGGCATACTCTCAGACTGTAGAAGACAACCGTACATAAGTTTCTCGGTGGCGGATATAACTATCTAGCTCGTAAGGTTTCATAATTATTTGATTTTCAACATTTTGACACGTTTTTATGTATCGCCATCGATTGGTGACCCGATTAACGTCCAAACTTTTTCAGTAAACGTACAGAACGATCCCCTTTTATTTTATTCACATCCAGATTTTCTTGAAAAATCTTTCAAGCGTTAAATTTACGTCCTTACAAAATGGCAATCAGCAAGTCCACGGGATAGGAGTTTGCGGAATTACTCTCGGCTTCTGCAAACCTTTTTCTCATAACCCCTCCCAATGAAACCTTAAGCCTCCTTCCACACGCAAGTTGCAGGCCACTCAACACACAATAATTTACGGAATGTCAAACCTACCCCCTCGTTCATGCCCGCTAATTTGAAATCCAACTTTCGCCTTCGGTCTCTTTCTCCAAGAACACCTGGCTATTCACAAGTCTCTATGCGTCTTCTTCCCAAACACATTCCATTTTTCCACGGTGATCGTCCATTCATTTACCTTACTAATCTTATTCCCAGGGCGACTTGTCTCTCTCTGGAGCTCCTTCTCTCCTCCGCACCACTGCCTTCCGCTTCGACGTTCATGCGACCCTTGTAAGTCCACGATAACCTGCACCTCCCACCCTGGTCCCTCTTCCCTTCTCATCGCTCTTCTCTATTTTCAACATCCCCCCCTTCTCTCCGACAAACAACCGAACGACGCAACTCTTACCTCCCACTCAACCCCTCCCCTCGCCACTGTCGCCCATCCTCTCTCGCTCCCCCACTCCATTCTATTTCCTTCCAGGTTTCTTCTCTTCCACCCACTCATTCCCTTTACTCAATCACCTCCTATTTGGTTCCCATCCATCCCAACACCCACTCAACTCTGTCGGAGAAATTTTCACCCATCTTTCCTCTCTTGTCATGAGATTATTTTCCACAAGCGTTTCGTTAATGGCTCAACAGTCTAATAGTCTTCAAAAGATGGACTTTTTACTATATTTAACGCGTCTCCTATACATTGTTACTTCCACGCTAATGCGTGGTATGGACTATTGGTACTCCAGACATACAAATCAGGGACAAAATAACATTGTCCGACCGCGATAGGGTCATATTCGAGTGAAGATTAGTCTGGTGTGTATTCACCCCCAGCCAAACACCCTAGCGGTGCCTTGCAGGGTATTAAAATATCTACATGTAGTAAAATACACAAATATTTTTCTGCATCCAATACCGTACCATTCTCCCTTCGTCATTGTTCGGATCCCTTTCTTTATTAATAACGTCCCCATAACGTAATTATATTTACATAATTTTCTCAAGAGTACGCCTCGGAAGCTGCAGTAAATTTCTTAATTTATCCTAGCGCTCATGGAGATGATTAATTAGAGCATAAATGTGGTTTATTTATCTAACTTCTCATTTTAATACTACCCGGCAATGGCCGACATGGATTAAAAAACATGAATTAAACATTATTCCTCAGATTCGGGCAACATTAATACCCTGCCGTACTGCGAATAAGATTGGTGTATAACACAAATGCCGATTATCCATCTAAAGGGTGATAAATCCTCAATATGTATCTCATAATAATTTAATTAAATGAAGTAATAACCGTAGCTGGGGAATCACTTCACTTCAATACCACTGAATACACTGTGTAAAGCAATCAATACATTGCATTTTACCTTACAAGCGTTTCCAGGTCTTAATACATCACAATAAAAAATTACGCACATTGATCGTAATAGATATAAAGACTAAATTACAGGCTGGTTACAAAACAGCTATCCTATGGCCAGATGAATCAACTCTGATTGCAACAGTAGATTATCTTCCTCACTACAGGATGAACGATCGACTACTCAGGGATCTCATTTCAGCAATCCTACAAATAACTGACGATCACTATTATTATCTCAGAGAAAAATGGCGTTTTTTTTTAAATTAACTTTAAAAATGTACCCGGATACACCCTGACCCTTTCTCTACAGAAATCCACACTCACAGTAAAAATCAGACAACCCGCGCCAAGCAATGCACCTTCTCGGAACTCGTGCCCAGCGGACGAGATCTGTGACAACTGACATGGGCTAAGAGGGAAATGGACGTAGAGGGAGATGCTGGAAGTGAGAGCAGGAGAAATTGGGAAAGGTGAGACAGGGGAGAAAGAGAAAAGGAGAGTTATCAGCGGGTTGGAGATGGTCGGGTGCTCTGGAGGTGGAAGGGTTGAATGACGATCGCCACGTCAGGGAAGTTGAATGACGCACCGAAGCTGATCCAGCCAATCGGCCCAAGTAGTAAAAGAAACAGTCATCGGCCACTGCTAGTGGAAAGCCCTCGCCTCCGGTAAGCCGGAGTCTTTTTTCTGGGAACGCTAAGACTCACAGCTGAATGAGTGGTAATGAGTTAAATTACAAGTATATTCAATTGAAGTACCCCGGTAAAATTGTCTCCTTAATAAAAAATACGATATGGAAACATTTGAACATCTAACCTCATATTTAAAAAACAAAATTTTATATTGAGTTGGGATACTTCAAAAGGGGAAGTCACTGGTATCATTCTGAATGAATGTTTTCTGTTTTTTCAAAGAGTCTAGAGTCAGACTACATTTTTGAAATCAAACGTTATTGTTGAAAAAATCGCATTACGCTGAGTTTCAAAGTGCTGTGTGCACGAAATTCGATATACTATAGTAAAACGCTATTTTAATTAATTTTGGCCTGCACAATACTGGTACTACCCATTATGCCTGAATAATACACTGAAATAAGCGCGGATTAGTACGAGTGTATATACTCGTTTACATTTCGAACACCATTGAGAGAGTTTTTAAAAAAATACTATGGCATTTAATGAATGGCGGGCTGGGTAGTGTTTCGAAGCAATCTTTCAAACTAAGCGTAAATCGGATAAGCTCTGAATGAAAGTATCTGTCGAGTGATGAGGGATGAAATGGAGGAGGAAAAGTGAAAGAGAATGGGCAGCGAGTCCCACGAGAGACTGTTGTACCCTTGGGATTCTGGGAGTGTTCCTTCCAGAATGGAATGGAAGAAGGCGAGGAGGGAAGCCCGTAAGTAAGAGAAGGGAGGCTTCCTCCAACTAAGCGACCGCCACCGCTCCAGTTTTATTCCCAAGGGAGTAGACACCTCTAAAAGAATCATAAAATGGCTAGCATTCTGCCAGACGACCGCAAAGGGATTTTGCCCAACTAATAGGAACACAACTACACTTGAGACCTGAACTCCTCCACCTCCAATCCAGCCCGGTCACACCACTTGATTTTACATTAACCCGTTCTCGAACATCGGCGCCTTCGAGTTACTGGGGAGTGAAAATTTATGAGAAGAACTTAAAAAGTTTTCGCTACCACTAATCTTGAATATCGCTCTCCAAAATAACTTTTCATTCATAGCTCGGGATGAAATTTTGGTTTCCAAAATTTTATTGGACTTTAATTTTCAATGAGTTTTCAATTACGAATAAACTTCCAAGCTCGCGACGAATCTCCAGCGACTTTGGCTTGTGGTGTGTTTTGGAATGCACGCAGAAAAAACGTTAATGCATCAACCCATGCATTGGTTTTTGCCAAGTAAATGGTTACACCCCATTTTATCTTGTCCATCGTATTTTTGTCGAATTTGCATCACGGCCGTGTGACAAAATTTTTCACACGAACATCACAATGTTAGGAAAGGATACAAGTAGAGACGGGGTGGGGACCGAGTGGGAGAGCGGTCACACCCCCAATCAGAGCATCCATGGACTCTCAAGAAGAGGTTCGAGAAGGAGAGAGTGAGGGAGGGGGAAAAAAGAGAGAAAAGAAAGACTTCATGGGGGAAAGGGGAGGGAAGCAAGCTAAAGGGGTCGGTCGACTTATTATTTTTTTATTAAGAAAAGAGAAAGAAAGAGGGAAGGGGAAAGGTTAGATAGCGACGCGGCGAAGGTTATCCGGAGAGGAATATATCTACGAGAGGGAATCCTGAGAGACGGGACGACGGGGAAGGAGAGGGAGAGAGTCTCCGAACAGACAGAAGGGGATGGGAAAGGGTTTTGCGAAGGAGAAAAAAAATGAAGGGAGATGGAGGGGGAGCCGTGCGTAGAGAGACGGGGGGGAGGGAGGGAGAGAGGCGAGAGAGTGAGAGAGCGGGAGGTAGGGGTAGAGAAGAAGAAAGGGATCCGGCCAGACGCTTTTTCTCCTCCCTCTCCAAACCCCCCCCCTATCAACTCCAAAACCTCTCCCCGTCCTCCTCCATCTCCACACCCAGATTTCCGAGGGCGAGGAGAGGCGAGGGGGTCTAGGAAGCGGGGGGCACGACGGCGAGAGAGGGGGGGCGCGGCCGGACGGAGTGGGGGAAGGGAATCCATAGCGCGCGAATGCGGGGAGGGTGGGGGTGAACAACGGGGGCATGCGAAAGGGCTCCCTCTCTCCCCCCATCCACCCCGCCGCGCAATATACGCGTACGCATCCCCTGAACAGCTTTCAGGCGATTATCTCGTTTCCCTGGCTCTTGGTGTTATTATTGCATGTACTGCACCGTAATCACCCGTGCTGTGATGAAATATTAAAGAGAGAATGAGCACCGGCACGGTCGGTCGAGGAAGGCTGAATGGTGAGGGAATCTGGAGGCGGAAGGATGAGCGCCGCGACTGGAAGATTAACGACGTTCCGCCCTCGAATGTTCGATGGAGAGATGATAAATACGGCAGTTATGTAGTATGTATGCTGTGTCCAAGAAACCAAATATCCAGTTGTCTCTGCATTTAGAAGATTTTCACAGCGACACTGCGATGGGTCCAAATTCTTCCAGGTTTCAGCCCTCTTGTAAATATTGCTGATTTTTCGTTCGTGTTTCTACACATAATCCAACGACCAAGGAAACATATTGAAAGTGGTCTCGTACTTGTTGAAATATAGAAACTGTTTGTTGTGCAAATTAGCCAATCCGCATACACGAGTTTATGTGAATTGGCGAAATATTACCTCTGGCATTTCTATACATCGTGAACCCAAGACGAATTTAACGATGACATCTAAATACAAAACCATAAGTACAAATATTGAAAGAACGAAACTGTAGCTTATTATACTAATTTTAAAGGTGAAAACTCCGGGCATGTCGTCAGAACAGTAACGCTGCTACAACTACAAAACGACTTCCATGTGGTTTTGTAAAAATTGCAAAAGCGCAGGCTTTATTTTGTTGGCGCATTTTATTAATGGAAAAGAAATAGACAAAAGATATGTAATTTCCACTAAAGTGTTATCGTTAGGACCCGAGTTTTGATTCCTTGAAGATAACTTCAGGAAACCAATGACTTTTAATCAAACTTAAGTCAAAATTACAAGAGTTTTGTCTTTTCCCTTCCCAATTTAGAAAATGTGCCTACAGAATAAAAAGAAATTAGAATTCGAGCATTAGAAAGCTTATAAACAGAAATTCTTACAAGACAAAATTTCGTATGAATGTGTCGTATTAATGCGGTTAATTATTATTGCTCAAATATACCTCAAAACATATTACCTACCTAATTTCAATTCCGTTTCATTTTTAAATAAACCCTATCCATGCATTCATACTTACCACCAATTAAAATTAACACAGAGACTCAATACAAGCCCATAGTAAAATGTTAACTGTAAAGTATTATATTAGTATTTAAGTCTGACTCTCAACATACAATAATGTACGAGAATATAACTCCGTTACACGATGCAGAACAGTTTGGACACAATTTGGACACTTTCACCATAAAACAGGACAAAATACTAAGTTTGACCAACAAAGTTGAGAATTGCATTTATTAGTTACCAAGTACTTACTTTCGTGCAATATCTAATACATACGTTAATAACGGAAATTACCATCACGCATAATATATTTTACCTATAGCGATGACAGTAAAAAGTTCTAACATGGTAGCTGACGGGGAAAAGTACAGTAATCCTGTAAAGTAAACCTCGTGTAGGTAGACAAGCAATGAATAATAATGAATTTCTGGGAATTGTGCTATGGAATAAAATGATTATCAAACAGACACGAAAATATCCTAGTTAAAAGGAAAATCATATTCTATCTTGTTTCCATCGACTTCATTTTCTTCCTTCACTTGAGCACGATCCACCATGTATGTCATTGGAACTTCTTCAGAGTAGTAGTTAGGTAGGCAAGTGCATGCAAAACACGACGCGGTGGAATTAGGTTAAACGCAAAAAATGTAATCTTTCATGGAAACCTTAAGAATCCTCGGCCGTGTCTTTCACCGGCAGAAATGAAATAATTAAGAGGTGTACGTACGCCTTCGCAGAGCTTTAAGACCGACGACACGAGATTCGCGCGTAAGCCAAGGGTCTCGAAGCACTGTCATTATGCAAATTAGAACTTTTAAAGAAACTGAGACGTAAAAAAGGGCGAAGTTACTCATTTCCTCCCGGTTTATGCCACAAAACAGAGTACAAAACCAAAGAGAATGCAAAATAATTACTCCACAAAATTGGTCTTAATATTTCAATCGATGCGATTTGACGGATGAATTTTATTTGTAAATGGAATAGTGTAATTAAAAAAGTCTATCAAACTTGACTATTTGAGCACTTCTTAGCATATAGTCATAGATATTAACTTCATGCAGTGAAAATTAAACTAGTCCATAAAGAAAAAGAATGGTGAGAAAAGTATAGACCGCAACGACAATGAAGTCTTCCTCTGGAACTGCCACCGAGTAGTGGCTTAACAAATGTAAATGTATATTCAGGAAAAAAACATTTACCTAAAGCAATTAGTTTTTTTAAGGTTATAGAGAAACTAGGGGGAATTAGGAAATCTCTACTAATACTCCCCGAAAGGAATTCGAGACATTCTCGGAAAATAATCATGTACCGATTGACTAGGCGACTTTACCAACGTCTTTTGAGAGGCCGCACGGGACCACCATTAAACTCACCCAAAATGGTCTCGGAGGGAGGAGAGGAAAAGAAAAAGGGCCGAGGACGGAGGAGAGAGAGCTAGTGTGCTCATTCCACTTCTCTCTGCCGTAACACGTCCCACCGCCATTTGCTAAAAACTTTCTGGCAAATAATATTCAAGCGAAAACAAATGATTTTAAGGAAGTTCCTCCCACCCTGCCCCGAGCACGAACTTCATACACTTACTTAACCGCTCTCAGTCGTATTAATTCCTCGGATAGGGAGAGCGTGATCCTTGCTCGGGAACTTTTACAAGGACACGAGGCCCAAACGTACAAGAGCTGGGCTTTCTCGATCGGTGGGAATGAAATCTCTCCGGAAAATAATCTGAGATGGTTCCAGAAACTTACCAAAGATGACACGGAATCGATTAACGACAACTACGACATATTTTCGTGTTAAGGCCTCATTCGATACAAGAAAAACAAAACTTTGTAAAAATTAGTCACTATAAAATGATAGCGCGGTTAGTGTTCCACATCAAAGTTTCACCGAGGCATGTGCCTCAAATATTAAAAATTAATGTTTCTTTTATCCTTAAGATACGCATTTACAAAATATTAAATTATTTATCGCCATTTCTTTTTTCGGAATGGCCAAATAAAGAAATTGTTTCATAATGGATAGTGAAATCTTAATTAAATAAGGTTAGAAGCGGAAACCTGCCTCTCTGATCTAATTAGCTTGACACAAACGGTATGAAAGGGGAGGAGTGATGTCGGGAAGGTCGCACCCAACCAACCCCCATTGGACTCGCCCTTGGAGCTAGTCCATGGGATGAGGAACGGGAGTAAATGTTGCATTAGAGTAGGCGGAATGGAAGGACACAAGCGGGAAAGGAGGAAGCACATGGCTGGGTTAACATCCGTTCGGCATTTATCCGACACAGCTCGTTAGACGAAATGGTCGTCCGACTCTTCTCACACTGTGGAGGAAATACGCGAAATGAAGTCAATAGTACGCAACTCAGGTAAAATGATATCCCAAGTACTGCGCCATACATTAGGCCCACCAAGACCTCATATCAGAACTAATTTAAATTAAGCCCGCCGCTTTGAAGCATTTGCTTTCAAGTCCTGGCATTAGCTTACGTTCTAATTGAGTGCAATTTGCGATATATTCATTATCTGAGGATTATTAACCATGCCATGACCTAACCAAGTACGTGTGCCAAAACAATTTGTAACGAAAGACCTAGATACGGGCTTCCATTAACTTCGCTCACCCCTCCCACTCGCCCAAAATTCCTACACTGAACTCCGGAATCGCAACACACCCTGCCGCACGCCTTCGGGGAGGCTCCCAGGGTATAACGCAGATGTAGATGCAGATGAAGGTGCGATGGAGGGATTGAGGGTTGGGATGGAACAGGGGGGAGGGAGGGCAAAAAAAAGAGGCAGACACAAAAAGGCAGCCTCATAAAGGGGCATCGGCGAGAGGAGGGCTCGGCTGGGACGGAGGAGGAAGACGCGGCAGTGTTTGGTGTTTACGAGGGAGCGAGAGCGCACACTCCCCTTATACGGGAACAGGTATTTCAACGGATGGAGCCCAGACGAAGATTTAGGTCCCCGCCACGCCATGATAAAGAAATGGCCCCGGGGAGGGGAAGGAACAACAGAGGGGGGAGGCAGTGCAAGCAGACTGAGAGAGGCGGCGAGGAGGGAGGGGGGGGAATGCGAATGCCGGGAAACTGGGGAAGGAAAATGACGTCGTGTGACGAAGGAGATAGGAATAAGAGCGCAAGGAACGTAAAAGCGAGGAAAGGAATTACAGGAGACTCAGGGTTATGAGCAAGATATGGGATAGTAGGAAAATGTCACGCAGAAGACGAAGAAGGAAATTTGATATGAATAGGGAGGAAAATACTTTGCTATTCCACACCATACGAAATATTCCACACAGTATTGTGCCGAATAGAAAAGACCTTTTTTTCCTACTTATCAAGGAGTTACACAAAGTAACACTATCCACCATTGCATGCAAGGAACTTTTATTGCAAGCAACCTATAAGAATTAAACCTAAGACAGATGAAGTAAAGTAGTGACAATGTTTTTAAAATACGATCGTTTTCTCTAATTCATCATTACATTATTTAACTTTTCATTGTTTCTATCACATTCATCATTGTCCAAAATCTAATTAAAAATGACGACCACAGAATAATTGCGAGAAGCAATCACCAAATAGAATAACAACCTACATTTGAGATAACTACGTAAAATAGTTCCATAAAAAGAAAACCAGAGATATAATATGGGTTGAAATCAAAGTTCAACAATAAAAATAATTAAAAATAATGGATCATGAGGTCGAGGACTGTGACACAAAAGAGAGTTACACCAAAAAGGGGTAGCAAAATTTTCATTGACAAGAACACAAATTCAAGCAAAGAACATACATTATTTTAGTCATTTAATACTTCTTTATTAGAAATTGAATCCTTTTCTCTTTAGGTGGTGAGTGCGCATTAAGAGTAGGTAAGTAAAGTAAGAACAGGATGAATTTAATTAACAGTTACTAGCCACTTCTTCTCTGCGGTCTAACCAAGGGTGGGATCAAAATAATTTATTGGTTTTACGAGTACCGAAACAACCTTATCCTATGGGTATCAAAATCCTGGCGACTGGTGCACTTTAACTGGCGCACGAGGTTTAACACCACTTTCAATCTCTCTTCTACTAAAGCCTAAAGTTTTCTTCCTCGAGAGCGGGTTCCCCAGACGAAACCAAAAATGAATCGGACGGCTCTTTCATCACCCATCCCCCTCCCGACGGAGCTCGAGCGGCCAGCTAGCACGACGCCGCCGTCGCGGAAGAAGAGAGGCGACATTTGCCAGTCGCCTCGCGCGACGGAGTGCGACGGCGGCGCGCGGGACGGGCGGCGACCGAAAGGGCGGGGGAAGAAGGCTTGCGGGGTGCGCGCCCATGGCCCCCGCACGTCCGCGACGCAGATTAAAAAAGGAGATTCTCCGGAGACGTCGAGAGAAGTCGGTGAGGCTGGGGGATGGGTCAGGAGCGTCACACACCCCTTTCCCCCAAGACGGCCGCCTGCGATGCGCGCGCGCGCCGGGCCACGTCCGATGCTAATCTCCCTCGAGGGACACTACCCGATTCTTTGCGAGAGCATAAAAAAAAGAAGAAACGCAGAAGACAAGAAATAATTCCGCTATGAAGAGGGTTTTCCTTTCTCCAAAATCCATGGACCCCACTAATCCTCCTCCCTTTGGCACTTAACTAGGGTACACTACCTCCGGGGAAAGTATCCCATGGAATGCGTTCAGAGGTTTAAAAGCAAATTCAGAAGTTTCAGTTCCACTCCCTTTTGTCCTCCCCACGGTGTGGGACGCTGCTCGCCCCGATACTGTCGGAATAACAGGCAATTCCCGCATCCTGAAAAATATATGGGTACACTAAGCATTGAGTATATTAAAATATGCTGGATCCGGATGGGTGAAATAAGAATGTTGCTAATTACGAGACGTAGGTTGATTAATCATATTATCAAGTCAAATCAAGTGATACTAATGCCTCAAATTAAATTAATAACCTTGCCAAGAACTGACTGGGTTGAAGTGATCAAATATAAATTAAAAGTATTTTTTTATTTATTAATTACGAAAACTAAAAATAAAAGATTACGAGTCCATTTGAATCCCTAAAAAAAAAGGATTCAAGAAATACCATACCCAAATACAAGGGCATCGATGGGTGTATTGAGGGAAAACTTCCCGGAGCGCCTCATCTCAATAAGTGGCGATTTGGAGTGGTCACCCCACTCCCCCAATTTGGCCTCTTGCGATTTTTTGTGGGGTTTTCTGAAATCCCGCGTTAATGATCCGACCGTCCAAGGACCCTACAATACCTGAAGGGCAACATCCGGGCAGAAATTGCCAACATACCTGCTGCTATGCTGGTAAGGGCCATGATAAACGCCAGAAATTGGCTTATTCAATGTATGGACAATGGGGGGCGTGACCTACCTGATTTGATTTTCAAAACTGTGTAAAACAAAACTTTGATTATGTACCTACATTTTAAAAAATTATTAAAATATTGTTTCGTAAAATGGGTTTTATTGCGTTTTGAAAAAAGGAAGTTGTGTTGCCACTGCATCACTCGTAAAATTGAAATGTTCAATTTATAAATGGAAAGATCAACTAAATATTTACGAATGGATGGTAATTTCCGAGAGAAATCTAACAAATGACTACAGCAGTAAACAGAGGTTGATTTTTTATTTACTTCGTCTTCCTGTTGTACCCGAAACAATATATTTTCATAATCTCTCTAAAACTGTAAAAAATAAAAGTGACAACATTCCCCATTCACTCAGGGATTTCAGAATCCTGAAAAGAATGCACAAATGGTTAAAATATTTAATAATTTGGCATTAAATTTCTGCATTAACACAAGTTGTCCGTACATGCAATCGAAATATTAATAAACGCTGGGGTGTGTAATTTTTTAATGTCTTTGAAATATTTTTCTAAGTATATTTCACTGCCTGTATGTATTCGATGAAATAAGAGTGTCCATATTATGGGACGTTAGGTAAACGGGGAAACCAACCATTTTTATTCACAAATGGAATTTTATCTTAACTACCGCCGTCAAACTTCATCTTCCACGAACTTGCAGTTCAAGTCCTGCAATGTTAGCGATTGTATCAATTTTCTTTTTGCATTGAATCATATTTCACATTCCAGTTTAGTTCTTTCTGTACTTACCGGTAGATGAAAAGCCTAAAAAAATAGGTTACATGACATTACTACACGCTCGAATCATTATGAAGCCATTTTCCAGCAAATAAGTGAATAATTAAATATATTGGAATTATTTTTTTTAATAACGGATAATAAAGAAAAAACTCTTTCAGCCAAGTCGGAAAGATGGGGCCAGAGAAAATAAGAGAAACATAGGAGAGTAAATAGGGAAACAAAGAACGCGTAAATGTTTTATCATTGCAGATAATTTCCTCACTAGCCAGATGAGTGGTGCCTCCTAGGCGATGCAAAAATTTAACAGAAACTGCGTTCATATTTGACGCATAACCGTAGCCACCGTAGACGATGGATGCGTCATTTTTACCTTCGGTTTATGTAGGGAGCCAACCTTTCTCTCTCTCCCTTTTCCTCTCGAAACTCCGTCAACATCTTCCAGCCGTCTTTCTTACCCAGCCGACGTGGACAGATACCCCGCTCTGGTACCGCAACCAATTTTTTTGCATCTTTCAGACCACCTTAGGAGGGGTGGGGGAGAAAGAGTGAGTGAGAGAGCGCGCGAAAAAGGGTAAGGGCTGGAAGGAAATTCCTCACACAAGGACAGCAGCAAGAAGGGCATAGAGAGAGTGTGTGTGTGTGGGCGTGGGAATGAGAGGAGGGGAGGAAGGGGTGAGAGTGGAAGGATGGAGAGAGAGAGAGAGAGAGAGAGAGAGAGAGAGAGAGAGAGAGAGAGAGAGAGAGAGAGAGAGAGAGAGAGAGAGAGAGAGAGAGAGAGAGAGAGAGAGAGAGAGAGAGAGAGAGAGAGAGAGAGAGCAAGAGATTTCGCTAGAGACGATGACTTGCGTCGCTTGCCACGCCGATGCAGCCGGCCATAACAGTCGGATGGCGCGAAAGATGGAAGAGGCAACGAGAGAGAGCAACAAGGTCGCGCCGCACGCTGCCTTTCCTTGAGTCTCGTCCTTGAACTCCGTCATTCACCTCTTAGGGGGCCTCGGACGTTGGTTGCAGTCCTCCAGAGGCAAAGGTGGAAGACTTCAAGGAACTCCGCAACGGCAGAGAAACCGCATTCTGGAATGCATGTTCCCTACGCAGCCTCGAATAGGGAGGGAGCTCATTTCTCTCCCACCCTCGTCCCACCTTGCACGAGACTCGTCGAGTCGGGGGAAGATTATTCTCGTCCATGCTGTTGCTCCTTTCGCCCTCTCGCATACCATCAAAGCCAACCACTTTTCTGGGAGGGATTGCCTCCTCCTCCAGTCGGCCTTCCCTCCTCCTTCGCTGACCGGAAAGGGACAGCCACGATGGGGGCGGCGGCTGTTGCAGCGGAGGCGGTTGGCGAGACCGTCTTTCATATTAAATGCGCCACAGGGAAAATCACGGCTTGGGTGTTTCGCGCGTGGGAAGAGAATTTCCTTCTTTTTTCACTCGGGGAGAAGTTCGTGACCGTGATATCGGCGGAAATAAAAATCCCCCCCCCCAACTGCCAGCGGAGTGGCAAAAAAACCTTCGCGAAAATATGATTTTAATGAGGCTAACGATTCGATCAGCAAAGGTCGGTCAAACGAGTATAATTCGGTTTCCCTTCTGGCTCGCGGGAAAATATACTGCCTGAGTTTTTGGAATGTTTCATCGGTTCTTGGCTGGACATCATGACATTTCAAGCCGTGTAGGTGAGCAGATGCATGTCACACCAGGATGAACGAGGAGGGTACGTGCTCGGGTGTCGGAAATTACAAATTCAGGGATACAAAATGAAAATCTGTACGAAATGGTGTGACATTTTTCTGGCTTTTTTTCCATAAGCGAGAGGCAAGGAAAGATTGCCAGTTACTAACGCTAGAAATATTCAAGCACAACCCCGTGTAACAATATCCTACAGTACCTGGAATATCTAAATATCACACAACGACACATCAAGAGGGCGGTGACTCCTCGCAGCAATATTTAGATAGAAAATTGGTGGCAGGGTGCCTCAGCAACAGGCTATTTCAGTCCGTAGGAGCGTCGAAGCATCACCTTCCAGAGTGAAAACTCCCAAAGCTATTGCAAAATAAAAACATCGTCAGGTTGAAATTTATGTTGAGGTGCAATGAAGAATATTGAATAATACATACAAGTTAATTGACTCGCGGAACACATCTAATGGACCCATATCCAATATCACCTTGGCAATGGTTATCGACTCGTTTGAATGCGATCAGCTTGAACAGAAAATTGCACTCAACTGCGCACTCAACCAAACCATAGGGAGTACTTAAAAGCGAATTCACTAATTCCGTATAAATAAATTGTAACTGAGTTTCGACGCTATATAAATACAATCACAAATTCATCATCTGTCATTAAGTGCCTTCACGCATCCTTCACTTTTTTTTTCCTTTGGCAATAAGCAGAAAAGTTACTTCAATTATCAGAAAGGATCCCTTGACCACACTGGAAGAATTCTTCACAGATTATTTAATGGCCGACCGAAAGTAGATAAGAGCCAAATACTATTATCTAAATTAAATCTCACAATAAACACTACATCGAGCCGCATGAACTCCAAATTACTCCTCAACGTTCATGTACGTTTGTAGCAACCCTTCTTAACACCTCGATGAATCTGGATTCCACTTCGCGCATGTTCGTTCGGTTGCTTGTCTGGTACACAGGAGGTAAAAAAAAGATACCTCCGCTATAACGAGTTCGATTTCCAAAATTTGTTCCTTTTTTTCACTCTCCCACACCACTCTTACATTCATGCCAACCCGAGTGAGATGACGTCAGCCTTAATTTGAGCTCAAGGTTCAACAAGTCGATCGATGGAAATCTGCCGGCACGTTTTTTGTTAAGATTTTCAAACCCTACATCGATTCCAAGGGGGTGAGAGAGAGAAAGAAAGAAAGAGAGAGATAGCGAGACGACTCAAAGAAGGGTAAAAAGAGATTGATTCTCCCGTCAAACAAACAACCTTAATCACACACCAACCGCCAAAACAAGAAAAAAGCACGGACCTCCCAAGCAATTATTCCCTTTTTTCCTGCTCGCTGCCCGACAATGGCTACGGGTCGAATGATTCGGTTCCTGCGGGGAACCATGCTGCGAGAGCCCCCGAAAACGCTCGCGGGGAGATATGAAGAACAAGGATCTTCAACGGAACATCGCAGATTGGTAGCAATCGAGCGACATTCTTGGGAGATGACTGCAGGACGATGGAACGGCCGTGGCCTCAGGAGAGGCCTGGGCGGGCGGGCAATGAATCCCGAAGAGGAAATTTTCAGCGCGTGGGCGGGGCAGGGCAGGAACCCGGTTGAACTAAAGTTTCACGCTGCAACGATCCTTCATCCCAACCGATCGAGAGAGAGGGGAAGGAAAAAGGCGCAAGGAGCGAACAGGAAGGGAAATGAAGATAAGGTATTGTCGAAAGAGGGCGAAATAGGAGAACGAAGAGGTGTGAGAGAGAGACACTCACACACACACAAAAGCTACTGAATTCACGTGACCGGGAGATTGGCAGGAGTAGACCAGAGTTCGAATTAGAAACAGATGGATCCCTCATGCGTCAATGACTGAAATACGCCAACCGAAGTCGAGGAGAGAGGGCTGTTCGTGGAGGGGGGAAGAGAGGAGGTGACAGCGAGTGGGGAAGGCCGGAAACCAATAAGAGAAACGGTAGCGAATGGGAATAACAAACTGGATGACTGGAGGAAAAAACCTACGAATATTTTGAGAAAAAAGAATGGAAAAGTAGTAATGGGTTTTGAAGACTTAACAGTTAAGAATATACAAAATAATTGTATAAAAGATAAATAACAAATTTTTACATGTAAACCTAAGGCTTCCAAATGAAGGAATCGAGCCAATTATTACCAAAAAAATCTAACAAGACCTGGAAGAGTAAAATGGGTACTAAAGCATCTAGACCAGAGCTAGTAACAGGGATATTCCCACAAGCAATGGGCTCTAAGAGCGAAATAAAGCTTCATATAATTAACGAAATGCATGTTTGAGTTAATACTTCAAAAGATTTTGACCAGACCACCTTGAAGCTAATTTAGCAAAGAGTGGTTTACGAAGATTTAGGCAGTAAAGAAAATTTGAGCTCCATATCCCAAGCCTCAAATATACGGGCACAAAAAATTGTCTACCGTATGGAAATAAATGTAGAGGAAAATCTGCGAGGGGACCATTTCGAATTCCGCAGATGTGATGGAACGCCAGAAGCCATCTAAGCCTAATTCTCATGGAGAAAGCAATGAAAGAGGGAAAACCCCTAATCGTTACATCCATTAATGTGAAAACGGCTTTGCGAAAATGTCAGTTGGGATATGAGGTTTAAAAATTTAAAGAGACTCAAGATAGACTGCAAGGAGAAAAGAATTATCCATCAGCTTATCTGAAGTACCTGTAACTTATAGCACTTATAGGGAGGTAGAGGCGGCAAATATTTACTGCTACGGGAATGAGACAATAATGTGGCTAATCATCATATCCATTTCCGAATAAACTCACATTGAAGAAATTGTTAGATCCTTGGGTTAATTATTACGTTTAGATTTTCAGATATTTCACCGTAACCAAGAGTCAGACATCAGAACATACGTTTCCAGGAAGGGACCAGGTATAAACAAATTTTTCATAGTCTACGCGAAAAAATTACAGGTTGGTATTTACGGATGCCCTAACAAACAATAGGAAGAAGGAGAATAAACAAACCGATATCCTCAGCAGACAAAATTGTAGCGGAATATGGCCGCAGGTGCGATCGGATATGGTCGGTGAGCGATTATTTTCCCTGCCTTGATCGGCTCTTCCACAGAATTAACCGAAAAGAAATAGGAAACGGGAAGAAACCGTTTCGTTTGCTACGTTAGAACATTTTTTTTGTCCAATGGGGCGATAATCAACTTGCGAGCCAGAATCATGTAGCCGGCGGAAGCAGAGGGAGGCGGACAGGATAAAATGTAATAAATAAGTGCGACTCTTTAAGATCCAGCGCCGAATGGCGTTTTAATGAGTTACGTGAATTAATGGAGTTGAAAAAGGGAGGAGAAGAATAAACATAAGTGGAGAAGTGATAAATGATGCTTCAGAGAGCCGAGATATTACAAGTTGGCGAACATTAATGCAACAGTGCCGAGGAATTTGGAAGACATCTCTGGCCTGGAAAGGTCTAAAAGGAACAAACAACGCGTGAAAATATACAAGGTTACGACTAGGATCCCACGCTTACTGCGCCCACCTGAAAAAGTTTAATGAATAATCACTTGAATATCGTGGAGAAGTTGCAACGGCCAGGCACATTATTCGCTTAATATGTAGTTAATGAATTTTATTAAGTTACAAAGAAATGTTGAGGATGAACAACCATTAAAATTTGGGTCTCCTCTCAAGCACGTTGAAGGAGTCAAAGTCAAAAGTAAATATTTTCTTCGATGAAACCGATAAGACGACGCAAAATTCGCAAAAAAATCATCAAGTTTTTAATATTACAGAAAACAGAAAAGTATGATATCATGTGACCTTTATAACTTTTGAAACGCTGGTGATTAATCTTAATTAGTGTGAGAGTTTTTGTATATCCAAGGTACATATTATTTTTCCTCGGAAAGTTCGATTCACATTTCCTGGTAAATTAGTGCATTAGACGTTTTAGCTTCAATTACTCCATCATTTATGCTAAAGGTATTTCCATTATCTGAAGGTGCTCCTGACTGGTATAGACATCTGAATCCGTTTGAGTAAATAATGTGATGCTAGCGGATAGTTTTTTTTTCGCTCATTTACTGAGGAAATTATAGTGTGCCATACCCTGTTCTTACTTCACCAAGACACATCTCGGGGTATTGTAGGGAACTCACCTCTAATTTCAAAAGCACTTTTAAAGAAAACCGCATGCCTTTCAAGTCAATGTATATTTTTTCTATTTTTACCACACACAACCCATTTTTAAATGACCCCCTGGAAAAAGGCTTTGTGATAATGCCACATAAGAGGGATCTGCTAAAATGCATCTAAAACAAAAGATTTCTGACGGGCAAATATCACAATGTCAACTATAATTGCATTGTTTGTAATTCATGTCATCCGAGTCTCGAACTTAAGATAAAGGTTGAAGAAAATGATTTTCTGAGAGATATAGACTTTGAATCCATGCACCCATTATACGTACCCAAATTTAAGATCGACCTTGAGAACGGATAAATATTCGGGCAATATTTACTAACCCACGCTTACGCATTCTTCCTCGTCATGGAATGGGCTGCAACGGAAAGTAACTTTACGGTGACGAACAATCGATTCATGCCGTTACTTTATTCAGAACAAGGTTTTTCATACGCCTTCTGATTTGCCTGCAAAGGTGTTAAAATCTAAATTATCAAAATCACATGCTTTTTTCTAAAGCAAATGTTCTTTCCTTTGAACAGATATAACTCCCTGAGATATTTTTTCAGCTCAAAATCTGCTACACTGAAATCAGCCACACCCTCGCAAATGACGGAATGAACGGCGATTTCTGCAATGCGATGCTTATTATAAAAATGTCTGCACCTTCCGTTACTTTATACGAATGTGTACACAATATGAATGACGTTTGCACACATTGACGTACGTATATGAGGGTTACTAACTCGCTCAGCCATTAAAGATACGTTGCTGTCTCTTTCTTGAAGTCTGCCTTAGGCCCCAAAATCTTGTAGCGTTCTGATTTACCAAAGAAATGAGGAATAAGTACATCTCTTTGTACTTACAAAGCTTTCCCAACTTCGTTCCGCTGCATTACGACAGGAAAATAAAAAAATACGAGGGCATTTAAATAATGCATTATGTGGGACGCGCGAACGGCGATGGTGATGTGTGACCATCATCTTTTTGACTAAATTTCTTCTCGTGAGCTCCATTTTCTCAATTAAGGACTGGCTATTATTCACAACAATCCCAACCACGTTGGATGTCCGTAGTTGTGCGGGGGAATACAAAAATATCGACTCGAGGACGAGGAATTCAAAAAAAGACCGAAAAGGACCCAGCCGAGCTAAAGCAGCCAACCGAGCGTCCCCATTTTTACGTCACCACGATGGACTGACTCTCCCGAGAATGGATGGGGCATGGAGGTGGATTGGGACGGGGAGAGTGCGGGACGAGGAGAGAGAGTGAGAGGTAGAGAGAGAAACTATCCCCCTATAAAAGGAGAAGGGAGGACGAGCTGCAAAAGTCTCCGCTGGCCCACACGCCTATTCGTTTCCTCATCCTCCAGTGCCAACCCTTTCGCCTCTACCCTCCTCTCTCTCTCGACTTACACACCACCCTCCTCTGGACCGACAACAACCGACGCTGAAAGAGGGATAGAGAGAGGGGGGGTAGGGGGGCTCAGTGGAATTTTCCACATCTTTTCCGCCACCTTCTCCGACCGAAAAGCAATTCATAACCTGGCAGCTTTTTGGGAAGCTGGAAAAGGGAGGACGGAGGATAGAAAGCCTGCTTGCTGCCTCTCCCTCCCCTTCCCCCTCTGCTCTGTCCTCACTTCTGTCCCCTTCAAACCCCACACCCATCTCTTAAGTCCCCATTGAGACGCAAACACTTGCCGAACAGAAATCGTCGCTCGCGGCGGCGGCGGAACCTCGTAAACCCCTCACGTAAACACAGACTCATACATACTAACTTCGCTCATTACCGCCCTTTCATTTTCTTTCTTTCGCGCCGATCTCAAGCTCCTTTTTTCTTGTTGTGCGGATACCCACGGGCGTGCTCCCAGCCACGGGCAAGCTCATTCAAAGGAAATCAAGGACCCGAGTGGCTTATTTTCTAAATATTTTCATGACACAACATGAAACTTTTCCTGGCTCTAAAAAAGTCAAGCCCCCTGAATGATCCAATTGGTAGAATTTTAAGCGGGCCAAGCAATCATAAAAGAAGCTCCTTGATTAAATTGGTTACACACGATTTCGGTTACCTTTAAAGAAGCAGCACTCATGAGTCACACTTGATAGTTGAGCAGAGTAATGTGATATTCAACCACTCTTAATTATTATTTCTACAACTCTAACCTTTTTTTTCAACAAAGAAAAACGTTGGTATCATCAATTAAATCCCATAATTTTACTGTACCGGAAATACCATGAGACATTTCGTGAGAAAATTGCCTGAAATCGATTTCTTTTGCACACACACGCGTAACTTTCACCGGGAAGACCTCGAGCTTCCGACTTGCAGCCAACCTCGGCGGGAGCATGTCAGCACAAAACACTATCGGTTATCAATAATAACATGGAACCTCCACGAATCCGATCGAATTCGGAGCTCCTAGTGTTCATGTATAAACATATGCACACCGCCGCAAGGCGATAGCGGGGTGGGAAGAGAAAGTGAGACGACGGAATACTATCGAAATGCGAGTGATCGACACGATGCAAATCGATACAGTAATTTCGTAATTGCTCTCATATTCACACGCACCAACATATACAAACGCGCGCGTACACTCCCCGCGCAGGCCCACTTCCAATTAGAGGGACATTGCTATTCCGCCCACAGAACCCTCCGCAGGAGAAGATACGAAACAATCGATTGGCCACACACGTACAAACTAACATCGGCCTTCTACCTCCTCCCTCACCCCCCCCCCCGCCGCACCGCCTCTGCCCGTCTGCCTTACTCCCGAGTGTGTGCATGTGTTGGTGCTCGCCGTGCTGGACTATTTCCCTCCACGTCTCCCTCTCTTCATCTTCCTTCTCTCTCCCTCCCACCCTTCCTCTCTACACCGTCTCTCACTCTCAACACACGCACACACACAAACATATCCACATCCGAGCCACCCACGCCAAGCCTTCCTTTCACCGCCCCCGCCAAACCCTCCCTTCCTCTCCCGGCCTCTCCTAGCTTCCCGACCCTCGCGTCCCCCAATCCCCGGGTCCTTCCATGACTCCCGCGAGGCCCCCGAGAGGCGGAGGGCGATGACGTCACGCGCCGAGGCCGGCCGACCCCCCATAGAAGGAGCCTTTGCTCTTCCATGGCGCCACACGCGGAGAAACGCGAAGAGAGCGAGAAATTGAGCGGGTAGAGAGAGAGGGAGATAAAGAAGAGGAGCTGGAAATGATGGAATGAGAAAAGAAGTATAACGGGAGTTGATGAGGAAAGGAGGGAAGGAATACTGGTGGAGGGTAGCCGCGAAGAATGGAACGGTTAAACATTTTGTCGGCCGTGTGGACTGGATGGAAAAACAAAGGACCTTTAGGACAGCGGTACCTGGCCTTATGATCTGCGAATTATTCAAATGAAGCCGGAGAGTACTTTAAGCATAAATACAGTGTTTAAAGGAGTATTTGACTCTGTTTTGTGCCGTTTCGGAACACTATAACCTATCATGTAATCTTTGAATTGTATGAGACGTGTTTCGACTTGATGGTGGCTGTACAAAATGTTGCAGTATAATATTAAGAGGAAATATACACGGCATTCTTATACTTTACATTTAGCCATTTTGAATAATTTATTCTGTAATAACTACAAGTAAGATTATGTCCCACAAGAACCTTGGTTCTCGAAAAATAAATATCTTCCACACTACTCGTACATGAAAACATGAAAATGCATGATACATGAAAAAGAAGAACGACATTAAGTAAAATAAGGCGCAATGATTATTATGTCGTAATTGAGAGAGTTTACACTGATTCCAGCGGTCAATAGCGTTGGGAACAGAAGGCAAGAACTAGACGGAGAAACCCCTGAAACCGCAGAGAAAAAATACATGGGAGCAGGGCAGAGGACGGGAGAAGACGAACAGACCAGACACGCGGAATTTCCGGATGACCCTTTCCATCACCTAGCCACCCGCCTCCACCTCCTCCCCCGCCCCCAGAATCCGATCTCTCCACAGACAAGAGTCGGGCCGGGGAGGAGGAGGAGGCGGGCATCGCCGAACCCCCGCCCCGCCCCCCTTTGTCCCCCCGGCCGCGCATGCCATAACCGCCCACCCCTTCCTTTCCGCAACAGACAGATTCCGCCAATCCCACCCCTCCCTGGACCCCTTCCCTCACCACCCCGCCCTCAAACCGTCCGCTAAATCTGAGGCACCATGACTTGGCTTTATTTCAGTCCGAGGATGAATCGCGGAGGGAGTATGGGAGACGCCCGTGGGAGGGTTCGGCCATGGGGTGGCAGGGGTACGGGAGGGGTGGCCGCTGGCAGGAGTGGTCTTCGACCCGCTGACCACGAGGGCGCTCAAACACGCAATTAAGGGCCATAAGTGTTTCACAGATACGCCGAAGATGACAATGAAAGAGGAACGAGTGATGCCGGGTCGTCAATTACCACGCATAACTCGCGCTCTGCACCATGTGCTTAGGTGCATCGAAATCACGCCGATATTTGGTTTTCTGTAGATTTGGATAAATTACAGAAAATGATAAATACATGTCCGATATGTATCATCGAATAAAAATACTATTATACTATTTTGCACCTCTGTCAAATGAACGTTGAATTCCTTGTAGGATACGAAAAACTATAAGCATTTAGCATATTTAATGGGGGTTAAGTGTGGACGGTAGGTTTTTTAAGTACTCGTTCACGGCCACACAGCACCGGATTCGCACAATGACCAATAGCTATTACTTGGATTATAATTCTTTCAAAGATTTGGAATTATATTCCAAAACCGTAAAACTAAATTGTTGTTAAATATATTTGGACAAGACAATAATAAATTACATTTATTAGAAGACGAAATGTGACGAGACGGCTAAAGAGCGATATTATCCTTAGTTAGTTTGGTCTCATTTAGAATATACTGCGATTATATGGGATCCTCACAAAGCTGGCTGGATTGAAGAATTATAATATTTCCAATGAATAGAAGCTAGATTTTATAAAGCTTTGTCATGCAAACTGAATATTGCATCAACAAAATTAGAGAAAATAGGTTGAGAATCATCATCGGAGCGAAGGTTCAATTACAGGTTGAACCTGTTGCATAAATCGGAAGTAGATCTTTTCCGCGATGGTTATCCAACTGTATTATTAGTCCCATGATATTAAGGTTGCAAAGACCATGAAACAAAATTAGATAGATTAAGTGCAGGACCGACATATTTAAGATGTTATTTTTACCGCGAACGATAAGAGATCAGAATAACTGCAAACCACCTCGCTAGGGAAAAGAATATTTTTTAAAAGTAGCCTAGAATTTCCTCACTGCTTTATCTAAACCTCATTTAATGGTCTTTGGTCACCAGCGGTGTTTCGCACACGAAGTGAAAGAGGTACATCTACATAATACCCCGCCCACCACCGCAAGGGCGGGTGGCGAGGGGTGTGAGGTCACCACCCGTTAAAGAGAACAAAACCACATGCAAAATCAACACATCCATGCAACCCTATAGCCATAGTGGTATACACATTCTTGCAAAAATCCTTTCAACCTACACGCATGCAAACACATATACTATCAACTAACAAACAATTACACCTTAGAATGTAGTAAAAAAATTATTCAATGACGTGCAAGCTATAATTTGAATAGTAAGAAGGCGAAATTCCGCTACCACATGGGCATGCAACATACAACGGTCTCATACCCCAATTACTCAGGTAGGGAATGTGACTCAACGCTGCATGTATCGGGAGGGTACCCCACAGAGAGAGACGAGGGAAGGAAGGTGAAACTTAAAAATAGACAAAGCAGAGCAAGAAATATTGTAGAGAGCACTACATTAATTAATGGCATTCTAATAAGGTCATGCAGGAAGGTTTTTGACAACAAAACACACGAGCAACTGATCAGAACTAATTATTCCCAAGACACTGAAGGTGGCAAATGGAATTTTTGTTATCTAGGTATTTCGCATTTGTTGCCTCAATGCATGTAGTTGTAGTTAATATTACTCCCAATATTTGAAAGATTTCGTCCTTTGATTGATAACCACGTGAAACATTCGAGAAAACTTAATTTCGATATTAAATTATAATTATGACTGGCGTTGGATCACCCCCGGCCACACCCTCTAGGGGTGGCTTACAGTGTTCCATTTAGATACATAACTGCCAATACTAAAAATGAGCAATACCTTCGTGAAGAGAGACAGAGAGAGATATTATCTCTTAATGCATACGCTCCCTCCGCTGGTATCACCATATAGTATATCCCTTCAAATGAGGTTATACGTAGTTTTTAAAGACACCCTTGATAATTTCCGCATCGTTGACGCAACATCAATCTTCTAGCCGTTGAAATCTTGGAAAAAATAAAGTTTCGAACAGATTTAAGTAAAAGTGATGGAATCTCGTAAAGCGTTATGACGTAAAACGAACAAAGTCCAACGTCTTTTTTTTTTTGGATCGTTAACCTCCGAAAATTACATGAATATGAAACTCCATGAGCGGCGGACTCGTAAATGTACATACGCAGAAAATTACGACAGTCACCATGCACACGTGGCCTTGAAAGTGACCAATGCCCTTGAATGCTTAGCCGCTAATGTGGTGATAGCTGATGCCACAGATCAAACAAGTTTGGAGAGGTGTGCGAGGGTGGATGTAGAGGTGGACTCGCGTTGTTTATGTTTGGAGTGGGATGGTCCCGGTTGAGCGTTGGTCGCAGTGATTATAACAAGTTACCAGATATAGAAAAGAGACAGTAAATGGAGGGTGGGAGGCGATAAAATGGGGAGGGCCGAGGTGGGGCACGTTGAGTGGGCGCTCACGTGCAACGACCACGCACAATGCAACTATCCTGGACCACGATCAACACGTAATGAAACCAGTAAAATCTCCGCCATTTCCAAGGCATGATATATCGACGTTACGCTCTCTTTAAATGCCGATTAACTGCAACAAGTTTTCCAACATAAATTACCAAATGTGCAAATCGCGTATATTCATGGAAATCAAGCGTAATGCCTTCGAAAATACCGTTAAACTGATATTTTGTGAACTAAATCCGTCGGAGGGTATGAAAATAAGCAATGGGACGCTTTATACGTCACCTACTTTCCAATGAAATAATTTAACATGAATTTATTGAGTGCCGGGCATTTTTTTTAGAAATATGAAGACGGTGTCTTTCCGTGTATATTATTTGACTCAATTAGGAAAGAATTAAAATTATTTATGAATAATTTTCCTTGCATAAATTGGTAGTTACAATGATTCACTCCTCCCTCGGATGATATAAAATTATATTATGGTATTACCATAAAATTATACGTTATGGCGCATTTAAAAAATGCAATATGGCCAAAACACATTCAAAAAATTGATTTCTAATATCCACGTTTGGTACGAGATGTTTGTGGGACGTATGGACTTTGAAGGGCCTAGTGTTTCGCTTAGCGGACCATTTCTCAGAGCTTCATGTGACCGCAGACCACACGTCAGCCGACTGATGTTTCACCAGTAATTTCTTTGATCAGTACAACAAGGAGCAACGAAGTCAACGGTGCCACGCGCAAGCAGAATATTCGCCGAAAAAAATAAACCTATGCATGCACAGTTAAGTGGGTTCACCTGGATCTTTAGATAGAAAATTTATATGGTGACGAATGGCCAAGAAAACCAGGATTATGAAAGGATATTAGATGATTACTTTGATTGAAAAAATTGCGTTTAAATACAAATCACATGAAAGATAGGGCACATGCCACACTCCTGATCAGGACTAGGTGATTGTCAAAATGCTAAAAGCGCAAATACATTCAATCGGGCAACTATACGTACAGGAGAAGCCAGACTTTATCTGCAGGAGTCAAATATCGGTGCCATTAGTATATCAAATACAACATAGAACAACATACCGACTAAAAATTCAAAGGAATGGTTATCAGGGGAATTATTGATTTAAAAATTAGGAAATAAATACGTTAAGCATGGCTAAAATATATTCTCACGGAGAAGTGAAAAAAATCCCCAAGGAGAAGTCATAATTTAATGGGGTACTCTCTAGGAGACCTTTCCCAGATTTTTCATTCCAGCACAACTTCTGACGATGGGCCAGATTAAAGTTGCCAAGTATTTCCACAAAAGAGGGATTTAAAGCCTGCGTCAATCTCTTGACAACCGAAGCTTTTCCTATAATTTCAAAATGAAAAACTGACAGCAATTTTGAAAATTACATTTTTTTATCACATCGATGAGTGATTTAATTGACCGGAAATACTTGGATATTATCAGTGAAAATTGGTTTACGAATGAAAATGAGCCACGTTATAATGTTTCAATTCAGCTCATGGAAGACGGCTACGGAGAATACTTTTACCCCGACTTTCAATAGACGAGTGGGACGCTGGGTGAAGTTCTGGTCGAGATAATCCTTGTCCGCGAGTAAGGAGTCACGGGCTGCATTCACGCATGGCAAGGTTTCATGGATCTCTTTACTTTTTATCCGAGTTCCTTGGAGCACATGATAGCACCACGGCTACGACCTCTTAGTTACCGGTACAATGCCTCGAAAGTTTTCTAAGCACCAATCACCCAGGAGTTGGAATCCAGAGAAGGCTTTGGAGAAACAAAAAATATCAGCAAGCCCACACCGCACTAGTTCGGGCGATGGTTCACTCTCTCGCGTAGATAGGAACGGGAGGGGTGAGGGATGGAGGGCCGAGAGCTTGGCTCCTTCGTCCTTTCTAGGACGCTTCGCTGTTACTTAAACGTTACCGCAGCTTCCTCCTCCCACGTGCGACCGGGGCATTAAAGAGCTTTCAGAAGGGGAGACCGCCGCGTCTGCTTCTTCACACACACACACACATACATACATAGAAACACACGGGGTGGCGGATGGAGGAGGACGAGGAGAATTAGTTAATAATAGGCGCGAGGATTCAACGCATAAAAGGGAGGGGAGGGGGCAACGGCCTTTCCTCCTCGACAAACCGGGAGCGAGAAAAACAGGGAAAAGGCGCGTGGGAGTCGAGACCCAGGGGTGGGAAAAAGTTTCGGATGCTTCCTTCTGCCTTCGTCAATCAACGAGAAGGAAAATAAAGAACAAGTCGATGCGGTGAAAATATCTCATTCTGCGACGCAATTCGCTCGGGAGAGCCCATCACGGACGGCGAGTTGGGTGGTTGGCAGAAATGTCTGTGGAGAATTTCACACTAAAAACTACAAGGAACCATGCTGATCGGTGCGATTAAAAATAATTTAACAGAACGATTCTTATTATCAGGAGTAGTCCATGGTGTAGGGGTTGGTTTTCGATGGAGCCAGGCGCTACGCACTACTATACTTCTAAGCTCTGGCTTACACGGCATTAAATATCCAAGAACCCAAACTATATACAGGCTAAAAAATCGTTCTTTATACCTGCATACCTTCTACCTCCATTAATTCTATTCAAAATACTTATTCTTTCCACCATATGCAACGCCTTCCTAACCATCTTGCCTCGATTACCGGATTCAACATCCCATTCAATACTTTAAAATAAAATTTGTCTAATTTAACGTCTGCAATAAAAACTTTTCAATTTCTAGTCCGCTATTTTATTTCTTACAGCACGTAGTATAATCCACGTTGAATCATCTCTTAAATAAATTAAAAGTACACCCCATGCACTTGTACGCACAAAACTAAAATAACAATTTAAAACACCTACGAGAAATCGAACACGCTTACACAGTGGGATCGAAATGCCAATAAAAGGAATTCATACCGAGGAGTCTCAATCAAAAATCCCATGAACCAAGCTGATAAATTAAGGTTGTCGCAAGGAACACTGGGATCGCATTGATAAGGATTGCCAGCGATCGCTCATGCCATTAAATTTTCCAATGGAATAATAAGAGGGCAGACTAGAGATAGGAATGGAATCAAGATGAATGATGATCACATTCAATTAGCGGGCGTTCAAGTTTGAGCTAGCCAGTCAGGCAAGTGAGGTGTTTACCTGTTATCCAACGGTTCCGTCCCATAATTAAGCCATTTAAATTTACAGACATAAATATTTATCGCTTTGGCTTGAAAAACTAACATCGCTATGCAAAACTTGAACTACTGTAACGCATTACATTTCAAATAATTGCTTTGTTTTGATGCGTTTAAGCACGTCTTCGACTTTGGCGTCTCAGGCCTTGGGCAGAGAGGAAACTTGACAGAGGTGACGTTCACATAGTCACGCATCTATTTCGACAGCAGTCTAATCCACACCAGTCAGATTCAAGAAACCTATCGTATTAAGTATTTCTTCCAGTTCGTAGACATCGTCAAAACAATTATTAAAAAAATAAAGTGAAGAATCGAGAGTAGACTGAATAAGGCCGGAACGAAGACGAGTACAGACACATTTGGATCTACGTAGGAGGAAAGATGGAAAAAAACAGGCGAAGGGGAGGGTCAGGGAGGGATTAGGGAGAAGGGAAGGAAAAAAGAAGGCACTCCTCAACTCGCTGAAGCCCACCGACGCCGTCAACAGAGGGCAACACGAGTCGTGACCTCAGCGCGGTGGGAACAGGGCCGCTCGGCGGTTCTCGGGAGATTCCTTTAAGCACCGTTCCCTTCTCCGCCAGCCCCTCCTCCTCCATTCCTATCCTCTCGCCCTTCTTCCTCAAACTTCGCCTCACCCTCTCCCGCGGACTTCCTTCCTCCCACTCCCGTGCTACCTCTCCAAACTCCTCCCTCCCTCGACGAACCATCAATCCAACCCATTGCCTCAAAAAACGTCTCGCCCCCCCCCTTCCAGTCATCTCCCCCTTCCACATCCCACTTCCGCGAATTCGCGCAATTGCGCCCGCAATCACTCCCCCCATCCGAATGACGGCATTGGCGACGGGATCGTTCGCGGAATCTCCGCTCAATCTCTTTTTACGAGATATTTACAACTGAGCTTTCTTTATAAAGCTATTATCACCATTCTCAATGCACCTTCGCATCGATTCCTTTGCTGAGAATCCGACTGGTCTTCTCTCTTTAATCAATGTCTCCCTTACCCTTACGTGGGGTATTTTATTGCTCCGCTTATGGGCGTTCCATCTTCATGAATCATGCTTCCGGTGCGAGAAATGTTTTGAATGAAGCTTCGCATACTACGAACCGCAATCAGCCTGGGAACCGGGAGCGCAAATCACACGATAAAATGAGGTGACTACAAACCAAGCTCACGCACCCGAGGTGCTAACGAGCATTCTCCGGATCAATGACCTAGATAAAGGGAAAAAAGTATTTGCATGTTATGGGAGTAAAACGGTTTCACCTCCGACAGACGCTACCATGTACCATGCCTCAAGACTCTCAGTTCCCACTTGCAAGACGGTTATAAAAGGGTCACTATGCATAACGGGAATTCAGTGAACGAATTCGAGGAAATCAAACGAATACCAAAAAATTAAAGAATTGAGAATAAGGTTTTCCTTTCAAAATACACTAAGAGAAAATGTAAGAGAAAGAAGATCAAATTCAATAGATTAAAAACCCCCACCATTTTAATGCAATATACGCAGCGAAGTTAACAGCAGCAACAAAGCGTAAGAAACCTGTAATAAAACTCAACGGAATAGCATAACTTTTATCCAGACACGCACACGTATTCATAGCCAGATATTTGTTTTCGTGTCAGGTGTCAGCGACCAGTTTAGTTTAATTGACAATGAAAAAGAGTGTAATCTAATGGTATCCCCAAAAGCTTCGGGCGAGATATTAAAAAAAAACAAATAAAAAGTAAGACCGCCTTTATAATAGATAGATAGATTAGAGGTATTTATTTTGGCGAAATTGAGACCTAATGGTCCCTTCTTCCATTTAAATATTTTATAATATCATTTAATAAAAGAAGATTACATGCTAACCAATACAGAATTAATTCCACACATTTAAAATGGCTTGTGGTCTCTTATCGGAGGGCCGAGGCAGGCATTATTTAAGAGTGGTATTTAGTGTTTTACGGAATTCATCATCGCTTCAAATTCTGTTTTCCATATTTCAGTTAGCTACAGTTATGGTCAACAAATATTTTTCTGCAAAACGAATATTTTCATTCAGAATAATTTACTTAGTTCCGCTTCTTATTCACGATAGAAGCTACTACTAATACTGCTAGTGCCAACTGATAAGAATGTGCCCGTAAGAAAAATCTTTTAAACCTTCCACCACTCAACCAAAATACTAATGGCCAACATAAAGAGTACACATCGCAATTAAAGATTTAGACACACAGCAGGCATTCTTCCGTTGAATAAAGAGGAAGAATGAATAAAAAAATGAGTGTATCCCAAATAGCAAGAAAATATTAAGAGTTATCCCTTCAAACGAATGTAACCATTCGCTTACTGTTACAGTTGGATCTAAAGAAGGTCACTGAAAATTAAATGAATTGATAAAAAAATAATGCTCATCAGAGGGGCTCTGGATGATTCATTCGATACAACAATCAATTACTACTATCGGGTCAGTTAATGATGGACTGTGCCTGAACCACCTTAAATAAAAGGAATAACTAGTTGCTGTGACGCTTCGGAGCTAATGTTGGCAGGTAACAAACCGTTGGTTTCTCGCGTCAAGCACTCACTAAATGACGAACCTACGCAGAAAAATAGATTTTTTTTCTTAAATGGTTATGACACAGATTTGAGACCTACGTGCAAGAAAAAGGAGAAGTAAAGATTCATATCAAAGACAAAAAACATTCACCAAATTCATACAAAAAGCATTCGGAGCACAGGTACTTTTTGGTATAAAAAACAAAACCCCACAGCGCGATCCCAACGATGACGCGAAATCGGCTTTCTCCGGGGAGAATTTAATTAAGCGAATCAGCCTCAAGACAAGAGAATCGCATTATGCGGACTAATACACAACGCGTTCATTAGTAAAACACGAAGAAAAACAGAGCGTATAAACAGCCCGAAATTGAGGGGTACTTGGGCAAAGAGGGGATCAGCAGTTCCATCGTGCCCTGGCTAGCAGACCTGCGCGATTTTACTATGGGCACCGGGCACTTGACGCGCCGTTTATAATGCGAAAATCATCTGCTACGCTGTGTCAAGGTGAGCAATTCTGTTCCGGTGAGCGTATTTATGGGCGGGAAGTACAATTAGCGAAAGACGGAAAGATTCGCGAGCGAGATAAAAAGAGGGAGGCGTCAAGGGATTTTAATCCACGACAGAAAATTCTACCATACCTGTTCTTACCCCGATGTCATTTTTTTTATTTCGAGCAGCAAATGAGAACCAGAATCCTTATCATGGAAAAAAACGGAAAGATGAATATTCAAAGTTCCGGTGCAAGCTGTGAGGAATTATAATGATGGAAGGACCTAAATGCACGCGCGGTGCACCTAAAGACAATCGACCACTAAAAGAGAGGGAGATATCAATCTCCTTTTGGGATGGGAACGGCGGGAGGAAACCAAGGGTACCTTCCAGACCATGGCAAAATTAAACCTAAAACTTTCGCTTCTTCTTGCCCGGTCCCATGAGTCTCTCCTCCCCCAACGAAATCTGGATGATGCATGGAAAAGCTTACGCATTTGCCTCTCCGTAACTTCATGAGAGAGATGAATGGCTCCCAAGCTCCTAATGTGTGCGCGGCCACTCTTAATGAAAAACTAACTAGTTAAAAACGGAAGCATTGGTAAAAATGAAGACATTTATTACTTACGAAACAAGGTATTTTTCGGAAAACTGATTCAGCAAGCTGACGCATTCAGCCAAATGTAATTTATGTATAGGCGGATATCCAGAATCTAGGCTCCGTAGTTCACGTGCATGAAACTCGCAGCAATCTTAACGGTATTTGCCACTATTCCCGTTTTTAAATGCGCACTACATAATTTGAGAAACCTCTAAATACTCCTCAAACGTTTTATAACGCCTAGTGGACATAAAATGGCTCTAAACACACGCCACAGAAAAATCATTAACAATTGCTGTTACCATTGGCGCCTTTTTCCCTATGAGTATCCACTAATAAAAACAATTGGGGAGACACACTACGATGGCGCTTAGCACACTTACCTCTCGTAAGTGCCAAAGACAGTGCTGATCAGATGTGGCTCTCCATAATAGCAAATTTGCGATTGATTTCGGATTACAGGTGTTTACTGAATACGGACGGAAAGTCAGCGTTCAGCTGCTCACAAATGTTCGCAAATCTTACGCCGAAGCAGGTTTCTTACTCGACTGTTATTCCACTCAACCGACATAACGGAAAAGCACATTGGAGAAACCCCCCGACGGCCAGGAAACCTATTGGAGCGATTCATTTCACTATAGCTTGTTTTGTTTTTGAGTTTTTAATAGCAGGGATTCAAAAGCTTACATCGAAAGCCATTCGTAATTAATCACGCTCTCTATAGAAATATAACACGGAAACATAATCTGAATTCACGATGCCCACCGCGTTCCCTTAACAGGAGTTGACTCGGGGAGGCTCTCAGAGTCACCCTCCACCATCGCGTCACCCCACCCCCCCGATCTCCCTCCGCTCACTCCCTCTCCCCTTCTCACAGCCCAACTCACCACAATGACGTTTCCACAAGAGAGGAACTTTACGGCTTGTGAGTAAAACCCTCACTCCTCCATCCCTCCTTCCTTCCAACCCTCGCAAAACTTCCCCGCATCCTCTCCCATGCACCACTCCCCTAGGCCAGCGCGCCTATCCCATGAACCGACCTCTCTCACTCCCTCTCCAATCTACCTAAGAGCATACGCGTAACCCTTTCTCCTTCTCGCATCCTTCCCTCAGGCGGATAAGCCTTCGAGGGCCCACAAAAGGTCGGTCCTCTCCCCCGCGCGCCCTGGCCAGACTACGAGCCCGCTCGCCCTCTTCTCCAACTACCCTCTCAGCCGTCGTCTCCTTGGGCGAAAAAAGGCCCCGCCGCCGACTGTGCGGTATGCCCCAGACACTCATTCCGTCCGCGCAACCCTAACCCACATTCCCTCACACGCTGGCTCCCCCAGCCCCCCCCCTTCTCGCTGCCCCTCACACGAGTTCGTTTCCTTCTTTCCTTCCTGCCCGATCCCCGGACCGCCCCTGTCGCAGCTCCCCGCCGCACGTCCTACCCACCCGCCAGCCGACCTAGAGCTGTTCCATGTCCAAAATCGATCTTCGTTGTATAAGACACTGAGAATATGACGACATATGGGCAAACCTATCTGTATCGACTGAAGTAAATGGAGAAATGTACATACGAGCATTGCTCGTAGTCTTTCGGGGAGATGGGGGGAGTCGATCGCGCACACATTTAAAAGTACTCCAATTTCATCATTATTAAATTCTAACGTAGTTCTAAATTTTGCTTCAATAAACTATAAAGCGGAGTATACTAAAATGCAGAACCCAGAATACTGACTTCCGCATCGAGGGCCCACGTTCTATTCCTTGCAAGGCTTCTTAAATGCGATCCGAGTTCCCATCTTTAAATATAATTTCAGTTTGCATGCTGGTTGGATACTCGGGTGAGAGATCTAATGCCATGACTAGCCTCTCGGCTTACCTTTAATTCCGACTCTCGTTAAACTACAACTATGGATTCGAGGAAAGAAAAATAGATGAGATGAAAGTTTAAGACAATAGGCCAAAACCCCAATGTGACACGTGTATTGCCACTGAATTCCTAATTCGACTCCTTATAATTATTTCTAGAACCCTAAATGTGTGGTCTAGTCGTACGATACGGCGATGATCTACCTGGAGGCCCCCCTGTTTCGCGCCATACCCACAGGTATCTTCCCTGTGGGTCGCTGCCCACTTCACTCCACCCCTTTTCACACAATTCCCTCTTCCTCTCTCCTGCGCTCTCACCCTCGCTCCAATCCCACCTTCCTGCACTCCACCACGGAAAGCAAAACCACCGGCTTTCCCGACGTCCAATTCACAATGGGCTTCTAACAACGTGGCTGGTTCCTTCTGCGCCGGGCCGGAGAGGCATTCACTGTGGAGGGCGGAGAGGGGGGATGAAGGCGTTACGAAAGAGGATGAGAAGGAGAGCAGTGAGATTTCGGATAGGAGGTAAAGGCGAAGAATTTGAGGACGGTTACGGTGGAGGCAAGGGATATCAGGAATGTATGCGGTAGGTGCGAGTAGTCTAGCCGCGGCGAGAGAAATAAGAGGATTGGGGTTGAGGGCATGGGCTGATGAAGTAGTGGGGACAGGCAAAGGGAGAGCGAGAGAGATAGAGGATGCGAAGAAGACGAGGAGAAAAGGGGGGCAAGGAAAGGGAGGGGGATTGGAGAAGTCGACGCCGGGAGAGTGGGTCGAATTTTCGCAGACGGGGTCTCTCTCTCTCCCTCCTATCCTCGGGCTGGCTCGGGAGCCGCCGCCCTCGACGCGTTGAAGAATGTGTGCCTAAAATGCCAAGAGGGAGGAGAAAAAGAATTGGGGAGGAGGGGGTGCGGGAAACAATGGAACGAAAAAAGAGTGCTTCAGCGATCGCGAGATTATATCGGCCCACTTGAGGGAGGAAGAAAGGGGGGAGGGGTACCATATACAGAGCTCTGCATGCTGCGAGTGCATCGCGACCTGTCGTCTATTCAGTGGGGTTTTCTAGATTCAGGCCTCGCTACCTCTCCTCTGACTGGTCGGCGAAGGGTCCTCTCCATCGATAACTTCTTTGAGGAATTTTTGCTCCTTCATGTGGCTCTGTTGCTTTGACAACGTTCTGCCACACCTGTCGCTAAATAAAGCCTCAACCTCGGATTGCATTTTATCTTCGATCGCAGGCTTTCGCAGCACTGAAACTTCGCTCCTGAAGACGATAGCCTACCTACAAAGCTGGCTAAATTTTGAGACCCGCTATTCCTCATAGGCGACAACAGTCGAAAGACACCTCAGTGCACCTTATATTAGACAGAATTATACTCAATTATTGCAACCGCAAATATTAAAAGGAAAACTAGCACAAATATAATAAAAAGAATCTCTTTAAATTACCGTTTTGGCCAAAATCGTTGTTTGATTAGCGAGAATCTCCACAAAGACTATTTTTTTACCCAAAACATCTATCCCTGATTCTGGCATGCTTACCGGTCATCGTTCTGGCATCGATCAAATATCACTGGAGTACAAGATCTCAATTAATAATATCTTTCACCTTAGGCCCTAACAAAACGTCACAGTTAACTAATTTATCACGCAGTTACAGTCAGCCACCTCTTCAGTTGACAGAATGGCCGACGAGACCAAATGGGGAACAGGCGTGTACTTCGAGATAAACTAATACTACCTTGATCAAAAAGTTCCCGGAATAACCACCGTGTGGCGCTCCCATCGTTCCGATTTGAGTTCTGTTTTTTTGTTAAATTGGTACATCTGTTGTTGATATTCCCTTTAAATCTTAGTGTCATAACTTGACATTTGCAAAAGTTACGTAGCCAAGAGTACATCTATCTCTGTGTGTGTTGGCGATTTTTTACAATTGCAGAAATGGATTTAAATTTGCAACAACGAACTTGTATTAAATTTTGCGTAAAAAACGGATTTAGTGGCGCACGGACGTTGGAAATGTTGGAAAAGTGTTTCGGCAACGATTCTCTAAAAAAAACGGTCGTTTACCAGTGGCACGAGCGGTTCAGAAGTGGTCGTGAGTCAATCGAAGATGATGAACGCAGTGGCAGACCATCGACATCGAAAGTCGGTGAAAAAATTGATAAAGTAAAAGAAATGTTGGTCAATAACCGCAAATTAACCATCAGAGAAATAGCGGAGGACTTGAACATTGCCTATGGATCCGCCCAAGACATTGTGGTTAATGATTTGGGTTTCCGTCGTGTAGCAGCAAAAATACCTCAATTTCATGCAAAAAAGAGACCGTGTTGACGTCGCAAAAGACATGATTTGCGAGGCTGAATCCGATCCCACATTCATCAAAAGGATCATTACTGGAGACGAGACGTGGGTTTATGAGTACGACACGCAATCCAGACATCAGGCAAGTGAATGGCGTTCACCAAATGAGCCGAGACCAAAAAAACCACGTCGTTTTCAGTCAAAAAAGAAGGCAATGCTGACGGTTTTCATGGATTACAACGGTGTAGTGCATCATGAATTTTTGCCAGAAGGCCAGACAGTAAACAAAGAGTATTATTTGGGCGTTATGAGACGTTTGCGTGAAGCAATTCGCCGAAAGAGACCAGAAATGTGGGCAGAAAACTCGTGGATTTTGCACCATGATAACGCACCGTCGCACAGTGCTATCATTATTCGTATTTTTTTGACGAAAAATGCAACAAATACCATCCAACAGCCACCGAATTCACCTGATTTGGCTCCCTGTGACTTCTTTCTGTTCAATCGAGTTAAAAAACCATTACGGGGAACGCGTTTTAGCAGCCGAGAGGAAGTAATGGAAAAATCGCAGGAACCACTGATGGACATACCGAAAACCGAATATAAAAAATGTTTCGAGGATTGGATCAAGCGCTGGCATAAGTGTGTTGCAATCGATGGGGATTACTTTGAAGGGGACAATATAGATTTAGATGAATAAACTTGTACGAGGGTCATCCGGAAAGTAGTACCCGTTCGTGAAATAAAGACACAAAAGTAAATATTAACAAACATAAAAAATTTTATTTGAAAGAGGATACTTTAAACTACTTCTCAACATAATCTCCAAGCAAATTAAGGCATTTGTCATAACGTGTGACAAGTTTCTGTATTCCTGCTGCATAGTCCTTCGCCGCCAGCTCATTGAGATACGCGAGGGACCCATCTTGCACAAATTTTTGCATAATGCAGATGGTGTTTAACAATTTCATGAACAATTGTTCGAGAAACATTGGGAAAATGCTCACAGATGTCATCAATTGTGACGCGCCGATCGTTCCTCACGAATTCATCAACTGAGCTCACCAGTTGGTCTGTAATGACAGACGGTCTCCCCGAACGCTCATCGTCGTGTGTGTTCCCCCTCCCCATGTTGAAGTTGCGACACCACCGCCGAACAGACGACTCGTCCATTACATTGTCTCCATACACCTCCTTTAATTGGCGATGAATATCACATGGGCGAACGTTTCTTGCATTGAGGAATTTAATCACTGCCCTACCTTCACAACTGGCGGCGTTCTCAATTTTTTTAAACATTGTAAACAATCACAGAAACAACACAGGCAATGCTAGCGTCACGCAACTTGGCTCAGAGAAGGCAGACAAGCCACTGAAGCTATCTGACCTCGTCCAGCGGCTACTCGCGTCGTCAGCACTTCATGCGGCACGAACGGGTACTACTTTCCGGATGACCCTCGTATTTTTAATTTTCTGAATAAATTCCGGGAAATTTTTGATCAAGGTAGTATAAAAGGGAAAGAGAAGCAATTATCCGGACAGCCGTCATTAGTCACATGGTTCACATTTATGCTGTAGGATACGTTGCAGGATTCACCCCCCGCCACACGCCCTTGCGGCGGCTTGCGGGGTATTATGTAGATTATTCATAATCATGTATTATGTTGGGGGGACCCTCCATCTACCTGCAACATTGGGTCACATTCCCTACCTGTGTCCTTGGGGTAGGAGGCAGTTGTATGATTCACGTCCATGTGGTAGTGGAATTTCGCCTTCTTACTTTTCAAATTCTAGCTTGCACGTCATTAGATACATTTTTTACTGCATCCTAAGGTACAATTGTTTGCTAGTTGATAGTACGTGTATTTCATACGTGTAAGTTGAAAGTATTTTTGCATGAATGTATACCCCACTGTGGCTATAGGTTTGCATGGATGTGTTGATTTTGCATGTGGTTTGGTTCCCTTTTACGTGCGGTGACCATATCACCCCCCGCCACACGCCCTTGCGACGGTTTGTGGGGTATTTTGAGGATGTAGAAGTTGTTGCGAAATAGACGACAAAAGAACTACACCGATGAACACTTTAAACAAAAGCTATTGACCATTCTCCGATTTTGAATTGCAATTTACCTTATCTATCTTCAGTTTTAAGTGTAGAACAGAAAGAGTTAAGATGCAACTTTTTCCGCGAACGACAAGGGATCAGAATTAAATTGTCCGACCACGGTAAGGTCATATTCGGGTCAAAATTAGACTGGTGTACGTTCACCCCCTGCAACACACCCTTGTGATGGCTTTAAGGGTACTAAAATAAGATAACTAAATACAAATAAAATGTCAGTGTTTTGAATACATTAGAAATGGGTCAATAGGAACGTCTGAAGCAAGGAAGCATAAAAAACCTAAAAAGCTACCAATGTATGCGAGAGGCACTTCATGGCGGACGAGTGTAAAGTGAATGAAGGCGGGGTAGGGTTTGAGGATGGGTAGGGATGTGGCTGAGTCGGTGTAGTAGAGGTTTGAAGGAAAGGAAACAAGGAGGTAATGGGATTAGATCAAAGACGGTTGGAGAAATGAACGGGCCCATACGAGAGGGAGAATTGGCCGAATGACGAAGGGGAAGATGGCGGGCGGTTGGGTGTGTTGAGAAGGGGAATGTGTGGGGGTGTTCAGGCGGGACAGAGAAGGGGGAAGAGAGAGAGTGGGAGAAGAGGATTGTAAGAGTGGGCGTACTGCGGAAATGACGAATGATTCAACACGTCCCTACCTTCACACGGGCATAAATACGTGCTCTTTCCCCTTCCCCGATCCTCCCCACCCAACTCACTCCCTCTTTTCTCCCCCCGAACTCTCTCAACAGATGAAATTAGCTGCGTGAGGACCGAACTGCGTTGCCGGTGAGCGGGGCGGGGGGGGGGGACTCATATAGGGAGTATGGTGAGGTTGAACATCCGGTGACGAGCGGTTTGTCCAACATATATTATACACATATGAGTCCACTAATCTTTTCCACGGAGTCAGAGGGAGAGGGATCCGACTAATCATGGCACCGCCCAATTTTGGCCCTGTCCGCGTCGAGGCTGCTCCACTCGATTGGGACGATTCCAATGAAGCGATAGTCTGCCCTCACCTCAATTACCGAGGCGCCATAAATATGTTATCATCGGTGAGAAAACACACCCACCCTGGTTAACTGGCGAGGAGATGACGGATAACACGGACGAGTGTGCCTAGAGAATTTTCCTCTCCACATAGTGGCAACAGCAGTGACAGTTAAATGCACGGCACGACTTTAACATCGTACTCATTTACACGGGAAGAAAAATAAAAATGAAATAGGTACGCAAAAGTTTGTTGTAACGGAATGCTCGACGTTTAATTAGATGAAGTCATTAGGCCGCTCGAGTGCCCCAGTATTTCCGGTACCTACATAATTCCCAAAATCACAGGCCAAAAAGATCATCAGGAATGCTTGGAGATAAAAAAAAGACTAGAAGAGGAAGTTACCGAAATAGAAAGTGCTTAAAATCTCACCAAAAGCGCAGGAGAGAGACTGGTTGGTGGCAATCAGTATCGTGATTACAAACGACAGTAAAGTACTCCATACTGGAGCACGGACGACGAAGCATTCAAGAATTTTAAATGCCAATCGATGAATTTATTTAAACTTTTAAGAAAATAAGGGGGGCAAGCCATTTGCTATTTCATAAAGAGTAAAATCTAATGAATTCTCTACTCGAGATGAGACGTTCCGAACTAATGAAAACGTCCACTACCTATACCTATTGGCATACCTATCTAATAATAGCTTTTTCATCAAGAATATATTGCAGCCTCGAAGTTTTAGAGGTCAATTAATATTTTTACAACTTTTTTAGCAAAGATATAGAATAAAATCGAAATATGGCGAGCAGCAGCCATAAATTTATCCTGTTCGAAGTTAAATGCAGTCGAACAACAACACTACGCAAAATATTATTCTGGAAATGGTCACAATTTTGAATGGACAATTTGGCAAAAAGGAACCATTTGGATTACCATTACTGGTTAATAAAAGCTACAAAAGAGTATGCGCGGAAAATATATGTGGATAATACCTTACATTTTATCCTGACCTAATGCTTCTATAAATCCCTTGCTGATGAGAATATCCAGAAAATCGTTTCGAAGTCGACGGCAACATTTTTCTGCGACTCCGCCCTGCACTATCCAATAAAATGCGGAAGAAACTAAAAAGTGGTATGATTTTTTTTCTTTTGACGTTTCTCAAACGTCTCAAAGTTGAAAAAGCCACCTGGAATTGTGACTGACTCAATACATCAAAATGCACTCCAGCGTTAAACGCATGACGCATTATTAGGGCACACTTGTCCATGTACCAAATCAATACAGAATGCATAGGCGTTTAATCCTAGAACAAAATAACAATGAAATATAACGAAAAATACCTTAGAATGCCAAAAAGGAGAACGAGTTTAATGTCCTATGAAGAAAGAAGTTAATTGCATATATGTTTACCGACGTGCTCCATGAAGGTGCCATCATATTATCAAGGAAAAAATATATCGCCAGCCATTAAACTACTAGAACGTAAGTTCTTTTTTCTGAATTTTCCTTTTGGTAGATAACTAGGAACCCTTAGATGGAGGGGCGATAATATGCCTTCTTAACTCGAATAGATACATAAACGAGACATGCACACTCAAATAAATATCACTCGCCACGGAAGTGACTCCAGTTGCACAAGTTCTACAAATTCTTGACAATAAAAAGTCAAATCGAGATAATGAAACTCCCCTCCAAGTGACACACAATTCTTTTTTCTTCCACTTTCTTCCCTTACGTTTCCCATCAGATCGTTTTCTCAGCGGAGTCTTTTTTCCGGCCACAAACTAAGAAAACCATGAACCCTTTTGCCCTCCATCCGCTCTCTCTGCGGGCCCGAAAATATAAATAAAATCCTTCGAGCGGCCGGCCCGTATCCAAACTACTACCGTCGCAGTTTCGCACCGACCTCCAATCCATTCCGTCAATTTATTGCGAATAAAAAGGTCGAAGAGGTTAAGGAGGGTCCGAGATTCAGCGGAATGGTTGCGAAGAATAAAAGATTGCCAGGGAAGGGAAAAGGAGAAGTATGGCGTCGCAGAAGTGGGTGAACTTGGAGTCGCAACCACCAAACGTGGCTCGTGACATAGTCCAAATACACCATGGAAACTCTTATGCTCACGAGGAAAATTATGCGATGAGGAAAAATGATGAAATTATCAAAATATTATGAAAGGTTAGTTAAACATGAAAGTGTTGACTTGGATTAATAGCGAGAATTCTCAGTAAGGAAGAATTCAGTGATTACTTTGATAGAGGATTTAACAGCAATAAAATTGTGATTTAAGAAAAGGATGCGTTTAGATGAAGGTTCCCGAACATTGATATGGAGAAAGAAAATGAAATAATTTGGCGAATAGAGCGGAAGAAAAACGGAGTATGGAAGTTGCTAGAATAAATTTGAAGACAGAAGCATTGGATGGAGACGTTTGCAGATAACGGAACGATGGAGGTTGAGAAATGGTAGAATTCATTTTGATTATATTAAAATATGCAACACTATATGATAGAATTAATTTGAATATTTTGTTGGTCTTCATTCTCTCAAGAACAGCAAATTAAAATATTTGTTAAAGAGAAAAGCGATAAAAAGTAAAGACAAAATATTAAAATGCCTCATTAAGAAAATGTTAAGGAATGTGTTTTTCAATGATTGTACACACAAATTCTAAATAAGCAAACAAAATCCATTCACAATATTACACTTCAACAAATTAAACTTCTTGAGCCAAAAAGCATTAATTTTTACAAAAATAATTTTAACGAAACCCGAAAACTCTGACGTCATAAAATACACAATTAAAAATATAAATATAAATAATAAACAAAAAAGTATCATTGTCACTGAAAAATTTAAATAGCTTTCTTTATAACATTGCATAGAAATGGGAAAATACTGGGGGAGAAGGGAATTGGAGGGGAGAGATTAGACATTTTGGACGGCAAGAAAAGAGACAGAAAGGATGACGCGCAGAGCGGAAAATTGCGAAAGCTCTAACGTAGTTAGTTTGCATTAAGTGCGTTCGAGGTGATATGCATACGTGTTAAGGGACTATTCAAAAGATTTCACACAGTGAACCCCTGCAATAATTACAACCCTTCTAAATCAATCTTCGATACCTTATTTTCGATTTCGATAAATAGTAAGCAGTGTATGAACATCGAATTTATTAGCCACCAATCTTTATGATGATTCGATGTTACAGGAAAGAATGCTTATTTAAAACCAATGTGAACGAATCCTTGGAAAGAAACTTCTACATAATCAAAGAGCCTTGTTCCTTTTACTTGGCTTTTTGTATTAAATATCGCCCTTTATTAACCCAGTAGTAATTATGTATGATGAACATTTTGAGATAATTGACAACACATCGATAGAAAAAAATTCGTCCTTAGATGTTCCCAGTAAATGTTGCACTTTCCGTAATTGCATCCTCGATACCAACCCCATGACGGATGACAACGCATCCACTGAAGACGGTTGCGAGAGGATGGATGAAACCATTCGCACGGAAAACGGCAATGGGGTCGAAGGCCATACTTCATCGACGACATATCAATCACTCTTCTTTCCAACCACCTCACTATCTCGAATCCTCTTCTCTGGTCATGAAGGTTGTTTACTTTCATTCGCATTACGCTTATAATTGATTCATAACGATGGGTGAAATCGAAAAGAGGACCTGCCAGCCCCAATATCACCCAAATAAAACCCATCGCCCAGCGACCGACCAATACTTCCGTCCTCGGAACCCACCCTTTCGAAAGAAGGAAGAGGAGCAAGTCGGGAGTTCGGCGTGGCCTTGCACGTTGCGGTTCAGCGTTGGAATTCACGCGGAGTTTACCACCCTGAGAATCCACCCCCCGTGCCTCCTCGGCGTACGGAGAGGGGAGTCCGGGTAGGAGGACGGGAGAGCGGTGCCTCGACCGGCGTCAGTGCGCGAGAACCTGAGCTGGAACTGACAAGCATTGTGAAGTGGGATGGAGCGGACGCCACGCACATGTACAACCAACGCCGCCGATCCCAGACCAACCAAACTCGGACTCGTTGGAGGATTCCATTTTCTCTCTTTGTTTTGCGAAAAGCCTTAAGACTTGCAACGGAATGGAACCAACGATACACGTTTTCGTGATAGACTCTACATGTGTTCTCAACCTCGGGTTTGAACAAATCGCTCCGCGGAAACATACCACATATCTCGGCCACTTATTGGCGTTCCTTTTGACTGGAACCCTCGTCTGAACTAGAAAGAAATCTAATGAGAGTGCACTCGGGTACTCTGCAGCATGCTGGTTGCGTCTCCATACAACGTCGAATAAAGAAAATTGTGAATGGTGGGGAATTCATGGAGTGAATGCCTTCTGTAGCCTTTAAACCAACTGGTTCTCGTTGATGGGAAATTCGATGGGGTCCAAGACATTTTTTCTCGCCCACTCCCCTAACTTTTCAACCAAGAATGAAAACTTAAATTATTTTTTACTTACTTTACTTAAGTTAGATGATTCAGATTAGATACTTTAATTCTTTCCAATTTAGTGGAAATTTGGAACTGGATGCGATTCTGATAACCATAGTTTCCATAGAGACATCCCATAACCAAGCAGAAATCATCCATGATAAGCTTATTTGAATTCCCAAATACAATATTTGTTGGGTTCTTTTTGTTTCACTCAGTACACGGTCTATACTGCCTAATGACATTTCTAAGAAAACTCTCAGAAATGAGCTTAGTTTCGTTACGATATGTACAATCCGTTAAATAAAAATTAACTTTAGAAATTATGAACGAGTAGAAGTGAAAATAGTTCTTAATGATCGAATCCTACAATAGTCTCGCTAATCAGTTATCTTCATTTGGATAATTGCAGGGAAAATGGAGTGAAGCATTGTTTGAATATGTTTAAAAATAATACGATGATAATCATACGGCTAAAATTATCCTTTAATATTTTAGGCCCCAGGGGGATTAATACTTTCCAAATCAGTGGAATTACGAGGTTAGGATAATGAGGCACTTTGGATAGGAAGATTCTACAAGAAGACGGCAATTCTTGTAAGAAATGATCACATAATTGGCTTATTTTATTTCAAGTAGATGGATGGAGAAAGGGAGAGAAAACAAGGAGAGCGAGGAAAATGGAGCAAAAATAAAATCTGATTTTTCTCCATTATCTGGCACTGGTGTAGGCACTCTGGTGTTCGATATACATATAAATGGGTGTACAAGGTACGAAGTTCAGCGAGTGGCGGGCGGGGGAGAGAGAGGGTAAAGAGGCTGGACGAGAGGGAAGAAAGAAAGAGGGGAATGCGGGAAGTGGAAAATCGATCGTTTGGATGGAGGGCAATACAGAGAGAGCGCATATTTACATGAACGCAGGCAGTTTCATTAGCATACCACTGTTGTTTCGGCGGAGCGAAAGCGTCCTCAGCTCCTCTCACGAGTTTTGCCTGCTTCTCTGTCGGAGGCCGCTCGCTCTAGATATACGTGCCACGTTCCCGGACAAAGGAGAAGAAAAAAATCGCTCGTCCGCCTTCGGAGGAGACTACGGGGCTACATGGGGGAGGGGGAGCGAGAGTGGAACTCCTTTCATCTGCTTTACTATGCAGCAGCAGGGAGAGGGTATTAAAGGTGTATATGTGGCGCGCGAGGAGAGATCCCGTTTTGATATAGGTCGAGTTCTGCCTGGTATGAGAAACGTGAATTGTACGATAGGAAATGTGCGAAGGAATGTGAAACAATTTCGTTATCTTGTACCGGCACCACTGATAAGGATGCGGCAATATTATCTTTTTTTTTTAACGAAAAAAATCAGAAACTACGACGATTTTCCCGAGAATATCCCAGTGAAGAAATGAAATGGAAAATGTATGACCCCTTTCACAACAGGAAAAACTCAAAACCCCAAGAGATGTCGAGATAAGGAAATGTACCCATGCTCTCGGCAAGCATTTCACGCACGATTTTCTCTGAATATTTCGTGTTGTGTGGCGTTCGTTAATGGCAACGGGGCGCTTTTCCTATGCAACATTAAGCAGGAAAAACCCAATTCACCTATTGAGGTTTAACGTTGTCATATAGTAGTTGTTACGGTGGGCGACGGACAACAGAGCTCAGTGGTGCCAGAACGGCTAGGTGGGTAATTCGGTGGAGATACGATATATTCCTTACTCCAGAATTCAATCCAAGTTGGAACTACGATACCACTGAGAACTATGGCCACCATCGGGATTCTAACATGTTGTCACATGTAGTCGAAATATTTATCACAGTCAATTGAGCCATAATTACTGAGAATATCTGATAAAACACACATTATTAAGTTTTGAATGCAGATCTACTACCTTGATCAAAAACTTCCCGGAATTTATTCAGAAAATTAAAAATACAAGTTTATTCATCTAAATCTATATTGTCCCCTTCAAAGTAATCCCCATCGACTGCAACACACTTATGCCAGCGCTTGATCCAATCCTCGAAACATTTTTTATATTCGGTTTTCGGTATGTCCATCAGTGCTTCCTGCGATTTTTCCATTACTTCCTCTCGGCTGCTAAAACGCGTTCCCCGTAATGGTTTTTTAACTCGATTGAACAGAAAGAAGTCACAGGGAGCCAAATCAGGTGAATTCGGTGGCTGTTGGATGGTATTTGTTGCATTTTTCGTCAAAAAATTACGAATAATGATAGCACTGTGCGACGGTGCGTTATCATGGTGCAAAATCCACGAGTTTTCTGCCCACATTTCTGGTCTCTTTCGGCGAATTGCTTCACGCAAACGTCTCATAACGCCCAAATAATACTCTTTGTTTACTGTCTGGCCTTCTGGCAAAAATTCATGATGCACTACACCGTTGTAATCCATGAAAACCGTCAGCATTGCCTTCTTTTTTGACTGAAAACGACGTGGTTTTTTTGGTCTCGGCTCATTTGGTGAACGCCATTCACTTGCCTGATGTCTGGATTGCGTGTCGTACTCATAAACCCACGTCTCGTCTCCAGTAATGATCCTTTTGATGAATGTGGGATCGGATTCAGCCTCGCAAATCATGTCTTTTGCGACGTCAACACGGTCTCTTTTTTGCATGAAATTGAGGTCTTTTGGCACCAACTTTGCTGCTACACGACGGAAACCCAAATCATTAACCACAATGTCTTGGGCGGATCCATAGGCAATGTTCAAGTCCTCCGCTATTTCTCTGATGGTTAATTTGCGGTTATTGACCAACATTTCTTTTACTTTATCAATTTTTTCACCGACTTTCGATGTCGATGGTCTGCCACTGCGTTCATCATCTTCGATTGACTCACGACCACTTCTGAACCGCTCGTGCCACTGGTAAACGACCGTTTTTTTTAGAGAATCGTTGCCGAAACACTTTTCCAACATTTCCAACGTCCGTGCGCCACTAAATCCGTTTTTTACGCAAAATTTAATACAAGTTCGTTGTTGCAAATTTAAATCCATTTCTGAAATTGTAAAAAATCGCCAACACACACAGAGATAGATGTACTCTTGGCTACGTAACTTTTGCAAATGTCAAGTTATGACACTAAGATTTAAAGGGAATATCAACAACAGATGTACCAATTTAACAAAAAAACAGAACTCAAATCGGAACGATGGGAGCGCCACACGGTGGTTATTCCGGGAACTTTTTGATCAAGGTAGTATATCATTTGATTATATGCATTTCTTCGAGCGTTCCTGCCTACTAATAGCATCTTGTACGAGAGAGGATCAAAATAAGATCCAGGCATTCGATTATTGCACAAGGATCGAAAGAAGACGACGGGGAAAGAAACTTACACGACAACACCACAGAGGAAAAACTTAGCTTCTTTGAATGTCATTCGCGCGATCATTTCCGAGGAATTTATTCCGATGAGAAAATGAGCAAAAAATAAAAGAAGGGGTCATCAAATGCCGTGAATGGCGCAACTCACCCATGAAAGTGTTTCCCAGGTGTGGACTTCGGATGCCTCCGCACGCATTGCAATGCGCACCTAGACCCAGGGACAGGGAAACGCGGCTCTCATACGATATTTTTGTTATTGGTGGAAAGAAACGCCGGCCTGCAATATGGCTTACCTGGAATGAGAGAAAACATAATTAACCACGATATAATGAAGAAATCGGTCGGGGGCACATAAAGTTAAAAAAGGGGGCACACACACTAGGAACGAGAGGATGGGAGAAGAGTGGAGGAAAGGAGGCAAGGATTACCTTCCTGAGGGGGTAGGGGGTGGGTGACGGAATGAATGCACATCGGCGCGTTCGTGGGGAAAATAATGCCCCAAGGGAGACGTTGTGAGAAAAAAATAATGAACATGAGTTTCTTGGATTTTCGACGGGGGGACGTGGAAAAGAAGGCTCGATTGAGCAAGGGAAAGGAGTGGGGTCGGCGGCGAAGAAACGGGGTAGAGATACGGGAAAAGGGAATGGCACTGAAAAAGACGAAAGGGAATAAATAAGGAACATCACGTACTGAAAACTCATCTTTTTCCTGCCGTTCTCCATCGTAATTTTGAGTCGTAAAACTCAAGGACAGATTCGCAGTCTCCTCTCCACGGTCATTCTACGGATATAGACAAGGAATGGAATCGGAAAGGTTAGCAGCAGAAGAAGGCTGGGAAGAGAGAGGCGGGGACGAGCATGGACGTGGAGGTTGAGCAAGGGGTACAATGAACTGATCCCTCCCAAGTCTCCTTGAAATTTTCCCGAAACCGAAACTCCTTCGACGGCCAGTTCTCCCGCGGCTACCGCGAGAGATGAAAATGGAAAGAGATTCGTCGGTCGGAGGGACGTTGGAACGCGCCGGTAAGTTCACCGAAGAAAACTCGTGGTCATCGACAAAGAATAAAGCACAGAGGATTCCTCGACGAATTTTACTTGATGCCAAGTGGCATATAATCGGGAGAAAATTATGTAACTGATTTCAGGCGGGCGGGTCGTTCAAGTATCATAGTGGATGTTTTGAATGAACACCGCTAGCAGAAACGAACAAAGAGACCATAGCTGAGTAGGACCAGAAACAATAAACAAGATGGGAAAACTACACCCAAGAATTTACGGATGGTTTCTATCAATTACTTCGGGGATTCAGGGTTGCGAGGATCCATCCAAATTTTGAAGCATAAACTGCAGAATATTTTTGACAGACGTAAATAAGTAACATGCAAAACAAGTAGACAATATTTAAGAATACATTTGACTTGCAATTACAAATTTATAAAAAGAATGAACACCTTAACGATCTGATAACCCTACGGTTACCTTAAAGGATGACTTATCTCACCAGGAAATGCCTCACACCCCAACACTGCGTTGATGCATCGGTATCGAAAAAAAAACCAACGTCATGAGACATCTGCGATGAAACGGTTGGGAAATTAAAATAATTTGGAACTCCGCGGAGCTATAAAATTATCATGTTTATTTCTTTCCCGATTCTTATTTTTCTTCCCTCTATAGATAGATAGATAGATAGTGGTCTTTATTTGGGCGAAATTGAGACCAAATGGTCCCTTCTTCCATTTAACCCATAGATAGATACGACATGAGAAAGATGGAGACATCCCGGACGTTTGACATTATTTTTCTTCGACCACAAGGGAAGAGTGCCGAAGGGAGAGGGAAGCAAGGGAACCAAAAAACCCTTCTTGCCGCTAAGAAACACGATGCGCCTACTCGACCGTGGGATCGCCGATGCCCGAGCAATGATACCGTACTCGGCAAAAGATGCAGCCGCAAATCCATTTAGAGAGTGCGGAGGCTGGAAGGAAACAAGACTACTCACGAAAGAACGCTTCCCACTCCCTTGCCAACGCCCTCCTCCCCTTTCAGTTCCCTCTCCCCCTCCGAGAGAAAAGACGGAGGGAGAGCGAGAGAGGGAAAGAGAACGGCAGCGGGAAGAAGGGAGCGCGGTAGTATCCATTGGGCCGCAGAAGTAAAGAGAAAACGGATTTCCCGGCCTAATATGTATGCATAAATGGGATTCAAAAGTGGGAAGACGAAATGAGATTGAGGAGGTGATGCAGCGGGTGGGAACAAAAGGATTCGTGCCACTCGCATGTTGCCGGGAACTCGTCGCTCTCATCCTCCCTGCTCAGTGCATGCCCAGCAGATCTTTTGCCGGAAAATAGTCCAGACCATGCAACAGTCTTATGGGATGTCAATGACCTTTACCCAAGATGTCACCAGGTATATATTAAATGTAATGACTACACGGCCGAAATGTTACAACGATTGGTCGCAGGAATTACATTATTAACACATGCCAACCAAGATTTTGACATGGAAGCACCACAACGGGCAACCACCTCGACTATTTATCCCACGAATTTATGATGGGCACAAATATGAATGAGTCCTGGCAACTATTTAACTCAGCCCGCTGGGCCGTTTGTCATACCTCGCAGCGGGAGAGGCAAGGCTTCCGCGGTCGCCATCCCACGAAATCCTAGCAAAGTGGAATCGACAGCACAGCAAAGAAGTCACAGATGATGACCGAACCAGTTAGTTTAGAGACTTGAAATGTTAGAGCGGCGTTGAGGACAGGAAAATTAAAAAAAAATTAAAGCGAGAGCTTGAGGATGAAATACAGATATTTTAAGGATGTTCAATGTTAAATGGAAAGACGGCGGAGATTATTGGATCGATAATTGCCGTAGAGTAATATACAGTGGACGGGAAGAGTACCGGCGAGGGGTGGTATAATATTGAACAATAAGCTAGGATGACGCTAGTGAACATAAGCAGGTGTAAGCTAAATTATTATTACAAGTAGTATAAGTACGAGTAAAACCTAAAACAGCGAACTTGATCATTATTCAGGCCTACCTGCCAGCAAGTAACCGAAGGGAGAAAGGAGGATTATAAGATGTGAGCGATTAAAAAGATCGAAATCGTGAAATGGAAGAATAAAAAATAAAACGACGAAGTACTAAGGGGCAGAAAAAAGCGTTGCTGGCGGAAATCCAAGACTGGCAGGAAAATGGCTGCGGAGCATTTTGATTGGTGATCTCTTGCTTAAGACTGTGAGGTAAGCGAGGTAGGGATAAGAGTAGAACGGGCATGATGGACGGAAAGGGAGATAACAAAGTGTTCAGAATTGAAGATCAGTTTGTAGTAGCGATGTATCCATATAAAACCTACCCTAAACGGTAGACTGCCAAATAAATAGTATTAAAACAGCGTCGACACGAATGATATTTATTACCTAATTAACAGATCAGTATGCATTTTTTTATACTTACGGCATTCAAATAAATGACTAAGATAATGATATTTCATTTATTTCCTCAAGCAGCAACAATAAACAGATTTTTCGGCACTTGACGTCCTGTTACAACGTAAACCCATCTCCATAAAAAGCATATGGTGACGATAATGCAATCAACTAAAATGTATAATCCGATTACAAAACTTGCCAGTTAGCCGGTCATCACGCTATCGACTGAATTACCTGTTGCTCTCCTTTTTGAAAAATGTAATGCAATCACTCAGAAGGGCTAAAATATGTCGTTATCTCGAACGGATATCGGAAGTGACATTATTGAAATACTTTGCATAAAATGATTTTTTAAGATTTGCTTTGGAGAAATGAGAAGAAAAAGAAATTTTTTGAAGATGGGGAAAGAAAAGTCTTCGAAGAGATTTTATGAAAGAGAATGCAGAAGGGATTAGCAAGTATTGTAGGCGAAGAGACGGATGATGAAATTCGAGGTAGGCTACAAATGGGGAGGGCGAACAGGAATAAGAAATTCAAAGGTGACAATTAGGAATGAAATCAAGAAGTACTTAAGTTCTCTTTCGTATTACTTTGAAGAATGTAAAATGGCGCAATAATTCATCTTAGATATACTACCTTGATCAAAAAGTTCCCGGAATAACCACCGTGTGGCGCTCCCATCGTTCCGATTTGAGTTCTGTTTTTTTTGTTAAATTGGTACATCTGTTGTTGATATTCCCTTTAAATCTTAGTGTCATAACTTGACATTTGCAAAAGTTACGTAGCCAAGAGTACATCTATCTCTGTGTGTGTTGGCGATTTTTTACAATTTCAGAAATGGATTTAAATTTGCAACAACGAACTTGTATTAAATTTTGCGTAAAAAACGGATTTAGTGGCGCACGGACGTAGGAAATGTTGGAAAAGTGTTTCGGCAACGATTCTCTAAAAAAAACGGTCGTTTACCAGTGGCACGAGTGGTTCAGAAGTGGTCGTGAGTCAATCGAAGATGATGAACGCAGTGGCAGACCATCGACATCGAAAGTCGGTGAAAAAATTGATAAAGTAAAAGAAATGTTGGTCAATAACCGCAAATTAACCATCAGAGAAATAGCGGAGGACTTGAACATTGCCTATGGATCCGCCCAAGACATTGTGGTTAATGATTTGGGTTTCCGTCGTGTAGCAGCAAAGTTGGTGCCAAAAGACCTCAATTTCATGCAAAAAAGAGACCGTGTTGACGTCGCAAAAGACATGATTTGCGAGGCTGAATCCGATCCCACATTCATCAAAAGGATCATTACTGGAGACGAGACGTGGGTTTATGAGTACGACACGCAATCCAGACATCAGGCAAGTGAATGGCGTTCACCAAATGAGCCGAGACCAAAAAAACCACGTCGTTTTCAGTCAAAAAAGAAGGCAATGCTGACGGTTTTCATGGATTACAACGGTGTAGTGCATCATGAATTTTTGCCAGAAGGCCAGACAGTAAACAAAGAGTATTATTTGGGCGTTATGAGACGTTTGCGTGAAGCAATTCGCCGAAAGAGACCAGAAATGTGGGCAGAAAACTCGTGGATTTTGCACCATGATAACGCACCGTCGCACAGTGCTATCATTATTCGTAATTTTTTGACGAAAAATGCAACAAATACCATCCAACAGCCACCGAATTCACCTGATTTGGCTCCCTGTGACTTCTTTCTGTTCAATCGAGTTAAAAAACCATTACGGGGAACGCGTTTTAGCAGCCGAGAGGAAGTAATGGAAAAATCGCAGGAAGCACTGATGGACATACCGAAAACCGACCGTAACTTTTGCAAATGTCAAGTTATGACACTAAGATTTAAAGGGAATATCAACAACAGATGTACCAATTTAACAAAAAAAAACAGAACTAAAATCGGAACGATGGGAGCGCCACACGGTGGTTATTCCGGGAACTTTTTGATCAAGGTAGTATAGTGAAGATGAACATGAGTAAGCAGATAAACAGTGCTTAACTACCATATTCGTCATAAATTAAGAAATTAGCGAAATTAAAAATTCAACAAAAATCCACTCATACGCTCTAGCACGACACAGCTAAGATTGAACCAAAACTCGACATACTGTTCATTCGAATACTTGAAATACAGCATATTTACGTGAAATGTCTATGAGATTTCCGGAATCTATATAAGAATTTCCAAGTGAATTATCACTTCGGTAAGGTCTTGAAAAGAGAAAAGCAACCCGACGAGGAACCAGATCTCCATAGGAATGGTCCAAGTTTCCCCACTAAATGGCGCATTTTTTTCGAAAATGACTCGACAGAACTCCAGTCAAATGGAGGGAGAGAAGCAAAACACACACGTTCACCCAAATGCAGAATGAATTTTTCACTATATTCCAGCTCATTCACTCTAGCCCTCACCAAGAAACAGATTCAATGGGACTATGACACAATCTGGGAATGTCAACGAATACATCCGGCCGAAAAATAAAACAGTTTATAAAAGAGATGAGATTTTTTTCGGGGCGCGGTATGAGTAAAAATTAAAGCAGCATCGCTCTCGCGAGAAAGACGTGAGTGCTCACAAGGAAGAAAGGAAACGAGGGGGGAGATATAAAGGGGTGGAAAGATTATGAGGCGAAGGGAGATGAAAGGGGGGGAAGAGATACAGGTGGGTGGAAGGCGGAGTGACAGTGAGGGAGATAGAGACCCCACGCATGCGTGCGGAAGAAACGCTGATAACTGCGCGTATCCGCATGTGAAAGAGACTTGCGGAATCACCCGTCCCCCATCCTCCACGCGAGTAATGGTGGGAGGAAAAATAAATGAAAGGAATTCCGACGGAAAGATCCAAAGGAAAAAAATCACTCACGGAAAAAAGGATATGGGCGACGACAAAAGAAGGGCGCAGGCCCGAGGAGCGGCGCAAAATTTTTGAACTCCCGCAATCAGGTCGCACCAACATTTTCGAGGCCACCGCATTCCTTTCCGCGCAACCCCCTCTCCCCCGCGCATCTCGAGAGAACCCCTCGCCCAACATCCGTGGACCAGCAGGATGGACAGAAAAAATATAATAAACCCCCCGCAGCATGAGTAAGGAATGAGTGGAGATGAGAGGGCGAGGGAGAGAGAGAGAGAGAGGGAAGATCATTCCGTCAAACGGGATACTTTGGCATTCCAATCCCGGCGCTCGGCTCACCCCCGACGCTCTTTACTCCCACTCCACTGTCTCTTCAATCTTCCTCCCCTTAGCCAGTCGCTCATCTCCTTCTCCCCCTTCCGCCTTCCGGCAAACTCACACACTCAATCGTGCACCATGGGTACGCCGCCCGACATGCTTGAGACCAGGGCCGCCACCGCCGACTCCAGCCTTTATCCCCATTGTTCATCAGGGCTCATTCATGGCCATGTTACTACTCCGCCTTGCCAGTCATGGGGAATCCATGACTCGCATCGCAATCCAGCCATACACCTTTGGGTTAACGAACATGACAAAAGCTTGAGGTTGCGAGACAACAGTGAAAGAAACCTTACGTTTATGGTAGAGTAAAAGGAGGAGAAATATGTCCTTCACACATAATTAAGTCGTACGCACATGACTTAATACTGAGAGCTAAATTTATTTTAATGAAAGAACTTATGCGGTAAGTCCTTTTTTTCCTTTTGACTGGGCGAAAAAAATTAAGGCTGAAATTTACTTAGTTTGGTATCCCCAGTGACGCCACATGTTTTAAAATTAAAAAAGTCAACCATATACAATAATTTATACAGATAATGACTTGTGTGTAAGAAATTATTTCCTATTAAAGAAATGGGAAACTCACAAAAATACGAACTCCTAAATCGAAACTACAGTAATGGCTTACTAAAAACCGAGGCCAAGAAATTTATCATATATTTTTTTAATATGTATCGGATGAATAACTTCACAAGTGCATAGGTTTCAATCTATGAACGAAATACTTTCACCTTTCCGCGTCCCAGCGTGGCAAAAGTAACGCTTTGAAACCAAATGACATTCGACAACCAATGCTCTCATTTAGGACTTTCTCCGATTTTTTTGGATTTCCTCTCCCTTCTTTACTTTCCCTAGATTGATGCGCGGTCCACATTAACGTACTTTGAATTTTGTGATGTAAGTCCACTTAATATTGCATTTACCAAGCAAATTTGCTATTCCTTGTTGCTGACTAAATTTCCGCAAGGGCCGAAATTCACACCGAAAGGAAAAAAATAAGGCTTTATTTTCCACTTTAAAAAAAACCTACATATGCACAAAAGCGACCAGAGTCGCCCACTGAGAATTCATTCTTTCTGGTACAAATGACGCTTAAAAATATAAAAAATGGAACTGACGGGAAAATGCGATTCGTATTACAAATAAAGATATTCCATGAAAATTTGAAATGCAGGTAAATTCAGGCATGACTACCTAAACCAAATTACCAATTTATTCCCGAGGCGTTCCCTGGCTCACCCACTCTTATCCCGTTCGTCGTCTTCGGCGAGGGAGGCGAAGTCCCACCTGGCCCGCGCAGAACACCCGGGTCACACACGCGCACGCCACTAATCGACAAGGTTGAGTTAATTTTCCGCAAATGGGATTCGAGCGTGCAGAAAAAGCCACGAGTGAAGGGGGAGGGGAAAGGGGATAGAGGGGGGGACGAGATGGGATGAGGGAATGGAGGGAAGGAAAAAACATAATCATTGAAAACTGAAGAAACTTGACCCAAATTCCCGTCGACTTCCTCCCGATGCATTACTGGGAGCTTTTAATCCCAGACAAAATCGTTTCTATGTTTCTCCTTCCCTCCACACCCCGACCATTCTCTCTCTCAAGGGTATCCTGCGGGAAGGGAGCTGAAGATAAAGTAGGGAAAAATTGCGGACTGGAGAGCGCTGATGATAGCGAAGGAAATTGCAATCGAGGATAGAAACCTTTCCCGATACTGGTCGTATATTAACGAACTTGGGAGGGACGAGAGAAAATAGCGTCCAAAAAAGAATTGAGAGGAGACCACAATATTTCTTCATACAATTTTTTTCACCGTGAGCGAAAAGATTAACGCCCGATATTTTTGAGCGAGAGAGATCCTTTGGAAGGAATGTACTGGGTATTATGGGACTCTGGCCTAATTTCAACACACTGCTCACGTGGTCTATCCAAAATACAGACTGCCAGGCGGGTGTGCAAGGCACACACACTCCTTCTGACACCTGAACATCACTAAAAGCAACGCGAATGAGTCTCGGTGATTTAATGTCAACAGGAGGATGTTAGAGGATTGGGTCTCTGCCATTGCATACATTTAGTTTTCAACATAAACTACGAGAAAAAGCAACGAAGCCATTATTGATGAAGTAACGCCACATAATCCGAAACAATTACATTGATTCAAAGAGGAATCGAAAGGTTACAAGCGGGCATTAACTGCATGGGCGGTGGACGACCTTATTTCTTGCATTTTTTATATCTCAATTAAAACCCAAACAATTCTATTGCTTTGCAGCATAAAAACTCGTGAGTTAGCTACATATACATATAGCCTAAGGATTCGCTCACTCTCCCTGAGGTTTACTGAGGCGTATGCTAGCTAAGTCACTATTTTGGAATATTTGATTATATGCCAAACGGAAAATATACAATCCCCGAGGAAGTCATCGAAAGTGAGTTGTAATGCACCTCGCATGCACTTAAGGCGAATTTTCTTCACCCAAGCGCCGACTCGTGCGGTTAGGCAACATACGCACCAACAGCTACCTGCGTACTGGGGGAAACCAGTTCGGGTAGGACATCACCTAAGTGTTAATAAGGTGCGTGTCGAGCTCACCTCGAACTGAACCCTAAGGCTTGTGGCATTCACACAATCAGTGCAGGAGGGTAGGTCGGCGACCTGGGGTTCTCAAGCAGGTTCCGGGATCCAGATTTTCGCCCCGCTTGAATTTACGGAGGTAATTTTTCATAGATGTTAGGATTTAAACCAAGGAACCTTCAGTCGGTAGTCTATCAAGCCAGTATTCACCAAGGTACCTCTTCCAAAGAAAGGATGACATTTCACTCCAGAATCAAGGTGAGTACATCAAATAAACCTTACAAAACCCAACTAAACGAGATTAAACAGACTTTTTAGCATGCTCAATGTAGCAGTAGGTTTTTCCACGTTCTTTTTCAATTCCAACAAAAAGGTTGATCACGAAATTACTTTTCCCAAAGTAGGGTTAACCTGTCTTTGTAATATTTCTTTAGGGACGATGCATTTGTCGTCAGCACTTCGAGATTTTGTAGACGGATAAGTATAAAAAAATATTCCCTACAAATCGGTACTCGGCAAACACACGTGAAACACTAAATTCGTTCTTTAATTGCCATCCTGTTCAAGCTTCCGTCGAGGTTACGAAGATTTTAGTTGTCATTTCATCATATTAGTCACGTGTTTTTTGTAAGCGTTTGTGAGAATTTTTGCTTTTTCCAAGTAAACGTCGACGGAATTTAAAACCTTATTCATTCGGTATTATAATGTTTCTGCAAAAATGTTTCCCACGGGTTATAAGCGTATTGAATACACATTTTTTCACAAAAGTGCTCCAAGCCTTATAACCTTATAATTGGTGAAACTATGCCTTTGCGATGATATTAGCCACACAAGGTAATCACATACGTTACAATAAGAAGAATACACTTTAAAAAAAAAGCAGGACTATATTAGCGTAGACAAAGAACACTGTCACTCGCCGAAGCAACCCATAACTTTGTTCAAGAAAATGGATATAGACCATAAGTTAATTTCACAACCAGTAAACCATTAATGAGACACCCACATCACTAATACTGAAGATGAATACCGTAACGACATTCTCTTCACTTTTCTAATGTCGAAATCATAATTTAGAGTGAAAGGATTCAAGCTTTCATAGGGCAAAACTGTTCCCAGGACATAAAGACACCCGCATTTCGTCAGTTGAAAAGCAACCAAAACCACTTCATACGATGTTAAGAATAACGTTGCAACAACCAGAGAGCAATGCATCATAGAATTAATACGTATAACGCTTCTTAATTCAACTTTCGCTCTCAGGCATATCGGATGTAATGAAATGAGACCGAAAATTAATATATTAAATAACGTTCTTCTACTAGAGAATCAAGGTCTACGACTCAATATGACAACGCCCAATTAAATACCTTGTTCGCTGCGGTAATTACCTGATGTTTCACTAATTTAATTGCAATACCCAAAGCATACGAGACAGCACATTAACTTCACTTCGATTAAGCATGAATCTAAACCACGTGGTTGGACACTATAACCGCAACCTAAAATAAACAATCCTTAAGCATGAACAAGTGTCATAGTTAGAAAGGTTAAAGATTATGAACTAGTATTCACAGAATTCATAGAACTTCGAGAAAAATCGTAAAAAATGACTAGGGATAAAATAACAAACAAGGAAAGTTGTTTGCCCAACAACACTGTCCGAGGAAGAAGAGGTTCACAATATCAAAAGGACACCCTAGCAACGAGGGAGAAAGAGATGATGTATCAGTTCGTAACCCGTAAGGAAGGGGACAGAACTGCCCATGAAGAAAATGTGAGGAGGACGAGGGAGAGGGAGATAGATACCGGAGGACACAACTGCCCATGAGGACGGGAGCGATGAGTGCAGAAAAAAGAATGAGATAGGGTATCACGCCATGTGATTAAGGCATAAAGATCTAGCCTCGGACCGCACTATGTAGATGCTCTAAATGGAAAATCTGATTATTAGGTTAAGCACCACGCAGAAAGATTTACTTTTATCCGTGATTATTATTCTGCATCACATCTTCAAGTTGACTAAATTCATACCTGGGTCCAAGCTTTGCTGTCATCACAGAAAAATAACATAATAACTATCAAGATTCCCACCTCTGCTGAGAGATACGACAAAGTAACAAAGGCTTTGACAGTTTAAATGAAACAGTTGGGTAAACTTCGTAATCAAGGGTTAGAGATAAAAAATAATTATTTAATGGAACTTAAATATACTTAGCAACGGTAATGGATTCGGCGAAAAACTATTTGGTAAACCCATTATGCCAAATCATGCCGATCACGTTGTGATTAAAACAAACACAGATTTGTAATATTTTATCAATGAATATTAGCAATGCAGTCATATTTTCCTGTTCTATCACCAGAGCATAATGTTTCCTAAGAAGAAATCATACATTCGTAAAAATGAGTAATATATAATTACAAACATTTTCTCCATTCATTATAATAACCATTGTTCAATTTCAACTGGCATTCTTTGTGGCAGCGCTACTCATTATGCACAAATTAAATATTCTCTCGGAAAAGGGAAAGAAATAAGTAGGCGGTACTATGAGAGTAACTCTCTCGATGACTACCAATCCATACTGATATTACCTCACGTACATCCGGAAGGCATGCTTTAAATTTCTAAGGAGCACAAAAACAGCATCGGGACGAGAAGCTCCCGAAAGTGAAAATCCTTACAGGGATGAGCCCAAAAAATCTCCACTCTGAATTCTGTCCCATCGTAGGCCACCAACATTTACCATTCATAGGAATACCTAATGTGCATAACAATACAGGGCAGAGGGAACGGCTTCTATGCATGTATATAAATACTCTGTTGGGAGGAGAAGCACGGTGTGTACGTTTAAGTCTTGGAGGGAAAGATGGAATACAAAAGGCTTATTCGAATAACAGAATTCCAGGCGAAAGAGAGAACTTAAATGCAGTCTCCAAGCCACAAATGCTGGAAAAGGATTAAACCGGAAAACGAGAGCTTCCACTCCATCTTCAAAAGTATTATTTTTTGAAAAGAACAGATATCTTTAATGCGTCGAAAATTCCCATGTCCATCGACACTTTTCCTAAACACTGGAAGGCTTTGGACTCCAACGTCGATCCGATAACGTAACAGAAGCCATTTTTCACTGACGTATATTATACATTTCAGGGGACATATAATCGACAAAATTTAAATTAAACATCAAAATATGACACATAACGTGTGACCAGGGAATAATGTTCCCATTAAATTTAATTGAATATAAAGTAATCGTAAGGATACTTTTTCCTTGAAAAATTAAAAAAAAGTAGAGCGTCATCTACTCGTAAGGAGATCCTTCAAGCACTACCTGCAGGCGGGTGATAAAAAAACCTCCCACAAGGGTCACTAAAAGCAGAACATGAAGATAAGAAGGAAATATTGAAGAAACAAAGTGATCCTCAAAACAACAGAAATCTCATTTTCAAGAAATTATCAGCCTTACCCGCGGAATAAGGAAACATTTTAAAACGAAGAGAAAAGTTTTGAAAACACAAAACCTTAGGAGGCTTCACGGTCCGTAAGAAAGTTCACCGTTCGACTTCATTACCCTCTGGCTATACTCCCTGATAATTTAACAAATTTTTCTTTTGTGAACGACTTCCCATCCGAGGGTGTTCTAATTTTATGAATTACGGATTCCCCCGCTGAAACGCATTAACTAACGAAATGGAAACGGCGAGAGGAAGGAAGTAGCAGCTGACAACCAGAATGATGAATTCGGGGCCCCTCCCGAAAGGTTGGCGGCAGGTGACGGGAGGGGTGTCGATAGGGTCCCCCCAAGGCCACAGATATTCTACCACATTTAGACGCCGCGATAAAGATACCTTTTATGGTAGAGAATCAGGCAAACGCTTTTAGGAAACGAGCGCGCCCTCATTTCCCCAAAAACTGACACCATCGCAGGGTGCTTGCTAGAGCAATAATACCACCACATTATACATATATTCAGGCAACCATTAGAACGCATTTAGATTACTAATCAAGGCAGAAGTACATACGTATGCACATACGCGCGTGTGTGTATATACATATATTATATAATATATAAAAAATATACATATAATTATATAATATATATAAAATAAATAAAATATATATATAATATATATATAATATATTAAATATATAATATATACAGGTATAATGAACACAGTAATCCACTCAAAAGCCGGTTTGATTGGTGAGGGAAAAGCTCACGTAGTACAATAGTACTAAGCCCGACGGCGTGCAAAAATTCATATATCAGGGTGGAAGGGGTAATCAGCTCCTTTCTCCATGCCGCCTGTAGTTTTCCAGGAAGTTCTGATGGCCAGAATTAGATACGTATACGCATATGTCCGTCATCTTCAGGTTCTGCAGAAGACTGCCGTCGAAACGTCAAACATTTCCGTAAGTGTGTTCTTTGAGTTACTTTGTTTTGTTAAGTCTTTAATCACATTATATATATATATATATACGAGTATGTATATATATATATATATGATATGGAAAGTCTGCAGAGGAAGGGTGAAATCGGTGCGCTGTACAGCAAAGTTAAATCGTTATCGGGAAGTAAGAAAGGAAGAGCTATGCTAACAGTTAGAGATAAGGCGGGTAAGGTAATAGTTGACGCAGGAAAGATCCAAGAGAGATGGAAGGAGTATATAGAAGAACTGTATGGTAAAGAACTCAGACCAACACAGTTAGACATTGAACAAGAAAATGACGTAGAGGAGGACAGCTTAGGTCCAGGCATACTAGACCATGAGATAGAAAGGGCATTAAGGGAGATGAAACTAAATACGGCCGTGGGGATAGATAACATTCCCGTGGAACTTTTAAAATGCTTAGGAAAATGTGGGAGGAAGAGGCTATATGGGCTGATCCGTAGTATTTATGAGGAGGGAACCTGGCCGGAAGACTTTTTGAGATCATTTTTAGTTCCTATTCCGAAAAAGGTAAAGGCCACGTCATGTGAGGACTATAGGACAATTAGTTTGATATCCCACGCAGCTAAAGTAGTTCTCAGGATCATAAACAAAAGGGTAGAGAGTAGGGCAAATGATTACTTAGGGGATGATCAGTTTGGGTTTAGGAAGGGGAGAGGTACGCGTGATGCCATTGCAGTAATGAGATTATTAATCGAGAGGAATATAGAACACAACCAGGAGGTATTTGCCTGTTTCGTAGATTTCGAAAAAGCGTTTGATAGGGTGAATTGGGAAAAACTAATGAGTATATTGCAGAAAATAGGAATAGATTGGAGGGAAAGGAGGCTAATCCGCAACCTGTACATGTCTCAGACTTCTCAGGTGCGGGTGGGAAACGGGGAGTCAGGATGGGCAGTGTTAGGAAGGGGTGTAAGGCAGGGTTGCCCATTATCACCGTTGCTGTTCAACCTGTATGCAGAGGAAATGATCAAAGAGGCATGGGAAGAACTAGAGGTAGGAATGAAAGTGGGCGGGGAATTCGTAAAATCAGTTAGGTTTGCTGATGACCAAGCTTTAGTTTGTCAGTCAGCCAAGGGGCTGCAAGCATTGCTGAGTGAATTGGAAATTCAGTGCGACAGGTATGGGATGAGAATCAACATTAATAAAACAAAGGTTATGCGATTTTCTAGAAAGAAAAAGGGCAAGCTTAACATTAAAATAGGAGGGCAAAAACTAGAGCAGGTAGAGCAGTTTACGTATCTCGGTAGTGTTTTGGACCAACACGGTCAAAGTAGTAGGGACGTAAGGAGAAGAATTGTGCTAGGCAAAGAGGCTTTCACAAGGAGGAGGGAGTTGATGACGGGGACTCTGAGTAAGGATGTTAAGAAAAGACTCGTAAAAACTTTGATATGGAGCGTAGCTATGTACGGTGCGGAAACGTGGTCATTGAAGCAATAGACGTCGATTGGAGGCTTTTGAAATATGGGTGTGGAGAAGAATGGAGAAGGTGAAATGGACAGAGAAGAAAACAAATGAGGAAGTACTTGGTATGGTAGGCGAAGAGAGGGGTTTGTTGGGAGAAATCATGTGGAGGCAGGAAAAGTGGATGAAGGGGGTATTGACCGGCAGTGGGATGTTGAAGACTGTGATAGAGGGTAGAATGTTGGGCAAAAGAGGAAAGGGAAGGAACAGGATAGGGATGTTGGACGGGATGAAGGGAGGAAGAAAGTACTCAGAGATGAAGAGGGACCTGATATAGAGTAGGATGATGGATTTTGTGTTTTGTTAGGAGTAATAAAATATTTGTTTGGTAGTTGTGTCCATCCAAAAACCTACCTTAACCGGTAGATTACCTTAAAAAAATATATATATATATTCACATGCATGAACTCAGCCGACAATCACTGGGGGAATTCTTCAGTAAGTATTTTCCGAAAACGGCTTGGTCAAGGTTTTTTTTTCAAATATTTAGTCTAGCATATAATCCCATAATTTTTAAATTATGAGCCAGACAAAAAAGGGTTCGTCAGCCAAAATTGGCTCGTTAAAACTTAGCAGGCACTAAACAGAAAACTGACGATGCGAGACAACCCTAAAGAACAAAACGGTATCCATGATCCCAATTATTTGTTCAATTAGGTCACAACATCTTGAAATAATTGCCGTTTCAATGATGCCATTGAGAAATAAATTTGGAGCAAGTTTAGCATGAAGAATGATGACGACCCAGAATATATACATGCCAGTTAAACCCATTTTAAGTGTATTAATAATTAGAAATGTTACCATTAAGTAACCTTCTAATTTTAATTATTGAGGCAGTAATCCTGTCGAGAATGTTTGATGAATATCTGCCGTAACTATTGCAAAGATGACTTCACGCTTTATTCATGAGCACAACCCTGGAATCCCGAAAATATTTGTCTTCGTTTTTTTTAAGAATATTATCTTACTCAATCAACGATACTTTTAAAATTAGGGCATACTGTCTTAAATTAACTGGTTTAGTTATAAGCGTTACGGTTCTAGATAACGTAAAGCGCGAAATTTGTGAAAGTAATTAAAATTTAAAAAGCCATAACAATTTTTTCGTGCATGGAAAAGGCAGGGCGTGTAGGAAAGGAAAGGCGATTTTGAAAATTAAATGGCATATTTACAAAAGTAATTATGCAGCGAAATCACCTCACTGGGCTAACGGGCGAACAAACACGAATTTCAAAACTTTTTTGAACTTATAGCCATCCCGACATTACGATTACAAACAGATTCTGTGGCATTTCATAACAATTATACTTATGATATGGCGGCCTTCTCTCACCGTATACCATCAACTAATTCGCTCAACCTGATGAAATGCCCAAGGAAATTAAAAATCGATTAAATAAAGATTTCAACCATCTTATATCCGTGAGCATTCTAACTTGACAGTTTTAAAACAAAATTTAAGAAAAAATGTTTCATAAACAATAATAATACCAAAACAAGATCCACAATTAAAGTTAATGTTACTTACTCCTGTGTTTTTGAAATTTGAAAGAATATGCTGTTCACGCGCTCTCATGAAATAATGTTATTCTTCCTATCACAATAGCCAAGCTTTATTGTTCACTGGGACGTAGTCACATCAAAAGAAAATGAAATGCAATGTATGATAATAATCCATATTAAAAATTAAATGTCATTATTGTAATCTTTTCATTAATAAAGAGAAAGAATGTACTGTTCATGCGTTGCCATGACATAATACACCGATTTTATTTCACCTATCACAATCACAAAACATTCTTGACGTTCTCCGATTCATTTAATTATGCATCGTTGTTTATAAAATAAATACTGGTCTGTATGCAACGAATAGAGGTTTCCCTGGAGGCCTGTGAATTACACTTTCCAATAATTCCTCACTTACGGGGAAGTAATGAGTTGTTCAAGAGTAAAGAGACCAAACAGAATAATAACACCATGAGCACAAATTAGTCAAGCCAGCGTGTTTTTAGAGTGCATCGATGGAGTAGTAGTAATGCCGATGCAGTAACTCACATCTGTAGTCATCACTAAGAGAGCGTAGTAATGCACCTGAAGCTAATTAAATTTACCTCAGCTCTAGTTCTTCCTTCTAGATGTAGATTCCATCATTCTATTACTGTTTTTTAATGACCTCAAGAAAGCATACTCCCAAAATCACACGTTACAAGCTTCTAGAATAAATCGCATCAATTTCAATCTAAGGTATCACGTCATTCATGCGTAAGTAATGAAATTCTGAGGGTGAGCACGCCCTTATATTGCTCAATAGATTCTTTTTGCACAATTGATGGGTAGACTCTTTCGGTGAACACCCTATGCCGATTTACCAGTATGAGCGCGCTAGGTAGAAATCTGTATAAATGGAAGACAAACGAAGCACCCTCATTACGCATAGGCTTCCTTTCCCACCCTAACACATCATTTGCTTCCAGCACACATTCGTCGTAGGTTTCCATGTTTGCGCGAAAGAAAATAAATTACAGTGTATTGGAATTTCATAAGAGCACCCAAAATCTTGGGATTGAGGCACGACATGTGGAGGGGTTTGAAGCCCATTTTACACCCAACCGAAGCCCACACTGTCCAGTGGCTCCTTCCGAAATTCCACGGATTCTCACCATGCCATAAAACAACGCCTTTCCGCTGTTATTTCCTCAAACCAACAGATTTAAAACACCACGGACAGACAGACGAATTGTACTATTATGGCCTCCCTCAAAGAAGGACGGCCAAGACTTGACCAAGACAAATAGGAAATGGGGTGACCGTGACCACCAAGGACTAGAGATGCAGATAAGGCCCATTGAGAGGCAAACATTCCGGGAGGAGAGAGATGAATAAGTCGTGCGAGAAGTTTGAGAGAAGGCTGGCGAGGAGAGAGCGTTGTGGACCGGGCGGTGACAACGGGGGAGGGATGTGGGTGGGAAGGGGTGAGGTGGGGGTTGGCGGGTGCTTGTGGGAAGCAGGAAGGACGGGAGAGGAGGAAGCGGGTGGTGAATGTGGGTGGGAGACAAAGGGCGGGCAAAGGTCTTCATCGGATATAGATAAAAACCAGAGACCGGAGGGGGTGTGGGTGGGAGGAGAAAGGAGAGATGGAAGGTACACGAAGCAGAGAGAAGAAGTGTCCTTTCTTTCACCTCTGGGATGCTAGGCGATATTTTTTAGAGAGAGAAAATAAGTGGCTCCTTTCCTAATCGTCCGCGTGAGATCCAAGGCTCCGCCCTCTAAATATTTGCTCCCTCGAGGGATGCCTGGAAATCATACTCGTAGAGCAATAATGAGCCCTTTGCTTCCCGCGGGCAAGTGCTGGAAATAAAGAGAGGACGTATCCATACTGTGGTACCATACCAATCCAATGCTAATGGAAGTGGGCTATTGCTTCACTGATCTCAAGCGATCCCTCACCTGTTTTATATTCGTCCCGCGCCCACTAAAATTGCCCAGCGCAAGGCAAGTCGCCCTTCTAAGCGTTTCGGCATGCATTTAGTGAACACGACATCTATGAAATTCGACATAGATATCACATCGCCCCACATTCACTACTCCCTCTGATTTTCATTACTTTCTCCAAATTTTTATACGACTTAAAAGCCTAAGTCACTTCATGATAGTTTGATATCGAGGGAGTAATTATTCTCAAAGATTATTCTTAAGAAGGACGCAAACGGTGCCCAGTAGTCGCAATTATTCCCGATTCAAATATCGAGCAAGTTCCGAAAAAACTAACACACCTTTCCAAACGAGTGTTCATATACAGGAATAATACAGGGTGCGTTTTAAAAATAATACTTTTATTATTTTAAAGTAATTTATTGAACATATTTGCACAAACGCTTAAAATTCTTCAAAGTACTGTCCATGGGCCTCCAAACATTTTTTCCAGCGACTCTGCCATGATCGGTAGGCGCCCTGGAAGTCGTCTTCGGGGACCTCTCGCAAGGTCTTCGTCACGGCTGATTGGATCTCTTCTATGGACGAAAAACGGGTTCCTTTCAGGCCTGCCTTAATTTGAAGGAGCAAAAATAAGCCTGCTGAAGCGACGTCAGCACTATAGGGGGTTGGGGCAGCGTTGGCACCTGGTGTTTGGCCAGGAACTCGCGGACTCGTAGCGCGTTGTTGTGGTGGAGTTGCCAGGTAGCGGAAATGTCTTTTCTCGCGTTGATGACCTTTCTCGGAGTCTTTCTAGCTAATCCACATAATAGGCAGCGTTTACTGTGTGTCCTCGAGGAACAAACTCCTTATGGAACACTCCTTTACTGTCAAAAAAGACAAGGAGCATTGTTTTCACTTTTGATTTGCCCATTTTTGCCTTTTTGGGCTTGGGAGACTGGTCGGTGTGCCACTCGAAGCTTCGGCGTTTTGTTTCTGGATCTTATTCAAAAACCCACGTTTCATCACCAGTGATGACGTTGTCCAAATAATCAGGTGCATTTTCAATACGTTGCAAAAGTTCTCTTGAAATTTCCGCTCAGTTGGTCTTTCGTGACACGGTCGGCGCGCAGAGGTTTGCAATAACTGACGCCCTGTCGCTTCCACAGGCTAGGGAGCACTGAGACCGGTTTCGCGGCAAAGCTTAACGCCGCGCCCCCGCCCACTCCAAGTGGTTTAATCCCACTAAGACCAATAGTAGCGGTGCGGGAAATTCACTTGCATTACTTTCGGAACGCACCCTGTAGTTTTTGATACGAGGATGACGAATACCCATATTACGACGAAAATTACCGGATATCTTAGCGTTCAATTTTATAGGATAAGTAAATATTTTTTTAAATTCACCATTACTGATAACCAATAGCCCTTGAGAGAATTAATCATCTTCAGACGTAAATAAGTCGCCAAAGAAAAGCTACCCCTAACTAGTCCATGCTTTTATGTCTTCATAAAATAACAATGTTAGAGTAATAATTTGGTAGGCACAAAGGTACCATATTCTAATATGGTAAGACAGCGATTTGTTCTTGTAGGAGTTTGTGACGTCATCACATTTCAGCAGGACAAAATCTTCACCATTCTAATCACCCAGAGAAAGAACACTATCCACAGTATATTGCAGAACCTAAGAATTGTGCTTCTTTCACACAGAAGCTACTTGCGGGCTATGCACAATTATCTACTCTGAACGCGGCTGTGAGTAACCAGCGAATTTCTCATCTCGTGACTAGTTAAAAAGAGAAGGTTTGCTTCGTTACAGACTCAGAAGGCACAGGTTTTGCAATCGGTTAGCTCTGAACACTGCAAAACAAACTAATAGGCTACTTGATAACTGAGTAATATGAACTTTGATCCCGCCTTGATGGTACACGAATGGGACCCTGTGAAACTCGCGATGACTCATTGTCTGGTTTCCGATAGCCCTCAATCTCTGCAAATATCACAGGCAAACAATCTCGAGACCTACACGGGGGCGGTCCGTCACCAAAAAAATAATTTGTGAGATACGAAACTGCGACCAGAAAAGTTCTCTGTTCACGAAAATCCGAATAATACGGCACCACTTCATTTGGAGCCAATTTCCTGAGCTCCACACAACTGAGGGGGGATCGGGATGGTGCGGTAAGTTATGTGCTGGATTCCCATCCAGAAGGCCCGGGTTCGAATCACAGAGGCGGAATATATTATTCAGATGTATCCCTACTTGTGGTTGCCCGATCCTTACTGATATACGACGACGCCGGGTTTCTCTCAACCCTTCAATCCTTTCCTGTCCATCCCTAATGGCGCATATGACCTTAGCTGTTGGTCGCCTCCCCTGAAACTACTACTACTCCACACAACTAAGGTCAACGTGAAGGACAGAAAGAACTTTCTTAAATATAGTTAACACGCAGATATCGATTCCTTCAATTTTTAAGAAGATATAGACCAGTATATACTTTTCACTCTCCGAATGGTTATCCTGAATATCAGTATTAACAAAACGATCACTGAAAAGGAAAGCTACGAAGGACACTTCTGTCCATCAATATTTAACATTAGGTGTACTTCCAAAAAGATGCCGATTAAGTCAGTTATTATTTGCCTAATTACTCTTTAATGGCACAAAAGTATCAATTGCAAGATTTTTGTTTTTAAAGAGGCCTTTCAAGTCGTCATTAGCGCTTCACAAGGGATTTCGACGGAAACATTTTTCTGTCTACCGGAAGCAATCCAGAAACCCAAAGCAACCCACCTCCCTATGAGGCAGCATGTTTACGAAAACTAAATACCAGACAAGCGCTCGGTATATTATCTCCGGAAGTTATTGACTCAAAATGTTACAGATTCCTGATGCATTGTTTTCCACATCTCCTAACCATTCTCGTGTTGTCGCCCCTTTCGCAACAAAGCCAGCAATTTCGACATATTCTTATGTAGTCATGTCTGACTTCTACCGAGGAGAGAATTCCTTATCATAGAGGCAGCACGAGTCAGGTTGTAAGAGGCGTTTTACAATTAGCATCGAATATGTTTCACCATTCACTTTAAGAATTTTCATTCACCTTTCAAGGTCTCCCCTTTTACACATTCACGAGAGAGCTCAAATAAAAGGTGTAACTGAATACGCAAACTAATGACTTAATTCTGAACTGTCAATATTATACCCTCAAACTCTCTTTTATACACCTATATGAAGTTCAACATTTAGACATTTCATGTATTGCTAATGGGCACAGATTGATTTCATTTTATGTAAAAATACTACTTCAAAAATAATAACTCTGGCGCTCGTTGCAGATGACTACAATTTTTAAGTATTTCTTCCACCAGCAGCGGCATGAAGAGGAATCCAATAAAATTTTAAAAAGTAATTTACTGGAGTTGCGATAAAACCCAAACATTATTTCGAAAAGAAAACTTTCTTTAAAAACAGCTGGATACAGTTAAATGGAAATTCAACCACATAAATGAGGAGGCTGAGCGGAGGTTTGGAGAAAACCAGATTTAAACATAGTTCGTCAAAATATGGCTTTTTCGAGGCTATTATTGCACTTCCAAAGCACTTCAATCAACACAGCCAGCGACGACAAACAATTCCGTAGTTTGGAAGAGTGGGCCCCGATTTTTGAGGAAAGTTATCTCTCGAGTAAATTAGATGTATGGCCTTGCCAATGGCAATCGCGTTCGCTTCGACCATGCCTAAAATGTTTGAACGTTGAGATAGTAATAGGAAGCAGGAAAGTAAGAGGGAGAGATATTTTTTGGAGAGTAGGACGATGAATTATATAAAATTAAGTGCTCAACGTAGAATTCTGTCAGGCAATATACGCTGCATATTCTATAATTAGGCTGCTTTTAAATAATCAGAAACAAGTTCTCCAATTAAGTGCAACAAAGAATCAAAGGAAAGAAGGACTGTGAAATCAGGTGAAGTGATCGCAGCTTTGGGGATGCTCAACATTGTCCAATTCAGAACAAGGTCCTTACGCACTTCGTGCGCACATCCAAAATCGCAACAGTAAACCTACATTTTCACGAAGGGCCCCTTTGTCATTCGAAGTCTTATGTTTCTTGTGATCTTATTGGCACCAGTGATGTACCCTCGGATGAAATTTATAAGCAAATTTCTGTTCCATAAGTGCGTAACCTCGCTATAACAAGAAACAAAACCCGACGCAAGAGGGATCATACGTGGATTTTTTCAAATCTTGTGAATTCCAAAGATTATCATCGATAAAGTTAGATATGTGCGTGAATAACACGATTTTTTTAAATATCAATCACGTTTACATTTAACAATGACGGTTGTTAAACGCATATATTTGCTTTCAATATTTTCACACAACAAGTAGAAAAATTAAATGGGGTAATCTGAAGGGCTCACTTTATTCGTATTAAGAAGTTATGCCTTAGGAGCACTAACAAAACAGTAACTAACATTACGCACTCTAAAAGCAATCAAGTAACACAATACATTACACACAATACACGTGCCCAATACGCTAAGTGAACCCTTCGTGATCGACAAGAAGAATCCCAACAACCCCGAGCACAACAGATTCACTTCAATGCCTTGGATTATTTAGGATGTACAGAAACACTGCATGTAACCGATCTTCAATGCATCTGAATGTGCGCATACTTTATAAAATAATAAAACTCCGAACATGTCCGTGATCGCACATTTTAAATACCCTTCTGGAATGGTGAATGAGTATGGGACGCTCGCGCATCAACACTTGTTCAAAAACATTCAACAAAATTTTAGATATCTGGTGTCACATACAGGTATATTAGCGGATTACATCACATAAACAAGCAACAAGTGAGACCAAAAGTAATAAAAAAGAAAATTATATTACCAAATAATACGTTTCGAGGAAGAAGATATTGCGCGTTTAAAAATCATATTGCTCTTCAATTAGACAAAATACATAAATCAATGATGAAAACAATTTCTCACTAACTTACTTCTACCGTTTGAAAACAACTTGCAACCAAAAAGTTGAGATGAATAACTGTTTACAGGCATGGCAAAATCTATTCCTTTCATTAAAAACATTTAAATTTCTTTAGCAGGCATTCCTTAAGCAATACGCATAACTACTAATGTAGTTATTCAGAAAGAAATGAAGAGAAACAGAATGAACGTGAATCCTGTTTTTTTAGTCCGAAATAAGTTTTCACCTACAAAATTGATTAAATTTTAGGGATATAAACAACACGTGGTGATCAAAAATATTAATGTAATCACTTAAAACTATAAATCGCGAGTACAGAACGAATAAATCCGTATTGTTTACGCTAAGAGGACAAAAAACCAATGCGTCCGGTCGCGCCATCACCCCGGCACAAGCAATTTTTTGAAACGAAAACAAAAGCAATACGTCGTTTTCAGAAGTAAAATGGACCACCGGAATTACCAGGGAGGAATAAAAGTCCTTGTCGACTTTTCAATTGCTTTCCGGTCGGAAGCCTTCCTCTTTTCCTCCCAGGGGCTTACACGCCCTCCCTCTTCAAACCACAGCGCGACCACCGCCGACCCTCGGCTGACCAATCGAAGCATTTCGACGATAACTACAAAAACCTTCGCCTTTCTCCCTCTCTGCCACCTCCTTCCCTCCTGTCGCAATCGGACTACGAACACCCTGCCGATGCTTGCTCTTCCACACTCCCTTCCCACACCAGTTCAAAATTCCGCCCGTATCCCCGTTCTCCTTGCGACCCCAAGAGCTTCTCTTCCCCCACCACGGTGGAACGAGGCCCCGAATATTTCTCAACTCACTCCCCCAACAATTCCCCTGGCGGCCCACCCCACTTCCACGTCCCGTACCCCAACGGTCTCCCACAACTCGAACTCTGCACACCCCCGACAACCACCTCCACGGCCAGTTCAAGCCGCATCTCCCCCGCAGTCTCCTCACCCGTTCATTCGTTCGGACGGGTGAGGAGACTGCGGGGGGAGGAAATCAAATTTTTTCTCATAGAAGGGATGGGCGGATTGCGTTTGGGAGAAATACTGAAATCTGAAATGAAATTCGTTCTCGTCATTTTTCTCTCCTTTCCTCTTTCTTTCTCTCCCTCTGTCTCGCTATCTCTACCTTTCACATCTCCGCCACGACCCTTCGGGCGAACGGCGAGGGGGAGTGTGGGAAAGAGCGTGTTTACCCGGTCAGATTCTCCGCACGCACACACAGACACGCCGACTTCGTCCACCTCCGCATCGGGCTCATCAATTGAGTCGTGAGTCGAGCCGTTTTATTTTCACCCGAACGCCCCACTAAATGAAAGGGTGAGAGACTCATGGTGGGAGATGAGGTCGGGTGAACATTTTTTTTGCCTGCCCATCCTCCGTCTTTTTTTTACGTTTTGCCGCACGGGAGAGTGAAGGGGACGCCCAGTTCGAACGTTGGGACGGCTAAGCGCAGAAAGTCCAATTCCGCAACGCGGAACCGATGAGGTCAAAGCAAAGGAGATGGCGTACTGTAATAAAAAAGAAGTTGCCCCACATTAAAATTATAAAAACTTTAATGGCCTCAAACGACGCGTAAGATTTTCGTGGCGAGTCTCTCAGGTGAAGTCCATCAAGGAAACGGGATTTGTCAAGGCCTCTCAGACATTGAAAAAGGGGACTACGGAAAATATTTTGCATTCCAGAAATACCAAATGAAATTGCTGTGGGTAAATGAAGGACAGAGCAGTTGAGCCACGGACAACATAATTGCCAAGATACAATTGATCACTATTAATGGATCAATATTCAGGAAATAATTACTTATTTGTTGACACGACAGCAAAATTTCATTTCACTAGCATGATCGGTGGGCCGAGATTTGACATCATTTTCCACGAACGTTGATGTTTTGAGAACGTAGCGAGACTGCTTCAGTGTTTGGTGCCAAGATATCTACTCGTCACAAGACATTACCTCAACGGTGTCAGAGAAATATTTTTTAGGGCAACATTACACATTATGAGCGTGTTTTCGTAAATTCCAAGATATTTTTAGCTCCCTGAATGATTTCTCTATCATTGCTACCCACCAAGTGTTATGGTGTGAGGTAACTCTCAAACGACGACCTTGATCCAAATGGAATTCATCGCTTCGTCGCAAGAGATAACCCAAATACTCGAAAATGATAAATAATAAAGGAAGTCATTCTCACTTTTTCGTAATGACGGAGAAAAACACCACATGGGTACAACTTTCAGAATAACAAGGAAAGGGTTAAGCGGCTTCGGGCAAAACTTGCTTGAACCGCGTAAAATGAAGGTATTTGATTATTCCACAAGGATTGGGGCTGTATGATGGGCAAGGTGGCTGAGGAAAGATAATGGAGGAGAAAGGAGGAACTACATAGATGAGGAGGTTTAATTATTAACACCGAACACATTAGCATGGTTTAAGGCTATGAAAAACCTGTGCGTAGAAAATCAGGTGGCTAAATAAAATTCGATGTAGAATAGCCAATGTCGGAGAGCTGAGGGTGCGATGCTAAATACAAAAGCAGGAATGAAATTAATGGGTTTTCTACTTGTGATAACGCAAAATATACAAATATAAAGAAGGGAGTGCATTGGTTGATAATGCATACTTTCGAAGCGATTACCTTTCAAAATCATCAGAATTTTTAATTTTATTAAACTACATAATTCCCCTTGCATAAATAAAACAGCCGACAAAACCGAATTCCGTCTGAAATTCCGGCTAACCTTCATGACCAAATTGGGGGCCAGATGATCGTCTCATTAAAAAAATGGCAGAAATTTACGGCACGAATTCTTAGTAACTACGCAGTAATGTGACATTCCTACTGAGTTAACACCCGGATACCTAATACGGGGATTCGGTGCTCCGGAGATGATGACTGAAATGCGGATACTATTAACACACGTGATTTATCGCTTCATATAAATTGACACTCAATATACGTAATGTTGCTTTCACTATTTATACAGCAATTTTTCCACACATTATGGATTTCTATCATTTTCTGCAAACCGAAATTTCTTCCATCTCGCCCACTGCCAAAACTTCACATGAGTTACTAAGCGCTGAAAGAGAAATACACTTCTTCGAAATGGGATGGAAGGTGGGATAAGGAAGTAACCAGATAAAAGCAACCACGGTTTCTCCCAAAATATCACAAGCTGTTTCCGAGTCGGCTTTAAGCAGGAATGTGCTAGGACGCATTCGTCGAGGCCATTCGACCGACACCTCCCAATGCTGCCCTCCAAGCCTCACTGCTTCTCCGCCATTTCTCTCCATGGTGGCCAGCCCAAACGCCCTCTCCCTCTAAATTTCCCCTTCTCAGTCCAAAGAATTCTTGATAAAAATTACCCAGTGTTTGAATGAAAAATATTGATGGGTCGCGGTAGTCCGGGGATAGAGCGTTGGACTGCTGGCCGGAGGGCCCGGGTTCGACTCCCGGGCACCTGCAGCTCCACCCAAGAATTGTGATTTTTCGAGTACCAGTTCTTCCTGGGAAACCATAGCCGGCACAGGGAAAGGAACTGGCCCTGATATGGGAATTAGTGCATTTCACACGCCGTTGGGCTTAGTATTAGGTCAACTCTATCATCATCTACTAAGCCGACCTTCAGGTTGATTATGTGTTTATGGTTTATGTATGCGTATGTGTGTATACAGGGTTCGTCCGGAAAAAAAGTGTACTGACTCCTGGGCTGGGCGCGCCGCTCCAGGCGCGCCCAGCACCGCTCTGACGGGCTGCGATTGGAGGGGGGTATGTTGGCAAGCGACGCTGAAAAAGGCAGTCGGCTCTGAGCTGTGGTGTAGTGAGGAGCTCTGTTAACGCGAACCTCCACGCTCGACCCACGTCACGGAACGCGATGCCGAAGTTTTTGGAGCAGCGTTATTCCATCAAATTTGCGGTAAAGCTTGGGAAATCGTCTACCGAAACTGTCGGTATGATTAACCAGGCTTACGGGGAGTCAGCCATGTCCAGAAAAATGATCTTTCGGTGGCACAAGATGTTCGTGGAGGGTAGAGAAGAGGTCGACGACGAGTCTTCGAGAGGTTCCCGATGATGCCTTCGCGGGAGCGTTCCAGGAATGGTAACGCCGCTGGAACAAGTGTATCGACTCACAAGGGTCCTATTTTGAGGAATATTAGCTTAAGATATGTAAAAGTGTAATACATTTTTTTTCCTGAGCTCAGTACACTTATTTTCCGGACGAACCCTGTATGTACATATACACATTTTACAGCGACCGAGAGTTGAGGTTATTTGCGCCATTTGGCATGGATGAGAATTGATGAAGGATGGTAAGAAACCTGGCGGTCCCATCCAACGGACGGCGTTCCTATCTAAGTCTCTCAACAAAGCACCTCAAGTAGGGATGGGGATACCACTGAGAAAAGTCTGCCGCCCCCATGGTTCGAACCGGGGTCCTTTGTGTGGGAAGCCAGTACCTTCGCCAGCGCACCATCCCGATCCTCTTCACACTTGCAAAATCCAGCCCGACACACCGGCACTGAATGATGAATGGAATCAAATATCTACTCACCATACCTTAAGGCTCAATAAAGCTACATCACTTTCCCAATCCACATTTTCAAACAAACAAAATAACAACGTACATGTACGTGTTTTAATTAAATTTCCCAAAAATGATTTCTTTTCCCGCAGTGTTAAATGAAGACATAGTATCACGAAGGATCCTTAGATTTTTCGGTTGCCTCAACATTATGCAGTGTTCAAACATTGCTGTGAATGAATAACACATGTCTACAATACGCGACAAGCGAGCGTTCAGGTCGCAGAGCGAATGAAATATCGGGAATCGATATTTCAATGAATTACTTCTCTCTACCATAATCAGCGTCTGGGAAGGAAACGGCTCATAATTAGGCTGCAAATTCGCAAATTCCTTTTTGGGGTCCGCGGTTCTTCTTCCTCCACCGTGTCGTATTACACACAACACGGTCGAATACTAGGGAGCGGTATTTTCTGCAGCCGTCTCCAGGGTGGTCGCAACGTTAAGGGGAAACTTTAAGGGGGGAACCTTGGCGTGCGCCGTGGCTGTTTATGACTAGCGGTACTTTTCCAGCTCCACGACGCGCCCACTTCGTGAGCCCATTACGCGCACGCGCACCACCGTCTTACACTCCCACCCCCGCGCGCACACGCGCTCGCGAAAGCACGTTAGGATTCCAGCGAGGAGAGAAGTGCTGGGCGACGGGAGTAATTACGATGCTGCCGTTACGAAACGTCCACCACGGTCCACCCCATGGCTCCCGGGGAGGGCGGAGGAAAGGGGGTGTGAGGGAGAGGTGCAGGCTACGGCTTCCAAGGACGCGGACCGCCGGCTATATTTGCATCTCCGACTCAGACTTGGGTCGACGGCGCAAAAAAAAGCGCACGTACATCCCTCGCAACTGGACTTCCTAATTTCCGACCAAGGGATTTAGGAACGACGGTATAATGGAAACAATTCATGAAGGCGGACGGTTTAAGTGTCGCACCCAATTACTCGCGAGTAGACTGAATAAATAATTGACATCGGAAAAATCTCCAGCTTTGGTTAACCAGATTCAAAAGTAGTACTGATTCTGAAAATAGCGTTAAATGTGAACGGCTGCCAAGCTAACTAAAGAAATCATTCAAGCAATAACATCGGCCAGGTAAGGCAGGTAACGGATATAATCGCCACGGCGGGTCCACACAAAAACTACTGATGTTCTTGTGGGCCTAACCGTCTGAAGCCACACGTCACGCAAACCCAAAAATCATCACTGTTTCCCTATTAGAATTTAGGCGTTAGTTCAATTCATATCTCAAATTAAACATATTTAGAACTACTTATAAAAGATGAAAATGAATGGCGAGGAAGTCAATTGTGCCTAGCATATTTAAAAGAAATATCCATCATAGTCGTGAGCCTTTTCACTACCTAAGGAAGGAAACATACTAGGAGACGAAATTCTTTCCATTACCCTACGATCATAAGAGACAACATGTACTCTAATAATGAGTGATTTAGAGAAAGTGAATTGTACACCACCCAACACATATGATGGTTGAAGTAGAACAATAAAGGAACGTACTACTTAGGCATGGTATCAATTGCGTATGCCGCAATTACCTCAGCAGAGGGCTATCAACCATGCCGGAATTCCGCTGTAGTAAGAAGTTATTTTGATACCCTTTCTTACTCCACTGTAGATGGATGCTGGCGATAATTTCATGTGATTCAAAGGAATAAGTTAAATTATTTCAACATTAACAATAGACATTTTTCGCCCATTACATTTTTAACATGACCTACCAAATGTGGTTAGACTTTTTAGAGGACTAACATTTTAAAATAAATCATCAAAAACAACGCAATTAGCTGCGCTTCCCATGTGACTCAATAATCATTGTTTCCCGTTATATCCGCCTAAGCCGCGCTCCGACCTTGGTTACAATCGCCCAACCCAGTGCGAACGGGATTTCACTATTACCACAAACGGGACAATATTGAAGGACGGCTGTGAGGTGAAGGAGAAGTTCGAAGGATCTCGATAGCTATTGGGAGAGCATAGGTTTACAACAGAAGCGAGTCGGGATTTCATCCGGAACAAAAGAGGCCCGAGGAAAGGCGTTCTAAATAAATCTTCAAATGAAGGTTTAATCTTCCACGCACCCGAGAAATTGAGGGCTGCTATTTGAAATTAATTACGGCATAAGGAAAGCTGCCATAAATATTTAATTTTGAACGAATTGATCATCACCTAGGGGAAATGATAAAAAATGTTGTGTTTCTAAGGCATTTACTCAGATCATTCCAATTTTTTTAAGCTACGTATTTTTCCATTTTAATGATAGATTGCCAAATGGCACGAATATCGCCACGTTGTCCATTTATATGCAAACCATCATTTAATCTAAAACAAAGCAGTCTATATATTAAAAGTGCTGAACCTAAATTGAAATGACTGGGCCGTAATCATTCCCATTTCTACCACTCCCTCCTGAAAACTCCGCCTAACATCATTCCAATAATCGATTTCGCAGCCTTAGCTTTACCTACCTACTCAAGTAAATGAAGTAAATCTTCATATTCAAATGCATAAGAATTTAACCATAATTGGGGTATATCATTTCCGATGAATGAAAGGAATGCATACGACGAATTATTACTTATATTTAACCCTCCGCGATTGGACCTCTGTCATTATCTGTTTCCAACAATCAAAAAATTCGTCCTTTAATCATAATAAGAAAGTTTTATTACATGATCTCAGTCAAACTAAATATCACTTCTAGTCAAAAAGTATATGATTAATATCATATGTTGTTTGAGTAGAAAATAATATTATCATTAAGACTTTCATAGGTCGCATTTTTCAGTGTAATACGGAAGAGTACGTTTTATGCACGATATGATTAACGAGGATAAGAATAGGGGAGTTTAAACGTTTAAGTTGTATTTTAGTGCTGGTTCTACAAATGTTAACTCAATACTTGATTATTTAGAAGTGTGAAAGGAACATGAAACGCACGAGTATTGAAAACATTGATTGGAAAAGATATCACCGGAAAATTTGTCAAACTTTTTATGTGGACGTCGAAAAGTGAACTTCCGTTGAACTCTCGAAGTCGAACATTATTCGATACAATAATATTTTATTTACTTAGTCCAAAAACAGCATCACGCCAATTAGATTGGATAAATAACAAAGAAAAAAATACCCTTACAACACACGCTGGGAGTAAAAGTTAAGGAAATGTGATGCACCTTCGTAAAGATATGAGAAGTTCGTGGCATGTTTTTGAAAATAGGATTATTTACGGTGCTTAACGTCGCAGGAATCTCTTAAAGGCGAACTCCCGATTACTTAATCGTTGCAATTGATACTAAATAAATGAGAATCGACTTCTAGACCTGTGGTAATATCGGTTGAGTCCAGACGGATTCGATCCGAAAACTAGTCGGGCATTACCAGTCAAAGGCCGCAAGGGCCGTGGCGGGCTGCCGCTTTTCGAATGCGCGTCGTTCCGGTCTTCGGAGCCCGGTCAATGGAATCCGGGCCGTGCAAACGGTATGGGAGAGACCGCGTGTGCTCCTAGAGGTTCACGAACGTGTACTTCACTGGCGAGGAAGAAATCGCGCAAGACTAAGGCTTGCTTTTTATCGCCTCCCTCTTGGGGGAGGAGGAGAGGGAGAGAGGCACGCGCTCTCCTCGAGCGTGGGCTTTTTTCAAAGACCAAGAAGGTACCGAGAGAGAGGGAGAAAGGCGGAGAGATAGGCGAAGGGAGAAAGACGCTGCTGAGGGGGAAAAGGCTGGGAGGCCATGAGGGGGGAAGGAGGGAGAGAATGGAGTATTGGGTGAGTGCGGATAGACTCCGGCTAGGGCGAGCAGTGGGATGAGGTGGGAGCACGTGTAGGCCGTAAAATCCCCGACATGGAGGGTGCACGTGTGGGCTAAGGACAAGAAGCCAGTGGAATCGGAGCCAAAGAATGTCCGTGCGCGCCACGTAAGCGTCTCGCGGGGTTTTGAGTCACATAGCGCGTAGAGGAAAAGGTTGATATTTGACGAAGTAGGAGAGCGGCGGACCGAAGTGATGGATGCCGGTGGGAGATGAAGCAGTGAAGGCGAGAGGGGAATGATATCATGACATCGTCCCCGTCCCCACGCCTCAAGGTTCACCCAGGACGAATTCGAATTACATACATTCCACAGGTCCCTCTCAAGAGAGAGAGAGAGAGGGTTGGGAGATTTCATTTTATTAGGACTGGTGCAGATGTTTAATTGTTGTGTGCGAATAAAATGCACCGAGGGCACGTGCACTCAATGCCCTAACAAAATCATGAATATTTTGGACAAATGCTACAGTTGTCACAAATATTAATCAGACATGCATGCTTGACTGCCCTGAGAGACCAATTGAAGTAAGAGGAAAAAAATATTGGAAAAATTCCAGGGGAAAAATATGCAAAATGGCTAAAAAAACTGATGCTGAAAAAAGAACGCAGCATCAAATGCATATGAATACGAACAAATATTAACGTTATAGAATTAGACAAAATTAAAGCACAGTAGACGATTGACAATTCTTGTCTCCTTGTCTTGGAATTGCTACGTTGCCTGAACGAAAATTTTGTAAATTATTAACAACATACACTTCAGGAAATTCAGAAGCTGGGAAAGGATGAATTAGACGCATAGGAATTTGGAGAAACAATGTGGTTTTTCTGGCGAAGCAAGCTAATGGAGAAGAGAAAGATCACCTGGAATAGTGAGATTAACTTGCAATCGTTAAGTGTGGTAGAAAACTCTATGCGAGGGAAAAAATAGCGACAAGAATACATAATTGCAAAAAAGAAGCATGCGAGCGGCAATAAGTACGTAAAATAAAAGGAAAAGAAATATGAGAACTATTTCCAAATGAGAAAGAAGAGAAGCGGAATACGAGGTGGGAAATGAACTTGAGAGGTGGGAGGAAATAGGAATAGCCGGGGTAGGAGAGCGGGCCAAAAGAAGAGCAAGAAATGGAAACGGAACACATTACGAAAGATACAACAGGAAGATATGGGAAAGGCAGGAGAGATTCAATGAATCGAAGAGTGTGCGTGTGTGCAGGAGAGGGAGCGGAGGGGAAGGAACGGAAGAGAGATCAGTGGGGGGGGGCGAGCAACAGCAATACGTAACAGTTAAACCAATGGGAAGTGGAGAAGGAAGCGAAAGGAAAAAAGGGAGGGGTCGAGGGAGGGGAAAAACACGACCGGAGGGGTGAGGGTGACGGGGGAAAGGGAGGTAGGGACAAAGAGAGAAGGGCGCTGCGAGAGCAACCTTCGCGGCCCGGATGTTGTGAGAGGGAGAGTGGGGCGTGGTGTTGGCGTGGGCGGACGGAAGGCGGCGGCCGCTCTAGGGGGTGGGAGAGGCAGGAGGAGGATGGAAGAGGAGACAGATAAGGGAGATCTTTAAGAAAATGAAAAAAGAGATAGGAGGATGAGAGTGGAGTCAGGAGTTCATATGGAGGAAATTATATGAATTCGTGAATAATTATATACACACACCCATGCAGAAATATCCTTTTTTATAAATAATCAAATAATTCTGTTTGAGTAGGACCCTGGAAGTGCCTAGTGTGGGTCCAGTTCTGAGTTTTACCCTAGGTATTCAGTAGACCAACTTCTAATCCTGACCTACCTACTTAAGCAACTTGCTGCCGGTATTCTTAGGTAATTGTATTTTGTCCATTCACTCGTTTAATATTTTGTATTTTTACATGTGTATGGCTGAAAACTAGGCCAATTCAGGACCTCTAATCAATCGTATTCTGAATGTTTAATGCATCTTTCCCACCTATTATGACCATCTACCACTTCCGAATGCGGTTCTGAATGCCGAAGAAATTGGTCGATTTTTACCTCGTGGGTATTCATTTACGTACCCACGTAAGGGCCCTTATACCTATTTATAAATATTTGTGCGTGCACACACAAGGGAGGAAGGAGACAGTTGTGAGAAGTGGCGCTGATTCTGGGGATCGGAAGTGGCGCGCGGGCCGAGGGTGTGATGGGGTGCGGCGCGCATGACAGCACGTGTCACGTGGCTCGTGAAGGCGAAGGATGGCAACGACGCCAATGAAGAAGAAACTAGGAATGAGGACGGGGGAGAGGAGCCCAACCTACTCTGGGGTGTAAGGAAGAAGAGGGTGGTGATCCGGGGAGGGGAAGAGAAAAGAAAAGGGAGCGGCTTCGATGAAAATACAAAAAAAGGCACACGAGAACATCAGAAAAACCCATCACCCTTACGCTTCCGCCCATTAGACGAACATAGGGCAAGGATACAGCTAAGCAAGGATAGAGAGAGGGCAGCATAGCATGGTGAGAGTCAGGATGGGGCGAGAATGAATCGGACAAGTATGACACAAAAATGGAGGGAAAAACGAGGAGGGAGAGGCGCGCTACATAAGAAGAGTTTGCGAAAGGCAGAGACGCTTTTTTTGATTAACTAGTAGCAGTAGTATTCAGGGGAGGCGACCGAAAGCTAAGGCCATCTGCGCCATTAGGGCAGGACAGGAAAGGATGAAGGGTGGAGAGGACCCCGGCGAAGGCATTAGCCTACTGTAAACGAAAGGCGCCGCAGCTTAACGTCCCATCCGACGGATGGCGTACTCACTCAAAGTGCCCTCCAAATATAACCTCAAGTAGGGATCGAGAAACCACTGAGACGTATACTAATACGCCGGGATTCGAATCCGGGTGGGAAGCCAGTACGATAGCCACCACATCATTTCGATCCCATTGATTAGCGATAACTATAAATACAGGAAAAGGAAGAGGTATTGTATGAGAAAGGTAGCTAAAGAAAAAGGCGTGGACGGGACCGAGAAAAAGATAATTTAAGAAAATGAGAAAGCATCTGTAATTGCCAATGGGAAATAAAAGTAAAGGAAAAATTTGCTCATGAAGCGGTTCCTTATTCCTGGACCCATGAAATATATACGACGGAACAACAATAACGATATGGAGATGAGGTAAGTGGTAAAAATACTTAAAAAGATTTTATTTGGAACAGTTTACAAAGGATCATCTTCCAGGAACGCTACGTACTCGTATTTGCTGCGAGAAATTTTAAACGCTCTCATTAACCAGCTACAGCAGCTACGAAAAAGTTTCCCACTGTTAGACTCCTGACTGGTAGTGTATAATATATTTGTCGATTTCTTGCATGTTTCTTCCTGCATGTTATTCTTTTCATTTAATACACACATATTTTTAACAGTTCTACGGCATGATTTGAATCTACGAATCCTGTTATTAAATATTGTTGCATATAAGTACTTTCTTTCGTGTGATTAAGGTTGTCTAGTGCATGAACAAAATAATATTTGCGTAGAGGTTCCATGATTTGGTTTTGCATGTGGTTTTATTCTAGTTTACGGGTTGTGACCTAACAGCCCCCGCCACACGCCCATGCGGCGGCTTGCGGGGAGCTGAGTAGATGTAGATAAATGTACATGACAACCGATTTTACTGCTGCGAAAACTGTGGCTGCACCGCCAGTAAGAGCTTTCTCTAAGTAAGGACTTAATTTAGAGGCGCACATTTTAGAACTTTCGCATGGAGTGCAGTACCTTCAAACAATCCAATTTAGAGCTGAGAAAATCCTGTTGAAAATAATTAATTACGGATTCACTATTACAAAATGAGATTTTTAGAATATACCTTCTGCATCGACACATCGCAGATTTTAGAGAAGAAATGGAATTATCTTGCATAACGAATTAATCAATGAAGATTGCTTGCGCTTGCCCTGCATTATCTCATTGAAGTGCAAATTCAGTTGTATTTTTAATGCAGCCAGTTCAATAAAACATACAGATGCCGAATTATGGACAAAATGGAACAAAAACATCCCGAGTAGGTTAGTGAATTGAAACGGGCAATGCCATTTTAAATCCGAAACAACAAACTCCATGTTAAATAAGGAAAAGAAATCACAAAATAATCTAAAAATATTGGGGAACATTCAGACAAATTCTTACGCTTTCTCGCCTTTTAATAAATTTTTACACTAATACTGTTTGAAAATATGAAAGAAAGAAGCTTTTCTAACACCTGATACACTGGATAGGCTGGTAATTCCTTATAATACATGTACTTACATACATTCCGAGGAAGATTAGGATTTATACGACGAACTTGAGCACACAACTCGATGCACATAACTCTGCGTTGTATGTGCATGAACAGCTCATTAAGGTATTTTTTTAGACCAAACGAAACACTAAATTCTTCAAGTTTAAGTTCTCTACTGAAAAAAGGTCGCGTTGACCTGGTCCAAGACCCGACACAGCAGGAAGACGTTATGCTCCATTTCGCAAAGGTACGTTTTAGAAAAAAAGTTTCCGTTCGCAAGACCAGGAGGACTTAATTTAGAGGCGCACATTTTAGAATGACTAGAAATGAGGCCAAGAATGAACGTTTATGCGCTTATAGGGATCAACCTAGTCGATTACGTGTGTGAATACCTTAACGCTACCGCCAAAATCGAGGCTGACTCGCTTACCAGACAGAGTTATCGGAGACCCCATTCCGCAAATTCCTTCTACTTCTTCATTCGCCACTAGGCTTCCCAAATTTCGTGATTCCTCTCCTTGAGAGTTTTAACTCCTACTTTCGCGAAAACCAGTTTCATAGATTATAATGCCACCTGGAGGATGACTGCCGCTGGGAAACGCCCCGCACTGGCTCCCTCTGGACGAGATGACATATAGTATGAAACGGTGATCGTTTCTAGAAATCAAATTATTTGCCGAGTTTTGAAACAAATGGGAAAGAAAAATCCACTAGTCTGGGAAATATACATATTTCTAGACAGATCCAGGAAATAAAATTTCAACGAAACATTTAGGCACGCTTTCTGCGTTCAATGAAATATACCGCTGCAAAATTAACTGCAAGGGTATTCAAGGCAGCGAACGCAAGTATTTAAACTTTTCATCACTCACATAGGTCGAACCAAAAAGCCGCGAAAATAAATTTGTTGACTCTATGGGTACTACAACAGCTCATAAACAACACCGAAAAATTATGGCGGCCATTCAGATGATGGGCAACTCTGATGGACTAAATGAAAACGAAATGTGCACGCAAAAGGTGTACTGCGAATGCATATTGCCTTAAAAAAGAGCTAGCACCCGGGTGGACAACAAGAGGTCAAATACGTTATCTCATTTAAGTGTGTGCTTCATGCTAAAATTCCATATCCCATGGACGAAGATACTGGGTCAATGCAGTCATTTCGGCTCCCAAGCCGAGATCCGGGTTCAAGTCGATAGCGTTATTTTTCATCGTACTTCGTTTCCTCTTTAGTAATTGGAAGGTGTACTGTGGAGGGAATAGAAAGGTGAAGTCGATACAAAATTCAATTTACCAATTGTGTATGATCATCCAGTGTTTAACATAGCCTCGCTGACACCTCAGTACCACGAAATAAATAACGCGCAAGTTATCATAACGAAGGATAACTTCACACTGAATAGCATACGGAAATTTTACGGTTGACTAAAAGAGGACCTAAGGTTGACATAGCAATCAAATCCGAATAGCGTTGACGCATGTTTTTCGAGCATAAAAACCACAAGTTTCAGGCATCTATTGGTCATTATATGTGGTCAAACCTACTGAACGCATTCCCGCAGGACTTCAGAATTTATATTTACTCAGTTCCTACGAGGATGAGGCGTGAATATAAAAATAAATAGTACAAATGAAGCATGAAGGAGGAGGGTCGATAAGGCTAAATCATATCATAACATATCACCTTAATAGAGACGGGGAAAGAAACGTGAACTTTTCAAAATGAAATAAAGGGAGCCGCGATATTTAGAAAAGAAGGTAGAGGAAAATATGTTACAGACATTAAGACGAAAAGAAACCAGAAATAGCCAAGAATATGTAAAACAGGAAAAGAAACGTTAACTGGAAAAAAGATTGCATGATACTCCAATTCCGAAATTCTCACGCTAAAACAATTTAAGAACAATAATTATGCACTTTCCAAAATCTCAACGTATTTCGGCGATAATTATAGCGCGATCTTAAATGATTTCTTATTAGAGCAATCACGGATAGTTACGAAATCTTTCCAATCAATCCACTGACATCGGCGCAATCGTGATATTCACGCGCAGTAAAATCATCACCACACCGCACCACTTTTAGCCATCATCTCCAAAGAACGGCCCGCTATCCTACGAAGGGCATGGGAAGATAGTGTAGATTCGTGTCCAGCTTGGACCAGAAATGGTGTGGCAGCGCGGGCTCATCTACGGAGAGGCTAAGTATGGTGTTAGGGGAGGGGAGGGTGGATGGTAAGAAGGAAAAGGACCTGAAGGTGAGGGAAAGGGGGCGTTGTGGAAGGCGGAAAATGGGTCATCGGAAAGGACGAAAGTGAAGGTCAAGGTCGACTTGAAAAGAAAGCAGGGGGGAGTAGAATTTGTGAGGAGCGGGAAGTGGAGAGTGAGAAAGAAAAGAGCGAAGGTTGGGTTATTTTTGAGTGCGCCCGCCGAATGGGAGACGAACAACGAACGGGCTGGCTCCATCACCAAGGAAGGAATGGATTATTGCTCGGAAGCGGCCCGAAGGATGGCTGCGCTGCGCCGAAGCGCGCGTTGGAGGGGACGAGAGCCACAACCGCGAGCGGCACTGAATGAAAGGAAACGCGAAACTGATCGACGCGCTAGAATTATGGCAAGGCCAATAAGAATTTGAATGACATCATTCTCAGATTGAGAAGCAGAAGCCAGCCGGACGGCAAACACGACGAGAGAGACCAGTCGATATCGTATACAAGTATGATGGCGATTGCATTGACAATTATATACTGAACGATGTCAAAAAACTGTTATCCTCTTTGTCCCTGAATTTGCAATTCCATTTCATCACCTCTATATCAGCAACTAATGCATTGGACCTGACCAAAACGATTCACAAGAGCATATGGAATTTCGGCCTCAAAAGAATGACGCTCATAACTTATTTTTATAGAAAATTCGTCTTCCAAAAATCCATACCAATGTTAACATAAGTGGGTACAAAGAGATAATAAAAATAAAGGAATGAGCGAAGTACGAGTCCAGGGTTTCAGTTTCACGTCAGGGGATTTTAGAAATGAAAATAATTAAGTAAGTGTTCAAAATAAGTATTTAAAGTTGAAATAAATAAGTATTAAATCAAAAACTCCGTTGTTTTAGGGACCTTTCCGTGGATATAAACAGAGTAAGTAACACATACTTGACCATCTAAGTACCATAACTACGTAAATACCTGTATACCTGTCACGCAGGGCGCTGAGGTGTGGGGTGACATCAAACGTTTTTATGGGCCTTTTGCGATTTTTTTGGCGAAAGGGGCCCGGCATTAATAATGGTGACAAATATAAAATACAAATTAAACATGAAAGTAAATCCGCCCCGCTTCCGGGACAGTTAGTGTAAACACGTAAGATTCAGGCTCTACGTTTTCAGGATATTTTTTTTATTTATTAAATTTATTTCTGAAGTAAAAATTTAAAAATATTTTTTATTGATAACGCAGTGATTTAAAAAAAATATCAACACAGCAAATACCACAATTCAAATTTATTGCCGACCATGGTTTCGCCACTGTGCGGGATCATTCTGCTCACCTCTTTCCTGTGCCCAACCCTACACATGATGGTTTCCTGGTCGACCGAAATATCGGTATTGATTTCAATATCATTTTATTTGCCCTAGAAGAATGTCTATTTCTAAATGAAAAAATGATACTGGGTATATGATAGACACCTCAGATTTGGCATCGAAGGGTAGAACACGACGACGCGACCGAAACTAATGAAGAGCCGGTGATATATATTCCTTCTTTGATAAGGCATTGGAAAGTAATAAGCAAATAAAGCTCCAAAATTTTAAACAATATCCGAGCAATCAATGACAGGATGGAACCAAGAAAAAACATCATTTCAAGCAGAAGGAAACGAGGAAATACGCTCAAGCAATTTCGATTGACGGTTCAAATAATTTTGCACCATTAATGTACCAATACATCCACAATTCTATGAGAGGAAACAGCTGTCATCGGCAAATTAATCACCTTAACACGATAACTTTTGCGAGAGGGGTGAGTGACTTAAAGCTAAAATTTCATCAATTCCGAGCTCCTCTCAAACGATTCGCTTCCCACCACAAATTACTCTCTTCAACCATCCGAGCAAGAGTGATTAAAATCTTGCATTGCCTCTTATTATTTTATTATGACCTCGATATAACCTTGGCAAAAGGGAATACGATGACAGAAATGATGAAACGTATACATTCTTTTATTTTACGAAACAAACTCAAGAAACCTCATCTCTTCATTTTTTTTGCATTTAATGACTAATTAGGTGACGAACAGACGCAATCACAAGTACTTGATGACCCGAATGCCACCAAGATAAAGGCATAACAAAGGTGGCTCGACCAACGGCCACCATAATGGGCGGAATGCAGTTTCTGCAGCAATGAATCATGCACCGCATGAGCGTCTCCACTTAATTTTCTCTTAAATAATTACATCCTGAATAACATGACGGCGCTTAATCACGTGGTTGAAACTCTCTCAAACACATTCATAACACTTCTTTACATGAATCGCGTACATCATCAGCTGCGCATTAATTAAATGCCGACCAACAATTACGAATAATCTGCTTGATAATAAAAGAAACATTGAATGTTTCAGAACGTACTTGGCATTCAAAGGCAATTATAATGAATAATAAAATAATTCCAAACCATTACTACTTCAGCTGTTACAGTGTCAACACATACTAGCCTCCCTGTATTTACCGCGTACAAACAGGTACAAAGATAAAACGAAAAACGAAAAGCGGAACCTAGCAAATGTATAAAATAAAAACATCTCTATGAAATCATATAATTTTTTTTCCAAATGTACAAGTAGTCTATATCAGTTAAATAGACTGGTTGCACTTTTACGTGGATTCTCCAAGGCTACCTCGTCACCCAGTTCCATCTATTTATCTGAATGCCAACGAGGGACATCTACAGCTCTCATCTTCTAACTAATATCCCATCCAACAGCACTAAACAAGCCGCCAAAATTTTGCTTCAGATCAACATTCACCTGAAACCATATGAAAACCAAAAACATCCTTTCAGGAATATAGCCAAAAATATGTACGTACTCATTCCACTATTCAATATACCTCCATCCATTATCATATCAAAGTTTTAGCGATAAACTTAATGATAGGCTACGCTAATCTCAAGCCGAAATAAAAGCAAGAGACGGGAAACAAGAGGGAATAAAGGGAAGAAAGACGAGAGGAAGAATGGCAGCTGATATGGAGGCAAAGGGAAGGAACACGTCATCGAAATGAGTGGACTCTCTTTATCTCTTCCCCTCTCCGTTTCGTCCTTTTTTATTTTTCCCCCCAAGCGGAAGCGCCATTAAAACTGGCCTTTTATGGGGGCGCTTTACTCCCTCCCTCCCCCCCCCACAATGCACCCACTGCTTCTCCTCGTTCCTCGTCATAACAATCCACCCACACTCAAATGCACTCTCTATATCTCTCACACACTCTCACACACAGCTCGCCCCCACCCTCCTCGTCAGGCATACACATATACGTACGTTCACCAATGTGTGTGTGTGTATGTATGTATATATATATATATATATATATATATATATATATATATATATACACACACACCCACACCCACATATGTATCTATGTATGCGGTAGTCCCAGTGACCGTTGGACTACTGACTGGAGGTCCCTCGTTCGATTCCGGGGAGGTCTCTCGGCACCCTCAATTTCACCCATAGTGTGATTTTTCGGGTTCAAGATCTTGCGGCACAGGAAAGGAACCGACTCTGATGAGTGAATTGCGCTCCTCGTTGAGCTTAGTACTAGGTGAGTTATTCCCTCACCAAACAAGCCCACCATCGGGCTCATAACTAGCATAGATACAATACTCGTATATTGGGTAATATATTTTATACATATATACACACATTATATATATATATATATATATATATATATATATATATATATATATATATATATATATATATATATATATGAGTGTGTGTGTGTGTTCCTTTTACGTTAAAATGGACAAATAAAACGAAATGGTAAAATTTGTGCGGCTACGGAAGAAGGGGTTGATTGATGATTTCACCGTTCAACTGCACCTCTCCCGTTTCCTTCCTTGCACATGCACGTCCTCAAAAAAAATCACTCGCAAGCCCCTCCGTCGGTCAATGTCATCGCGGACCAATGCAATGACGCGGCCCGACCAACCCCTTCCACTCTTTCCTTCTCCGCTCGCCAGCCCCGAACCTCAGTCCCTTTAGTTACTCTCACTTATCCCTAAGCCCCCTCTCCCCCTCCCTCCTTTATGCTTCGTCTTATTTCCGGCGTGCACGCGTGCCTCGAAACCGCTCAAAGAGCACGTTTGCGCGTAGCCAGACATCCGTGACCGCACCGTGCCGCGATAGGGGATGTAATGAAGGGTGGATGGAAACAATGACACAAATGGACCGGAAATGGCCACGTGAACAAAGTTCCGGGCACTCCATTTTAAAGAAATCACCCGCAAAAAAGTAATTCTACAATAATATCCAACCGGGGAGGTAGCGGAAAAAAATTAGGAGGGGAGGTTAGACAAAAATTCCACTCCTGAACATAAGACGGGTTCGCGACGAGTTAACGCCGGGGAGATCTTAAAAAAATATTTATGTATGTATATACGTGTACATAACCATAATCACAGTAATCAACCAGGTCGGTTTGGTAGTTGATGGTAGAGTTCATCCAGTACTCAGCCCAACGCCGTGTGAAATTCACACATCAGGGTAGGGGGGCCAGTTCCTTTTCTTGTGCCGCTAGTGGTTTCCCAGGAAGATCTGGTACCCGAAAAATCACAATAGCTTGAGTGGAGCGGCAGGTGCCCAGAGAGGCTTGCCCGAGAGTCCAACCCGGGCCCTCCGGTCAGTAGTCAAACGGTCTACCTCGGGACTACAGCGACCCATATATTTCCCCCCGCCACTCGCCCTTGCGGCGGTTTGCGGGGTATTATGTAGATGTATTTTATTCGATGGGACCACCGAAAATTCGAAACCTAGTGTTTCTGTGTATTTGTCTTTGTCCACTAGTGCTTACTTCATGTGCATTATTATTCACGTCCACAAGACTTTCACAAAAGCGTTTTATATATATACATATTAGTTTTCCTGTGAAGTCGAGTTTCGAATATTTTTCGCATCCAATTTGACGGCATGTCTGGCGGTCTCTCTTTTTCCTATCTTCATTTTACCCTCCAAAATTGCTCATCTTCCCCGACGCTGCTTTCAATACCCACCGTTTACCACGTGGGCTGAAACCTCCTTTGATCTAAGGGCAATCCAAGCTGGCGGATAGTAATCGGGGGTCGTTACCATCGCACTCGATGAAGACATTACCGAACGCACTTGGCTTTCCGAGCTTTTTAGGTGCAATCGTTTATGGCAAAACCATCATCCTCAATGAGGTATAAAACGTCCCAGCTTAGGGTGAAGTACTCGAACGGAAGGTAGAGAGAAGAGAGAGAGTTGGGGAGCAAAATGACACCGTCATCCCCTTCACGAAAATTGCCACGTGGCAGACAGCACTCAGAAGTCCCTGGTCACAATGCGGATGACGAGTCCTTCCGACTGGAAGGTTAAACTTCCTCGGTGAGTAAGGTGCTACGTCCACAAAGGATTGAACTTCATCAATGAATCCTCAAAGATAAAGAGGATTCACCGACAGGGGATTTCAAAAGTTGACGACCAACCAAAATGTGCAAGCGTGGAGAATGCAAATAAGAAGTTCCTCAAATATTGTAGAGTTCGAAGTAAAATAATTAGGGAGCTGAGGAGAACAGCAAAACAGCAGCCATTACTTTGACTGGTTAGCCGCCAGTGTCACGCTTAAATCCCACTTGAATGATCAATTCGTTACAGAAATGTTTTATGCAAGAGTGTCATACTAAACTTTGCCATACTACTTTTTGAGCACAAATGTGAATAGTAATTTCGTCATGTAAAAATCAATTAAAATATTTATCCCGTTCAAGTCAGGAACCGAATTGATGATCTTTTGATTTGCTTTTGGTAATTCAAAACATACTACGGTGCTATTTATTAACCCAATTGAATAATACACGACCACACATCACGTTTCGACTTTTACTATGCGGCTACTGAATACTAGAAATATGAGATATTGCACTAATGTAAACGGATTAAACCTATTTCTATTTAAAATTCATAAAATTAAACGCATTCAACTAGCCAACAAGCTTTTGGCTCGTTAATTTTGCATTAACCTTCCGATCAAGAACACATGAAACCTTTACGTGATCGAAAGTTTTACTTGATTTTTTACTGGAAAAAATATTTACTCACGTCGTTTATGACAACGTGGACTAGAACAAATGATACGTTTAATTACCACATTATAATTGAACTCTTGCTTCCAAAAAGTGATGATTCACGATGCGATTCGTTGTGACCATGTCACAGGAGTAATGTGGCTAATAATTTACCGGCTCTTTGCTGTACACTTGGAAGCGCAGGACCATTCCTCGCTCTGTGCCGACAAATACTGCCAATTATAAAATATACAAAAAACTTTACACCTAGTCTACAGATTAACATGTATGGTGCCTAGGAGCAACTATTGGAGCCGATTAGATTCAGTAGCATTCTAATCCCAGAAGGGTAAAGATGGCTTGACACGTAGTTCAGCGCTCTCCGGATGGGATGCTGGAAGTAGACATACCGGGCGTCAAAGTTCCTTCAAAAATTTCTACCCCCACCTTAAATTTCCATTATCTTCTCAAAAACAAATACACGAGCATGAGCAGATTGGCAGCAAAGACACTAGGCCAATTAGAATTTAATTGAAGCATTTAATCACAAAAACGATACGAGTGGATAAAACAAGATGCCGATTATTTTCATCCAATGGCAGAAAGCCTACACTTCTCCTAGGACGTCCAATGCGAGAACATGGTATATGACATGGAGAAATGAGGAAATACATGATCTATGGCTGATGCAAAAGCCACATGGGTTATTAATTCCTGTAGCTATTTCATTCAGCTGAGCGGAGAGGCCCTCCACATTGCCCTCGAGCAACCGCACAAGCAACCTCACTCCTTCCCTCCAATCCACAGGGTGTGGGATGGCAGGGAGTTAGTTTATCGGGCAACCACTACAATCACCCCCACACTGTCTGCCAATCTCCCTCCGACTTTCTATTCCACACGTATGGTCACATTCAGCTCTACGAGAGTAGGGTTCCGGGATTAAACGAGGATGAAATAGAACGAAAAGGAAGATGCTACAAAACCCTCGCCCTTGTTCATCGATCATCCCCCCTACCAATGCCCCAAACGTTTCTTCCCTGGCGAAAGTAATACCCTCAAATGGGGTATTTGTTTGAGCGTGTTCCAATTCGTAATGCTACTTTGATGGCCCTCCTTCCTGCTTCGCTGATACGTGGGTTGAATTGTAAAAAAAATTAAATAGTATCATCACTTCCGTTTCAAAGTTAGAATCGAGGAATTTTTTATTTTTTTTCAGTTTCTTCAAGAATAAAATGCTCACTAAGAATGGTAGTTAAGCGAGGGCTGCTGCACACCCCTTCGGCACTGATGTGTTGGCTGTATTTACTTTGGCTTAATTTCTACCGTGTTAACCTTTAGGTGCACGTTGGGTGTGAGACTAATATCCTTTAATAATTCCATAGCAAAGACACTATTGGAACCGTTAACGCTAAAAGGACTAGGAAACCATGGATCACGGATGAGATGATTACAAAGATGGATGAGCGGCGAAAATGGAAGAATATAAATACAGAATTAGGCAAAATGAAGTACAAAGAATTGAACAATAAATTGAGGCGGGCAACAAATAAGGCAAAAGACGCATGGTGGAAGACGCAGTGCGAGGATATGGAAAGTCTCCAGAGGAAGGGCGAAATCGGTGCGCTGTACAGCAAAGTTAAATCGTTATCGGGAATTAAGAAAGGAAGAGCTATGCTAATAGTTAGAGATAAGGCGGGTAAGGTAATAGTTGACGCAGGAAAGATCCAAGAGAGATGGAAGGAGTATATAGAAGAACTGTATGGTAAAGAACTCAGACCAACACAGTTAGACATTGAAAAAGAAAATGACGTAGAGGAAGACAGCTTAGGTCCAGGCATACTAGACAATGAGATAAAAAGGGCATTAAGGGAGATGAAACTAAATAAGGCCGTGGGGGTAGATAACATTCCCGTGGAACTTTTAAAATGCTTAGGAAAATGTGGGAGGAAGAGGCTATATGGGCTGATCCGTAGCATTTATGAGGAGGGAATCTGGCCGGAAGACTTTGTGAGAGCAGTTTTAGTTCCCATTCCGAAAAAGGTAAAGGCCACGTCATGTGAGGACTATAGGACAATTAGTTTGATATCCCACGCAGCTAAAGTAGTTCTCAGGATCATAAACAAACGGATAGAGAGTAGGGCAAATGATTACTTAGGGGATGATCAGTTTGGGTTTAGGAAGGGGAGAGGTACGCGTGATGCCATTGCAGTAATGAGGTTATTAATCGAGAGGAATATAGAACACAACCAGGAGGTATTTGCCTGTTTCGTAGATTTCGAAAAAGCGTTTGATAGAGTGAATTGGGAAAAACTAATGAGTATATTGCAGAAAATAGGAATAGATTGGAGGGAAAGGAGGCTAATCCGCAACCTGTACATGTCTCAGACTGCTCAGGTGCGGGTGGGAAACGGGGAGTCAGGATGGGCAGTGTTAGGAAGGGGTGTAAGGCAGGGTTGCCCATTATCACCGTTGCTGTTCAACCTGTATGCAGAGGAAATGATCAAAGAGGCATGGGAAGAACTAGAGGTAGGAATGAAAGTGGGCGGGGAATTCGTAAAATCAGTTAGGTTTGCTGATGACCAAGCTTTAGTTTGTCAGTCAGCCAAGGGGCTGCAAGCATTGCTGAGTGAATTGGAAATTCAGTGCGACAGGTATGGGATGAGAATCAACATTAATAAAACAAAGGTTATGCGATTTTCTAGAAAGAAAAAGGGCAAGCTTAACATTAAAATAGGAGGGCAAAAACTAGAGCAGGTAGAACAGTTTACGTATCTCGGTAGTGTTTTGGACCAACACGGTCAAAGTAGTAGGGACGTCAGGAGAAGAATTGCGCTAGGCAAAGAGGCTTTCACGAGGAGGAGGGAGTTGATGACGGGGACTTTGAGTAAGGATGTTAAGAAAAGACTCGTAAAAACTTTGATATGGAGCGTAGCTATGTACGGCGCGGAAACGTGGTCATTGAAGCAGGAGGATAGACGTAGACTGGAGGCTTTTGAAATGTGGGTGTGGAGAAGAATGGAGAAGGTGAAATGGACAGAGAAGAAAACAAATGAGGAAGTACTTGGTATGGTGGGCGAAGAGAGGGGTTTGTTGGGAGCAATCCTATGGAGGCAGGAAAAGTGGATGAAGGGGGTGTTGACCGGCAGTGGGATGTTGAAGACTGTGATAGAGGGTAGAATGTTGGGCAAAAGAGGAAAGGGAAGGAACAGGATAGGGATGTTTGACGGGATGAAGGGAGGAAGAAAGTACTCAGAGATGAAGAGGGACCTGGTGTAGAGTAGAATTTAGGGTTGTGTTTTGTTAGTAGTCACAAAATATTTGTTTGGTAGTTGTGTCCATCGAAAAACCTACCTTAACCGGTAGATAACCTTAAAAAAAAAAAAAAAAATTCCATAGCTGTGAATTAATGATTTGTAGTGCGAAGCGTTCGAAAAAGGAGAGAGAACACAACCAGTAGGCGTTTCTATCAAGACTATTCAGCTGTTGACCTATTCCATTTTAAGTATATAATTAAAATAACTATATTATCTTCGAGTTTAAACTTGAGGGGACTATAATTCTGTAGTTTTAGCTATGAATATTCATAATTTCCAAGAAGTCACGCCCGGAAAGTTTTGGGTTCTGTTGAGATGGCAAATCGCGTAAGGAATACAAAGAGTATGCATTTAAAGTTAATGGTTGAGCATGTATACCTGACGTCCGCCACACACCCTTGCGGCGGTTTGGAGGGTATTGCGCAGACGTATTAATCTTACGAGTAATAGAAGTTATCGTCCTGGTCAATCAAATCAATCGATATACCTACATATGATCTTAAAAATCCCCTCCCCTCCTTAGAGGGCAACTTGTACCTTGTGGCTCTTTTGAAGCTCGGAGGAAGAGCGGGCGGTGGGGCGAATGGGTGAGGTAAAATTAAGATACGATCCTCAGAGAGGTGGCGTGTGAATGCGTGCACGAGCGATGGGAAGGTGAGCGGGGTGGGGGGGCCTATGAGGCGGCGGAGGAGAAGGGGATGCACTGATTACTCACGTGTGGACGCCTCGGCTGAGCAAATACACTGACTCGCGCGCGGTGCGGCTTTCAGTTGCGGACCAACCACACGCGGTGACAGCGGCGACCCCACCCCCATACACCCCAGTGATTACGGCCCCCTCTCTCTTTATGGAGAGGCGGAGGAGGGTGGGGAGTCCGCTCTGGAGCCGGGACGTCCGCTCACGCCGCCCCCCATGACCACCGTGCGGAGGCGGGATGAGGGACGGAGGTGGAAGGAGTTTATGGAGCGTAGAGAGAGAGAGAGCCGGTGGCGGGTCGGGGATGGCAAGGGGCGAACGACGAGGGGAGCGAACGAAGGGGGTGAGAAGAGAGAGTGAGCGAGAGAGGGTGAGAGCGGTGGAAGAGGAAAGGAAGGGAATACGGGGGCCCGCGAAGTTTTATATGCGTAGTTCTTCGGAGAGGGCACTCCCGGCGGTCGAGACGCCATATCGCGCCATAAATTTCTCCATCAAAGCAAATCAACGCATTACGGAACAATGGCCATATCCGCGATCAAGGCGGAAACGGAACCCATGACCTTTCGGTTGGCCGAGGAAGGCGATCCTCATCCGGCCAGCCTGCCCAGCTCAGCGGACGACTCTTAGTATTATTTCAACCGTAGGACATGTGAGGACGCTAATGAGATTGGGACTGTTTGAAAATATTAATTGACGGCAGGAGGAATGTTCGGAAACGTCGCTTAAAATATCAGAGTAGGAATTCTTAATCCCTTACGGACTCGGCAAATCGTGTCAACCTCAAGATAACTTTATGCCTAGGGTCAATTCAATATTGAACGTGAATAAAGTGAAATAAATAAAACTCTTTATTTTCATGGAAAAATCACAAGATAAATTTCAAAATTTCTTACGCATTTATAAAATGAAATATAGCGCATGAATGTGAGATTTACACCATGTCGCAGTGAGAGTGACGGTATCATCTTGGTGACGAAGCCCTGGAGGTACTCGAATCACGCCGCTGCTATCAGATTAGATTATGTTCTAAGAAATTCACGACGCAGAAATGTCGATGACTTCGTTATAGGTAACACATAATGGGAAAGAGTTTTGACCGTAAGTTCGTAATCCATTTTCCATTAGCTTAAGACGGTAATTAATTTCACACAAATGACTGGTCCAAATGACCAGGTAATTGTAGAGAGAATAGTCATGACTACGGTTTTCCATACTCCAACCGGTTATGCTTCACTATGGAGCCACAGGGCATCGACATCCTAGGTTAAGTAACGACTGACTTCGATATCTCCCCGTAAAAGCGTTGTCAGTATTAGAAGGTCTAGAAGAAAAGAGGATCCATCGTCTGAGACTTGAGGTGCCTAATGGCTGCGGGTAGAGTACGTTCGCGCGTTGGGATTAGAGATAAAAATATACTAACACTTGTACAACTGGCCATCTAAGGAGAAAAAAGCTGGAGCGAGTGGGTGGACAAGTGCCCATATTTGCTCCAATTGCAACCTGAAGTGAGGGAAAGGGCAACGATCAGACGCTGGAATGGCACTAAGATGAGGGAGGGCGGAGGAGGAAAGCGGACATAAGAAAGAAATAGGAGGAAGGGTGGACAGAAGGCCCTCACGTTGGCTATAGGGTAGATTCCGCAGAGAGCTCTTTATCATTGGACTGTGACACAATAGGGGCGGGGCAAGCGGGTAAACGTGGCACAATGAGTCGCCACTAAAGGTTAGTAACACACCGCAAGAAGGCGGCTACCTTCCGATGTCTCTGGTCTGGCGGCTCTCACGCATCATCACATATAATACCCCCTTCACTTGAACTAATGAATGAATACGCGGGAAGAAGTAGATGGTGGGCGGCCCTTTTAAAGTGTTATTTACAACAAGCGACGCAGAAAAGGGACGTAAAACTGAGGGATATACCGGCGTTCAACGGGAAATATTAGCTCGGGGTTAAATCAGGAGATAAAGGATACTGTACGATAGCATCCCAAGATTTAAGGTACAGTGCGTGTGACACTGAAAAAATATTTCCAGGAGATACCTATGGCTCCGAAATTATTTTTTACCTCTATTTTTTGCACAGCTATCGATCAGCAAAACCTTGGCATGAGAGTTCATACATAGCCGATATATAAATATTCTAATAGAGCTCTTTCCATCACTATCCTCAACAGAAACCATGATGCTAGACCTCGGCGTACATAATGATCCGAACACTAAAAAAGGCTACACTTTTTACAGTATTCTAGTCGCCAAAGCAAGTTTGTATTCGCTGTTAATTTCTTGAGATAAAATACACAAAATATGAAATTAATGCCTGAGCAAAATTCTAAGGATGCCAGGAGTAATTCAGTATTTTTTTTGCTCATAATAATCATTTCATATTATTGACACATATTTTTTTAATTACCAGAAAACATGCAGGGATGTGCAAGGAAGAGATTCATATAACTGGGAGAAAATAAAACACACGGTAAACTGTGACGCACGAGTAACAAGAAGATAAGTAGCGAGGGACGGCTAGGCGAGAAGTGGAAAAACACTGTGAGATAGGTTTTCTGAGAATTTAAGAGAAGCGACGGAAGCGGAGGTCATTAACTCATAAATAAACCCGCGAGGCAAAAATCTGTGCTTTCACTTCAATTGATAAAGCTTACTGATTTGAAAAGGTAATTTTTCTTTTAGTTTATAAGAACATTGAAAAATAGTTTATAAAATTCAAGAGTGGGCAGTGATCCAATTAATACATTACCCTCTGCAAAGTCAGCGACCGAGTGCACAGAGAGAAACACCAACTCACCTGTAAAGAAGAATAAAACACATTACTAAGTAAATTAATTCCTTGAAATTATTACAAATAAATATCAAGAGTAATCATAAAAACCTTTAACATATAATATTTCAAGTTTCCAAAAGCCAATATGTACTTGAATGGAAGAATAATCATAGCATGAAAGTTTCATTGGAGCGCTCATTCGCTCTCCCGACCCATGTCCCGACTCAAAAACAAGCAAGCTTAACAACATCCATCGCATTCATCACCAATCAAATCAGTTCACGACAAATTCATTCCGCGACTCTCAGCCACAAAAATGCATCGTCGGCAACAAAGAAAGCACATCCCCGGAAAAGCCAAGCAACGGACGAAATGATCTTTCCGAGAAAACTACTGTAAACACCGGCAATTAACTCACAGAAAACTCGACGGCCACTTGGACAAAACGGCCCATAAAAATCATAAGAAACATCATCCCCCCTTCCAGATCCAAAAATAAACTCTCCCTAAATTACCTCTCGCGGATCACTGCGGGAGTAAAAAGACACGGCATCCAGCTAATTTGATAACGACGCTCAAAAAACGTCAAAACGATATTTTTTCCTTTTTTTCACGCCGGCGTAAAACATTTGCACGAAACTGATTAGAACGTCCTTAGAGAGTGATCTTTTCGAGGGGCGACAGAAGTGATGACTCCCCCCTCCTCGGAGGAAGCTGGGTGCGAACAAAGGGTGGGAGGGAGGCCAATGAGAGGCATGGAGAAAAGTGGGAGAGATGGAAACTAACACGTCGTAGTTCCTGGATGAGCAGGGGGGTGAACTGGCCAAGAAGAAGTGGAAAGGGGAGGGGGCAGGGTGAGAGGACGGGAGCGGGAAGGGAGGAAATGCGAATTGGCAGGTCATTGGCCTTCCTCCTTAAATCTCTTTTGCTCTTCAGCTCCCCCGACCACCCTTCTTCCGTACCCCCTCTCCCCCGCACAGAACACACCCAATCCCATTCCTGAACCCCCCCACGGCCTTCCTTCAATCCCCCTCCGCCCCGCCCCCACCCACCCATCCCGCGAGCAAAGAGGAGCGGCAGGCGGCGGCCAACACCCACCACTTCCAACCACACCGAACCCACCATGTACCCACCCACCTTCCACATTTCTCATCCGAGTCCTCACTCACGACACCGGCCTTGTTTTTTTTTTAACCGATTGCTCCTATTTATCTCCTTCCATGCCCTCGCCCCGCCCGAAACCAGTTCACTTACAGATGAATATTCTCTCACTTCTGTGCGTCTATCTACGTACATATATCCAACCCTCCATTCCCCTCCAACGCCCACAACCACCCACCCCACCTTAGGCATCCCGAAGAGCGACAACCCCCTCCATCAAGGAGAGTGGTTGGCAATGAGCTCAATCCTGGGGTTCATCTTGGGGGAGGGTGAGCGATTAGTTAGTTTTTTCCGCAAGCTCAAGCAAGTCTTACATGAAAACATTATTTGATTCCAAATTTTTTGGAAACTAGCGACAATGCTCATTTTTTTCGTCATGTCATCAAATGACTATATATTTTGATTGCGACAGGCTTTTTAAAACTAGACAAGAATGGTAACCAATATTTGAAGAAAATTTACGTATTATTTATTACATTAATGCAAATGTGGCAACTGCATTAGTCCTCAAATAAAGAAACCTATGCAGAGTTTTGGAAAATCGTTCAGCGACTCGCTGAACTATTTCCCCGGGGGAGGAGATCGCCCCAACCCCACGTGGGCTCCAAACTGGCGGTCAACCGCTCTCTTTTTTTCCCTCTTAAGTCCCCAAACTCCTTCTCCCCCCTCTCCGTCCTCGCGGCACCCCCACGCCCTATTGCCATTAACCACCCTCAAAAACCCACCCTCCCCAACCAATTCCAAGAATCCTCGCCACTCCCTCGCATCCCATCTCACTCTCTGTCAAATTGGACGGAAGCAACGAGTTACCGGGGTCGTTCATCGCCGCACTCTCACCCGTCGTCCGCCGTTGTCCGTCAGTTCGACCGGCCATCTCGGCCATAACCTCCTCTCCTAACCAACACCGACTCGAGCCTGAACACTCCCCCCACCGCACCAACACTTTCCTCCCTTACTCCCTTCTCAGGCAACCCCCCACCCCGATACCTGCTTGGAAGGGTAAATTAAAGATGCTGAGGAAAATGGATAGCACCTGTGTAAAATATGAAGCACGATCACTCAGATATATGGGTAACATATTCAAGCACTTACTTTTCACAATGGAAGCTAATTGGCAATGGGAAAATGCACGTACAAGAGTGATATTTTTATATCACGTTTCGAGGAATTCCATGAAGGCGGAAGTGAAATACGGAGGGTATAGAACGACATGCGCCACTCGCGCTGTGCTGAATGCTCATTCTAGACCCCTTATGAAGGGCGGGAAAAGGAAATCACAAATCGCGAAAGGTCCTTGAAGGCCGCCACCGGAATCATAATGGCACGTTTCAGTCCGCCCGTTTGAATTAATGCCTTTTTGAGCACGACTAGTTCCGCACCGCATCATCCGCCAATGCGATTCCTTGAGGGAATACCCTGAGGAACGAGAAAAACGAATAAATCCGCATCCGTCTAAAAGAGCAGAATTGAATAAAAGAGGTTAAATGAAACTTTTAAGATGAAATAAGATCCTTCTGTACATGTTCCCAAAAATATCTATACCTGCAAACCATTGCAACCTAACAAATACAAATCAACGAGGGATATGAAGATATTTGTTTTTATCCTTCCTAAGTTTATAATGCATTTTAAAATATGTATCGTGATTAGTCTCCCTATACAACGTAACATGAAACTCCCTTCCTGGCCATTCAGAGAAATTGTTAAGCTTGCTCTTCCCAAAGTTTCTTTTTCCATTATCCCTCTACCTAAAGCTTACAAAGATTTATTGAAATGTTGAGGCTTATTGGTAAAAATGTGTTATGATCCGTGAAGCGGGAAGGAATCAATCCGAATCGCTTTCCTTCGTTGGTCTCACGGAAAACACGAAAAACAAACGGGCAGGAGTCACGACATCGGGTCAAAAAACGTCATATTGATAAGACTTTGAGGGGGAAATACGGGGAACAGGCCTACACAGAGAACAAGATCGATCGAAGCTCTGAAAAAATAACGAATTACAAAGAATGAAGTTTCGGAGCACAAAAAAGCACACCGTAACCAAAGCAGAATAATTTAACAAGATACCAAGGAAATACGAAGTGAAAGTTAGTAAGAGTGATAAATAATGAACGTTACATAAAAACTGTCGAAAAATAAGACGATAGAAAACGTAAAACGTAGAATAACATCCCCCCTCGAAAAAGACAAAGCACAGGTGATTCTAAGAAGAATTCCTCAGTTTTTAACCAGACATTTTAGCGCACACCTCCAGATATCAACAGCACTGAATTGAAGTAATCGTCCTATAAAAATGAGACAATGGCATCCTCGAAATAAACTTCGCCACACAAAATTCATACAATCTGCACACAATACTAACTCTCGTTAGGATTTACCAAGAGGATGGGCCTGCACGTTTTGCCTTCCAGCGCTCAGTACAGTCTACGATATTCTAATTGAGCTATTTTAACCGATCCAAAATTATGGTACCATTTGAGGTAATACCAAACAAAATTATTGACCACCAATCGCAGGAACAAATAATCCCGATGCAACGTAACTAGGTGCTGTGAAAATCATGTTTCAAAACTATGAAGTTGGATGATTAAAAAATATCATTACATCTAAGAGTGCTCCCTTACAGCTACTCCAAAAACCAAGCTTTGAACCCCATTCACTGCAGGTTTCATGCTAAGTGGAGTGATTAGAAAATGACAGAATAATAATTCAAACATCTCGTCCTTCATTTGTCTCGAAACCCCAACTTATAGCTCTCAACTAACCATCAACAATATAGGTAAACATTTCGGAGGCTCTTGGTTAATAATCATACTAATGATTTTTTACGCCTTCAATGGGAAAAATTATTACTATCACCACCGTCTTCACTAAAATCGACCGCATAATTTTAGAAAATTTCAATCAATAAATCTCTTTTCCCCCATATAAGTGACAAACTAGTCTCTCGTGATAACTTCAAAAGTGACAGTCCACTCTGCATCACGATAATCTCATGGAACCGTGCGAAGCCGCTACCGTAAAAGGCGAATGAAAAACATTAAGGTAACGTGGCGTGGGAAGGAATGCAACAGAAAAATCATATTTTGATGAAAGGGGCAATTTGATACGGGTGACAAAAAATGAGGCACCGTGTGTATATAACAAGATGGAAACTATAAAAATGAAGCAGATATATCGGCGTGAAATCGTTTCCATATCCTCAGCAAAGGCAATCACGGGATGGTCGATATCCGCCCTTACTCTTCCCATATCTCTATAACAATTCCATTCAAGATCCAGAAATTGCAAAAGAAAATACGGCTTACAGGCACAAGCACCAATTCTTATTTTAGACCTAAGGCAGGATCCGTATTTTAGTACCCATAGGAAGGAGATGGAGAGGCGATTGAACATGTTGGCTCGTAAGGATACAGGATTCAACGTAATTAACAATTTAAGGCATTGTGAATAACCTTAGAAAATATGATAGTCATCTCAAAATAGCTCACTATTCAGGCAAAATTTTAGGAAAAGACGATTAAATCTTTTGTACTCTCTCTATGAAACCTATAATATCACGCAAGCGTTACTGGATGATCCGCTAACAAGCCTTCTATCCGGTCAGAAATAGGAGTGGTAAGATAAATATTTATCAAAATATTTTGATAACATGAACATAAAAAATGAATGAACTCTGCCTTTTCCGCTAAGGTATCTACGTTTCCACGGATGAAAATCACTTGAAAAAGTTCTTCTCTGGGTTTTATTTTGCAGAATATTATACATAAACTGTGCTACGTAGCCGTAGCGTTATTGTAGTGGTAAAATTTTGATTGAGAAAAAGTTTGAATTTGATTGAAGAGCACCTAACTACTTCTAATAATGTAATGCCAGAAGCTTATTCAAGACATTTTTCTTAATTAACATGGCATATAGTATATCTTACCTTAGCATATCAAATTTGAGCGATTTATAATTTCAAATCCAGGTGCAGGAGGCGTTCCCTCCTCCAAAGAGGAAACAGAAAAAAAATATAATTACACACACCTTTGTAGATCAGAAAAATGATTAAGGAATTGGTAAGCGGAAAACCATGTCTAGATACCATCTAATCTCTCCCGAGGTGAAGAAATGTTCTATCAAAAGAGGCTCCCTAGTTTTAGTTACCAGTCACGAATAGATGAATGGGACCTCAATCACCTTTGAAAACATCACCCGATCAAGCAGTTGGACTTGAACGTTGCTTCTGTTGGAATGATGAGTTTCCACGATTTGTATTTTAATTATGGAAATGCCAAATTTCTTTTAAATTACCGCTTAAACGGAAGGGAGAGTGTAAACAAGATACGCGTAAGAAAACACGCATGGGAGCGATTGAAATAGGAGATAGATTACATTTGTAAAAAACGTCATGTCAAAAAGGTCATTTTGGTACATAAAAATTCATCCAAAAATTCCACCAATATCACCTTAGAGAAAACACGTCCCAAGAGCAGTTCATTTGCAGGAATTTTCTTGATATTGGATGTTAAAGTACCCTGCAAGCCACCGCCAGGGTGTGTGGGAAGGGTTGATCACACCAGATTAATTTTAACCTGACTATCATCCTACCGCGGTCGGATAATGTTATTCTTTTAAAAATAAATATTATCACAACAAAAATCATCCCGGAGTGCCAACTAATATCGTAATCTGGTGGGTAGATGGCTGGGCTACGGACCAGAGGGGCCCGGCTCGATTCAAGGTGACACCTCTGGGCATCTTCAGCTCCACTCAGGCTGTGCTCTTTTTCGGATACCAGATCTTTCAGGGACCCACTGGCGACAAAGGGAGAAGTACTGCCCCCCCCCAATGCCCTGATGTGTGAATTTCACACACCGTTGGACTGGGTTAGGTGAGATCTACTCTCTCCAATCTTACCAATTTCGGGTGGACAAGTGTGGTTTATTCTCCAGTAGTTTTAAGATGGGCGAATCACCATAGAAGGGCACCAAAAGAAGACGAATTTAATCAAATTCTGACGTTCACAGAACTGCCCGAAGGTGGAGGAATTCATTCATCATGCGCATAATCGATAAAAACGTGAACATGGCGACTCTAAATGTATGAAAAAGTCCAACCAAACACTCAAACAAGCACTCGGGTGACATGCACGTGACATGACACAAATCGCTTTTATTATCCACCAAAAACTTTTGATTGCGGCCCCTGAGGAAACGACGTCCACAACCTAGGGAATTGGAACACACCCCAAAAAACAGATAGATTCCATAACCAATTCCACTAAAAGCGAGCAATTTAACACCAGTGAACTTTCCCGGATACGTTAAGTGCTCTTTCTGGATAAAAGTGACTAAATTTTTTTTTGTTTTTTCTTCGCAGATTGCTTTTAGATTCCGTTCCATCTTTTCACTCTCCATTATTGCGAAAATGTTTTGCTTCCTCGGTTCAACCCTTCCTTCCTCACCGTTCACCGGAATCCAAATTACCCATCAACCCCAACCACGTTACTTACTCTTAACAATCACCTTAAACAGGTCACCTGAAAGTCGTTTTAAACACTCCGGAAACTGCTTTTACCGCAAGACATACCTTCACTTCAACCTCTCCTCGCCCCCTTCTACGCCGGTCTAATTGTCCTAAAATTTTAACGTACGCATATAATCCTCTGCCTCTTCGCTCACTCATTCCTCTCTTTCTATTTATTCCCTTCCCTTTCGGTTAGTTTCTCCACTACCATCCTGACCTTTCCACTGTCCCAGTCGTTCCAGGGCGATTAGTAGATAAAAACTCAAAATTTTCCACTTCATGCCTGCCATCATTGGGACAAACACCATTATTGGAAGGCAACCGGAAGCGGAATGAATCTTATTTATGTGAGGTCTGCACTTAGCAAATATTTTCATTACCATAACCAAAAAATAGCACAAAATACCGGTTCTTGTATTTACTTATCGACTTAATTGTCCGAGGTTGAGAGTTATAGTCTCCTCCTACCTAACCCTTAGGTTAGGTGGGAGGAGACATTACATAAAGGCAAACCCTAAATGGAGGAAAATCCATCTAGGCAGGAATCGAACCCGCGACCTCTGGGTTGGCAGGCAAGGACGTTGCCCCGCCGTTACCGGTGCTGGCAAGGAAATTAAAGCCACCTTGGAATGTTAACACGAGGGAGATTAAAGTTTACGAACTAATTCTGCAGGAATTACCCCTTGTAACGAACTTCCTATCATTTCCCTCTCCTGACTCGATAAAAAAGAGGCCCTCAAATGTCCCTCTTCAAGCGACTACACCCCTACGAAAAGACATCAACGCTCGGAAAAACCACGACCTCCACTGCGGACATGCTAGGATGTAAACCAGCGTGAGAGAGAGAGGATTGCGAGCAGCGAGGGGTGACGCTGCTCTCGCACGAGGGGACGCGAGACACTAAGTTTGTGGAGGAGGATAGAATGAAAGAGCGATGGAAGGAAAATGTAACGTTAATAGCGTGGCCGGGTGGATTGCAGGGGCGACGAGGAGGAGGAGAGTCGGGAGAGTGGGCGGACGGGAGGAATGCTGGGAAGAGGCGAACAAGAGAACAAACATGATGCAGCCGGTGCATCCGCGAGAGTGAGGGGTAGATAAGATAATCTCTCCCTTCCTCACTTGCTCCTCTTCCCTTCTACCTCCCACCGCCAGTAAACCCCTCCTCGTGCATCCCTCGGACCACTCCTTTCAAGAGACCTTTGTTTCAATCCCTCAGCCCCCCTCACCGTAGCCCTTACCCCACCCACCAACTCTCCTGACACAAACTGTCGTCCTTCCTCACGAGGGAAAAAATATGTTCTCCCGCCCCATCTCATCTCGACCCCTCGTCCCATAACCAACTCCCACCGCTACCCACCTCCCCTATGGTCTCCCGCAAGCGCGACTGGTTACGTGAATCTGGTCGTATGCGACAGTTGCGTGTCGAATACCACGTCGTATTTCATACACGCTCTCCGACAAAAAATGCCAAGGAAGAGAGAGGAGGGGGCAGAGATAAATAATATAAATGTAGTCGCATGAAAGTGCACTATTACGGTCGCATACCACTGGTTTCACTAATAAATTTAATAGCTTGGTTTCGCTCATTATCTACAGTGGTGAATAAGGTTCTTCGTTATCGAACTGGATTCATTCATCCTTTTCAGCAAAATAAACTATTTAAACCATAAATGGCTGCCTTAAATTACCAATGACAAGAAGAAGATGAAGTGTATATCAAATGGAGGCAAAAAAATCAATTTTTCCCACGTTTATGACCAATGCATAACTATTATCCACAAGAATAAATGGAATTAACTGCTCTATTTAAAGGAACAAATTTAACTATCCACAGCTAAGCATCACAAAGCGTGGCTTATCAAACATTTCATTTATAATGTTTACTTCACTAGCAAGCGGAGGAATTTTTCTCGATTTTGAAGCAAAATATGGCATGCAATAATTTTAACAATAATTTGAAACGCCTGCAATAATTCCGGAACTTTAAATAAACTGTAAAAATCAATCGAAGATTTTCAATTATTACTTTGGGATACATTAAAAAGTTGTGAAAGGTATTATAAACCCAAAATATTTGTTGTCTCTGGCGTAACTTTATGGAATTTACACAACATATTGAAATGAAATAAGTGACTTTGTAATTCCACAAACACTCTCAGTGCGTGTGCGGAATTACTAGGGTACTTACTTCACTTCAATATAAACCCAAAAGGCAGGCTAAATAAAAAACAACAAACACAAATTTAAAAGTAGCGAAGAGCCGGCAGAGAATTGGGAATAATCCTACCTCAGGATGGTCTCCTTTTTACATTATGTAGATATTTACTTCCGAACATTGTACCTAAAGAAAATAAAATCAAAGTAATGGATTTTGTTGGTCCTGTTTGTGCAAGGAATTGTTTCCTTAAATAGCCATAAAGCGGTAATTTTTAGCAACTCGAATGTGATGTGTATTGCTCTGTACAGGCTATCCAACACCAATTTAAACATAATAAATCCACGCCAGAAAATCGCACACGACATAAATTAAAAATTTTCGTTCCACAAAAATTGTACGGCAGCTTTTATTTATTGAAATATAGACGTAATAAATAAATTAAACCGAAAGTCCAATAGTACCACGACTTCACAAGCTCAAATGAGCAATAATCTGAAATTGGTTTCGACGCTCCTTAAATCCATCTATTTTTCTATCCATATCCGCCGTTTTATCCGAAATCAACACTCGCTTCCAATTAACATCTGCGCTGTTAATTATTTTATACAGATATGCATCTGCAGGAGAGAACTCCAGTGATGGTCCTCAAAACGAACTTTGCCAGCGATCGGATTTCAGGAAAGAAAGAGAAAGGCAGTGATGAGAAAAAGAGTAAGAAGTAAGAGAAAAAAGTGAGATGGGGGAGAAGACGCGACGGTGCAAGAGAGGCGGAGATAGAGAAGCAGAGCCTTTAAGCACCCTCTTCCGCCCGCGGCCGTATCCACTTCCTCTTGCTCCCCCATCGTCGCTATCGCGCCCCTTTCAGCCCCCGTCCTCTCCTCTTACTCCTGCCGTTCTTTTAGCCAGCCTCCAAAGACATTCTCCTCGCCTGGGTGCCCGGCACTTGTTCCGCGGGAGGGGGGAAAGGGGGGGGGGGAGGAGCAGAGGAAGCGGTGAGAGAAAGAAATGGAAGGAAGTGGAGATGTGGGGAGAGTTACATGGAAAGGAAGGAGAGAACAAGGATTGGAAACGGGTTGGTAAACGATCAACCCATAGATGGTAAAAAGAATCGCGTCGCGCGGTACAAAGGGTCATGCGAAATCAACGCCCATGCTCTTCCGTTCCCAACCATTAAATACGACATTATCTATGATTCTGCGACAAGTTCTCCCGATTCAAAATTAACTTCAACATAATTGTCATTAAAAAGCACGTGTAAAAGTTATTGTAACTTAGTAACATACATAAACGCAGCTATACGCATCCTCCAAATAGCTTCACCTCACCTACCCCAACGTACAGTAGTTCAAGGAGCAAACGAAACGATGACGATATTTTAGACAAATTCAATGAGCAATGTGAAACCATAATTTTCGAATAAAGGGGGACGATACTGCAAATAATCCGCGCTATAACCATTTTTGAATGGAGAACTCACGAAAGCAGATGTGGCATACTCCATGCCACGTAAAACTCTATCCTTCAAGAATAATAATCTTTTACTTCTCAACGCTGAAAAAGACGACAACAATGAGGACCGCTCACGGCACCTATAATGATTTCCGTCACGTACTGGGCGCGAAAAAGAATGAAAGCAAAGGCAAGTGACTCAAAAAAGACCGAGAGTTGTATTTCCCTTCTGATCCCGTCAGGCCTTTCATATTTCAAAAATTTTTATGGCTCAATTCCTTTGAGGTGAGATGAGCGTGGCGCGATGAAACGAGAGATAGGCTATGTATATGAGTCTCGCGATCCGATTCGAGGGTTAAGAGAGGCAACGGTGGTCGTGGACCGGAGCAACAAGACGATGACGGGGAATCCTTGGGGCCTGCCTCACCACCGGCCGAAACCGCTAATCCACCCACTGCAGCGGGAGTCGTGATATCCACCCACCCGGATATTGCCTTTTTCTCTTCTCTTTTCTCCGCTGATTGATCAGCTCAATTATCATTATCTTCCATTGCTAAGCTCTCCACATACGTATATGTTCGCCGCTACGAATTAAGCAGAGCAAGACTACATTGGCATTCAATTGTTTTGAAGGTCGTTTAACGGAAGGGTATTAGAGCGGGTAAATTCTTCACCGTGCCGCTTTTCTGCTCGTGGCGCCGCATAGACCGTGCGGACGGAGGATTTGATACAGAGAGGAGAATTTTCCCACTCCGATTTCCTCCATAAAAGGTCTTTGACAACAAATATAAAACATAAAAAGGTTTTGAATATCAATTTGGTCTTGAATATCCCATGGCCTAAAAGAAAGAGAAAGACTTCTACAGAATAATCGGTTTTCTCTTAAGTAATGAAAGGCTGATTACTATAACCTGAAGTGTTAAATTACAATCACACCCCTGAGCCACAACATGACAGATTTATAACTTCGAAGCAGTTTTCCAAATATTTCATGTATGGGAATAAGCGGCGATTGCCATAAAATGTTCCACCAAATCTGCTGCTAATCAAACCAAAACATGGATGAAAAATTTGACCGCTGGTCCAAAAACAAATGTGACATTTTTTGTACGCCATTAGTACACTATTATCTGAAACAGGAGGATATTTCGGTTTGTCATAAAAAAATCAGTTATTCTGGACCAAATAATTCGTGAAAAAATTAATTAACTATCAGAGGTAATCGCAAACGATTCAATCAATGTACAGGCTAAGTGGTAAGTTACATGACAGTTAACGAATACGAAAGCGATACTATAAATTTCCAAAGCGGAAAACCCGAACAAGGTATCTATAGTATTAAGTAAAACGACTAAGTGATCTGAAGACACCATGTTATTTTACTCATTTTACATACCGTGGGGATCGGGGTTTCGGCTGACGTAAAATTTTACTACAATGAAAAAGATCAATTAATATAGCAGCATGTTGAAACGTGTGAAGACACCAATATGACTATACGCACGAGTCTGTAACTTAATTAATTATACAACATCGATTCAAGTAGTTGGGATTGCCAGTCAATGACCCACGTCCGTACGGTGAAAGTCTGGATATCAGAATATATGCATACATGCAATACCAAGCAAATCGAAGAGCGAGTCATCCAGCTCGTCACATCAACCTTCCATATGTACATATATTACGCTGGTCAGCGAGGTTGGCAACATATATTTCCCGACAAAATGCATGCAGGTTTCAATCCCAAGAATTTTGTCGGTAACATATCGACTTACATCCAACAATCAGTTGAGAAATATCACAAGCAGCGGCCAAAAAATGAGAACGCGGGCATGGTTATGCGAGGAATTACAGGAAGAAAAAAGAGATATAGCGAGAGATTTGGGAAAGGGCCGTGGTTCGTCAAAGTTGAACACGAGGAGGAGCAATTTCTCAAGCGGGGTTAACCCCCTCTCTCATACGTGCCCCTTCCTTCGCTCTCACACCAAATCCCATCCACCTGCCATCCTGGGCGAGCCATCGTAAAAATAAAGTTAGTCCACGAACAACTGACTTCTTGGCTATGCCCTAAATGAGCAAACGCCCATTCCGCAATGCTGCAAATGGTGTATTTTTTTAAGGAAGAAAAGATTCGTAGAAGGAGGAGGACGGCAGAAGAGTTGCTTTCGATGGGTTGAGGAGAGGGGAAAGGAAGAAGGGGAAGACAGAGGAATGCAGGCAAGCTTGGAATGCAATTGCCTTCACGTACGAACTCGGGGAGGAGGGGATACCTCTCGAGGCACAACGATACTTGGCATGAGCGCGCTGGAGCTGGTGCAAATTTTCTCCCAAGGCACCAATATTTTGTGAACAAAAATGAGGGAACATATCTTAAGAAAGTTCTTCTCGTAGCTTAACTGCATCCTTCCAACTGGATGGTATCGGGATTAAAATTAATAAATAACTCAGGGAACAACAGGTAATTGCGTAGTAGCATTTAACTCATTTGAAACGAAACGCCAATTAAGCCGAAGTTTTGAGCACATACCGATTTAAGAGTCGCGAGAAAACTTCGGTTGTAAACCGGGAAACACCTGTTTAATATTTCTATATTAAACATGTACAAGTTAACATACCAACAAAGACTCCCAATGAGATTGTGGCGCGAGGGAAAATTGAATAGAGGTGCATTTATTCAAAATTTAGATAAAATAGACATGCAGTGAGAAAGGTTAGATTTTTATCCACAATGACAAAGGCCTTCGATGTAAAAATGCTAAACATATTCTCCTACACTCTTGACTCTGGCCATCTCTAACATTTTAAGGAGATTTATTCCACATATCATGCGACGGGAACGTAGAAAATTACTTTAAATGTAAAGAAATACGTGCCAACGGATTACTTACGATAAGAAAATATTTGAGCGTATCCACCACATTCATTAGTCTTTCAGAACCTCAAAATTTAACTGGCCAAATGCAATGGCATATTTGATTGTCTGCCGGCAGATAAGAAGGGACCCTGGTCCAGGATTTTGGAAAAGGAGCAAGGAAGAAAAGATGGTTCGGAAGACGGTAAGAAAAGAGCTGCGTTGAGCAGAGTGGGCAAGAAGGTGGAGGAGGAGCGTGTGTACGGGAGAGGAATCAAGGGGAAGAAGAAGAAAGCAGGTCGTCGAACCGAGAGGAGTCAAGTTCAATGCCGATGTCCTCCCTCAAGGAGAGCGGGGGAAAGGAGGGAGGGTGGAAAGAGAGAGGGATGGGGAAGGGAGGAGGGAGACTGAATGCATTGGCGGGAAAGGAATGGGGCAGTGGGGGCGAGGTAACAGAGGAAAAGGGGGAAAGAGTGGGAGAGAGGAAGATGGGCGATTGCTAAAAGCGGTCGAGAAATAGAGGGGGCATGCATGGACGTGCATGCGTATACCTCTAGCCCTAGGATTGTAACTGATGCATATACATTCACACATTGTGTTCCGTAAATCTACAATCCCTTCTATCCTTATATAGTATGCCATTCCTCGCAAGGATTCTTGGCATTAAAAGGATTCCTAATGAATGGGTATCTTTTACAATCATGAACATCTTCAACTGATAACATACACACTTACTTAAATCCCCCCAAATTGTTAAAAGCAAAGGAACAATTCTGCTTACGGAAAAACCCAAATGCTAGTAGTTTGCAGGATGTGATGGGCCAGTAAGGCTATATAAATCAATGCAATCGTCCTTGAATGCGAACTGGGACATGGTGGATTATATAGAGACATGGAAAATCACGCTGCTTAATTCAATCCAACATGATTGAGTGAGTCAGAGAGAATATTTCCGAGGATTTATTACTTCCATTACAAAATCGATAAAATTATATCTTGTGCGGTGTTTTTCTCCCATCAATGCAAAATATTTTAACAAGCGCATAGAATATCAGTCGCATAATAGAGTACTCAACACACGTATGTTGAAAAAAACAATTAATAAACGCGATATACGGAAGAATATAATCTTTACTCGAGCGACCAGGAGAGCAAAATATTAATTCATTTTTTTTCCTTCGGGTAGAGAGTTTTTGAAAACAGCCGCTTGATCGTCGGAGTAATCACTGGAGCCACAAATCACCTGTTAAAAAAGCCACCTGCCACCCTCCCTCTACCATTTCTCCCTCGCTCCCATTTCCACAAGAGAGGGGGAATAAACGCATGCTGATAAACGGAACGGAGCGTCATCAGTGCCATCCCCGCAATGAAAAACACACGCCCTCACAACAAGGGGGGAGGAGTGGAAAGGAGATCATGGAAAAACGAAAGGAAAAATTGGTAGAGACTGGGGAGAGGAGATTTTGGGCGGGGGTTGAGAGAGGGAAGAAGAATGGGCCATAGAGAGTTACTCAAAAGCTTCGTCGCATTCAATCTGCGCCAACCCACCCACCAAACCCTATCCGCCTTCGTCTGTGCTCCAATTTCTTACAATCCACCCACCTCGGGTGGAAGGTCTACAAAAAAATCATCACAATTTGCCCTATCTCCATCAAAATTATTACTACTACTCCCACGTACTAACCTTAATTTTTAATTTTTTCCCTTCCTCACTGTCCCAGGCCGCGGTTCACAATAATGTCCCCAGATGGTCACGCTTGCGAGAGCATGAAACATTTATTAAACGGATCCTGACTCTCAGGCCCCTCCTTGCCTCATCACCCTCTCCCTCACTCTCTCCTGCTCCTCGATAAAAATTACCCAAACACAAAAGGGCTCTAGAAGGGATGGGCCGCACGCCCCATAAATAAAAGGGTTAGGGGAAAGACAGGAAAATCAGGGACCCCGGCAGGAGAAGAGGATTACTGCTGAACGGCGGAATCAGGGAGGGGTTCTCGAGTTCTCCCACCGCCTCCCTGCTGCCCTTTCGGGTGATTCGGATGGGGTGGCGGGAGTCCGGTGCATTACGTAGGAAGGGGAACAGAATAGGGGAGGGCGGCGAGTGGTAGTCTCCCGAAATCCTCCCCGCTCAAACCTCGACTGCAACTCTCCGCGTGCAGGGACGGAGGAGGACCCTATCCCGGAGATATTTATTCCGAAGGAATCAAGCCGTTAACTGCAGGGCCTTTTTTTCTACAATGGACGAGATTTTTATCTCTATCAGAGGTTATGGTATACGTGAGTAAGGCATTCTTACACAGCAAATGTAGTTCCGTCCAATACACTGAAATAAATAGCTAACAGGGCGTGCATGTGTTTGAGAGAGAAGCTAAGTAGCTGAGAACAAAATTAACGTTGAAGTGATCGAGGAATCGCTACAGGTCGAAGTTTCTCCTTGCTTGTTTAAGTAAACGTTTCTGAGAGTACAGCGGAAGAAAAATGGAAGTAAGGACTGAAGTACTACTAGCGGGGGGTCATAAAGAAGCAGATAGAAACAAATTGGGAATAGATTTTTATCTTGCCCTAACAGTGCTTTCATTTGCACTTAATTTTATTTTTATGGGTAATTTTTAGTTAAAAAAACTATAAAACATCCTGTCAGCATGCAATAAAAAACTTTGTCTTTTACACTTACTTTCATCGTTAACCCTTAGGAATGACGCCGTTGAATGGGGATTCAGAAGACAATTGCAGTATTTTTTCTTATAAATTGAAACAAAGTTTATAACTTTTGCATGAAAAACACAATTATTTGGTATCACGATATCGAAAAAGTGAACCGGCTCGTCCAATATTCTAAAACAAGGACCAGAGTACCAGCATAATTTTTATTCTGATAATATACATAAATGAATGACCGTCGGCGAGAACGGTGATATAAATTGCAAACACAAAATAGGGAGGGTAAAGGCAAAGGAGAGCGGAATGGGTGGATGGAAAGAAGGATGGCGAAAAGTGAGTTGGAAACGGGTGAGCAAGATTAGTAAAGCCTGAAGAATGGACGTTAAAGGGACAAGCACCCACGCCGCGGCGAGAGTGCAACCACGCCTATGGTCCCCTCCCGGCACCTCTCCCCCCTGTGCTCTCCTCGAAGAGCAATTCTTAAAAAGGCGGAGGTGAACGAGATAAAGAAAAAGGACATTCAAGCACGCCACTCTCTCTCTCTCTCTCTTTTTGCTTTAGCGACTCTCTGCATGGATCGCGCCGAGAGGAGTGATTGGTTACAGCGCAATGACTTGGAAGCCTGCAGTCGGGAATAGAGGAGATTTAAAAATAGATTCTCGATCCACTTCAGTGATTCGACTAATACCATCGATCGCTCATCCATTACGCTCTATACGTACCAATGCGCTTGCGTACCGAAGGATACTAAGCACGTAAATAGAAAGAAATAGAGATGGTATTTGGAGAGTTAATTTAAAAACAAATAACTACACGTTCAGCGTACTACGTTAACTATTTAGGGTCGAAGAACAGTAATTGTTCACAGTGAAATACTCTTCTTAATTCTTACCCTTTGGCTTCTTCTTTCCACGTATTTTTAAAGCCAAGACTATAACTGATAGATGATGTTTTTATATGAGTTTAAATCAAGAATTAATAGATACAAATGTAGTTGTAGGCAGCAAATATTTTCATAACAACTCGAAATGAAACAGGTAGCGCGATTTTTGCGTCTCGTGCCGTAATTACGCCATAAGATTGGAGATGGACGTTAAGTGTTGACAGAGGTCAGGTAATTGGGTGGCAATGGAAGATGTGAAAAATCCAATAAGAATTTTAAAATTTCCACAACGATTCGAAGGGACTCCGTATCCTTCCGAGCGCCATTAGATCAACTTGGATATTGCACTAACTGTTCCTCTGATAAATATGGATCCATTTATAATCAGAATAAATTTTATTGCACAGTTCGCGAACTGAGAATTCCTTCATTTAAGATTCCACCGCCAGGTCCTGCCAGTTTTAGTTAGCATTAAACAGTGCACGGGTTATTTCAACGCTATAGTTCAGCGAAAAAATAATTCTTTGTTCGCTGATTCACCGTTATCTTAGCATAGTTCCTTGGCATATGAGTTCCTCAAACAAGGATCAAACGCATGCCATAATAAAAAAAATCATTAAGATATCACCGATTGATTTTGCATGTAACAAGAAGTCTTTTTCGAGGCAATATTCGGTAATTTCAAGATACAACAGTGCGATAATTAGGATAAACTATGTTTTAAAGTGTCTTCTATAGTTCGAAGAAACTCTGGGGACGCCTCATCAGTATCTCGCTGATGAACAAACGAATGTGTGATTTCAAGTTGAAAATCACATACACGGTAGTTTTACTAATAGTAGGAAATTTACCCGAAAGTCGAAATAAAGTAGGGTATGGGATTTACGGGAGACAAGGCGGTAAGCTTGATATTAAAAAAACAGCGGTTTGGGGAAAAAACCCACCACGTGAGTCGCGAGAAAAATAAGAACACTGACTACTCAGCTGAGCTACCTCATTCTAACATTGGCGCTAACAAAATCTCAAGATAATTTCTGATTTGCTGTTTTCCTCGTTGCATAATGTTATTGCCAACTACTTAGTGCTTCCAGGAGCGACATTGGAATGCTTCGCGAGTTCACTCGCATTCTATGACAACGGTAGGGCAGTTAAATGACTCAAATCAGTGACAAAGAAATTCATATGTTTACGTCCTTGATGTGTTTGTGCACAGTATTTTGTACCAATCGCATGTGACAATCAGAAATTTAGTTGATGAAACTGGATAGGAATTCATAAAATACAGGAAGTAGGAACTCAACATCAAAGCAATCTTTATATGATCCTTCTTTACACAATTCATGCAAGTCGCATCATTCCAACTCGGCCAAAACATAAATCCACTGGTATTTAGCAATCATGTTGGGAATAAAGTGTTAATAACATGGCCACAAGATATAGTTACCAGCTCCATCTCGCCACCCGAGTCCTATTGTCGACATGACACCCTACGAACTTTGTTTCTATATCTCCCAGGCCTTACTCAGAAAAGCAAACACTCTTTTGATGCACCTACGATGAAAACACTCGAAGGACGTGATTAAATCGTATCACCAGCACCACGTCATTGAAAGCGGTGGTTACTAATCCCTCGGCGATTTCGTTCTACAACTAAAAAATTTATCCTCACATTACAGTCGTTGGGAATATATGTATTCTTCGACCTCAAGCATACATTCACAAGGTAGCGTGGTTCTCACAAATCTCCCAATAAGTCAAACCACACGTGTAACATTTATTGGATTTACTCCAAGGAATACTTCTAAAAAAACAAACGTGAATGTGAGTGTAGCAGGGTGGACGTGAGTCATCATCAAACCGCAAGACGTTGAATTCACGACCTTCCGAGGGATACGCGAAGTGAAAAGCGAATATCACTCCTCATCGTTTACAGCGGCTCGAAAGGCATACGGTTCAAGAGAGCATGAATACCAGATTAAGAGGAGAATGAAACAATTTACAAAGTATGAATGTAGATGGGTAAAGGAGGACTGATAAAATGGGAAGTTATCCGCCATTTCAAAAATGAATTGAGCCTTGTCAGTGGGAAAGCATTTACGGTGATGTCTGTCGCCCCATACCTAGTTTTGCAAAGGTACCTTGTAGCTGCAGCTAAAACAGCACGATTATTCTAATCCAAAAAAACTGTTAAGTTAAATAATAGCTAATGACGAAGACGACGATTCCATGAGTGAAATGGAATTTTTTCTTTCTTCTGTTGCTCAGCCCAACTCTCTTTGCCCATACAACATGCACAACGATTCCCTATCAGGTAAAATTACTCGCCAGCTTCACCCATGGAATTCCTTGGTCTTTCCCCGTTGTCTTGTCGGCCACACACCCTGATGTAAGTTGTTATTCATTTATCCTTCGGAGAGTTAGAGGGATACCGGAGGTGAACGGGGGAAATTTGGCACCCGGTTCTTCCACCGACGAGCGATTTCGTATGCCGAATAAGCACGCAGATAGTAAACCCGACGCAGGAATGCGACGTGGCTCCCGGCTTGCCCAGGCACCCCAATCTTCTCCTTCATCATCGCCCGACCTAACCGTTCACGCCCGTGGACGTCATGAAACAACCCCCACGAAGGGCGCGCGGGCACGTACGATCGGAACAGCCGACCTCGACCTCGCACTTCGGTTGCTGCTGGTACCACGAGTTAAATGGAATGAGTGAGCGGAAAATCCCGCGGGTGATGCTTGCGCCATCTTTTCACCACTGGCCCCGTCTGGCTGGGAAAATTCTGTTTTGCCTAAAGAATCTTCATGTCATTTTGAATCGATAACTGGAATACCTCAAGAAAAAATAGAATCTCAAGATATAAATGAATGAAATATTAAAATAAAATTTTTATCATGTGATCGAGGGGACTTAAAGCACCGGAATAACTACATGAAACCAACCTCAACGGCGACGTCCGAGTCCTTCATGAATGTTAATACGTTAAAAAATTCCATTTTCAACGAATAAATTATCCAGGCTAAACCTAAACGAAATGCAACGTGTCATAATTGGTGAATTCGACGAGCACTTCCTTCTACTTGTAAATAAATTCCACATAGCTAAAGGGGATTCCTGCCCATAATAATAATACCAATAAAAAGTAACGCACACGTACATTCAACGTTAATGGGAGATTAATTCAGCCATCACTGAAAGTCTTCCAAATCAGAAGATTGCCAATTTAAAGATGTTTTTCCACCATTCGGTCTCTCATTTCTAGCAGTGATCTTTTAAGACGTTCATAAGAACGCAGACCATGGGTGGAAAAGCTAACCTCACTTTGGAAAATACTTATATGATTTAATAATATGGAATTAATAAGGAAAACCAAGACTATCTATTCTTCTAGTGATAATTTAAACTCGATGCATACGTTGTGGGTGTATGAATGTACTCCTTGCACCATTATTTCTTTTGCAATATCACAATAGCATTCGGTACCAACGGAATCTAACAAATTAAGAAGGATAAAAAGATAAGGCTTGAACAAACATTTTCACGAGAGAAAGCGATGGATTTCACATATCTCGTACAAGTACATTACCCATAAAAAAACGGAATTATATTTCCAACGTTATTGTTCGTTAATTTTCACTAGAAATGTCAGTCCGAAACATTGTGTCCATTATAGAACAGATGGACAACAGTCAAGCAGTTTCTGATTCACACTAACGTTTCCTATTAAGACTTTCTTTGGTTAATGAATTGCCTCATATACCAGAGAGAGTGGGCTCCATACAAAGGAGACATGAATAAAATTCGCCCGAAGTTCATACATTACCCTCATGTAACCTATAAATCTTGCCTTCCGCAGAGCCTGAAATATTACTGCGCTTTACCAGAGTAGGCCAGGCCGTCACCAGCCTTGTCTTTACCCTTTCTCTTCACTCTATTTCTTGTTCCGACCACCCACAAACCCTAGGTCATTGAACAATGCCATCCAATGACCTTTGCAATTGCAAGAAGTCCACAATTATGCTTACTCTTTTTCATTCAACGCGACGTAGACACGCTCCAATCCGCTAAGTGAATCATTTATTTTTTTAAAATAAAGTAAGCAATTAACATTTATGACGCATTCGATGCTAATGATTTTAAGAATATTTTATTTAAGCTTCGATAACCTGGAGGGTGAATGACGCATTTCTGCTGCCGACGCGAAATTATGTTTGTTCCGTAATTTCCCAAAGGCGTCTTAGTTCAACCAGCCGAATTCATTGCGTGCGACCGATATTATTCAATCTCTTATTCATGGAGAATCTGCAACTCCATTTGAGAGCCCAGGACTCTGCAAACTCAACACTACTCGGTATAAAAAAAATCGTGAGGAAAACACTAATTGTGGGCCCCAAAGAGTGAGGAATAGAAAGATTCAAACAAATATTGCAAGAAGAGTAATGAGTAACATTTTACGAGACAACGACGCCGAAGTCAACAATCTAGCGCGGGGCACATATTCATCAACAATTGTCCAACTGCTCATGTCTGGAAGTGTAGAGAAGCTGTGCTGGAGACCGAATGAGGGAAATTGACCGAGGGAGGAGACTTGGCCGAATGCTGCGCTGGTGGGCACTAGGATGCGTGAGGACGGAATAAGGCGGAAAAACGCACTGATACGCTAATGTCAGCGCGGAAGACGTGAGTACACACGAGGAGGACAGGTATTGAGAGTGAAGGCGGTTAAGGAAATAGTAGTAGTATAGGCTGAGCGCGGGCAGTGATGCTCTTGGGGGTGCTGGGAAAAAGGCAAACAAACGGTTTATGGCACACGCCCCTCGCAATACAGTCAAATGGGTGCTGAAGGGGAGGGTGAGGGATGTTGTGGAAGACATCTCCCCACCTCTTTCCCAATAGGCTCTCCCACCTTGACCACCCACCTCATTTTAACCCACCACACGAGTTGAGGTTTTCATTTCGCAGGTAATGAATGCCATGCCGGCGTGATCATCGTCTTCTTTCGTCCTCGTCCAAACAACGCTCCTCAACCTGGTCCCCCCCTTCCTCTTCTTCTTGGCACACCACCTTCCGGTCATTTCTCCCGAGACCCTCCAGCGAATTCCCCGAAGCGGATGCGCTTCACTTTCCTATGTCATTAAAACTTATTTCTCAGCGCTCCGGTCACATTGCTAATTTTTTTCTATCTGTATTTAATTTTTTTCACGGTAAAACTTCGCTAATGATGAGTCTCACGAGCAGGGTATCCAGATCATTGATACCTTCAAATTTTGGAGACTTCATTACAAAAAATAATCTCTTCTAGTGATTATCATTCGTTTTTTACGATATGGTTGAGAAAACCTTGATAAATTCATCAAAAAGCCGCCAGCTGCGTCGACCAGCATCACCCGTATTTTCTAATAGTCCCGGATTGTCAGGGATTGAGTGTACATTCTTAATTCTTTATCATCTGGTGCACAACTCTTGGCATATATGTATAATCTAAAACATTTTATTTTAAGCACATTTCCTTTGCCATAAAATTTCATTGGCTGACAAGGGAGCAGTTCAAATTTTAGGAAGCCGAAAAACGTCGTAATTTCGAAATCAAAATCTAAATTCATTAATTTAATTATGTAAAGGATACGTTATTCTAGTTATGTACTTCAGATTAATGGGTTTTGAAATGGCATTAGCTGCGAACTTAACATTAAAATATTTTAATGTTTTCATCTTAAACGTTAAAAAAAAATTCGAAATTAATTGTTTATCGTAATGGTTCAGTTTTTTTGCTTGTTCCTGCGCCCTTCTCCTTGGCTAACTTCTCCTTCCGACTAAATCCGACCTTGTTGCCGAATCACCAATGACCTTTCTCCTCCACTCGCTTCCAGTTACCCGTCGTTCGGCAACACACTCCGGTATCTCGCATATCCCTTTCCTCCTCTCCCCTCCCCTTTCTTCCCTGCACGCCCCTCCGTGTACCCCTCAGCACCCTGAAAGCCGCACCAAATCATCTTTCCGTTCGAACCCCACTTCACCTGTTTCCATTCTTGCCGTTTTTTTTTTGGAAAAGCACGAGAGATTGGGAAGAGGAGGAGCGCGAAGAGTTGGTTGGGTGCTGTTCAGCGTACACCGTTCATCAGAATTGCGGGATTCGTGTGCACCAGACTGCATGGGCGAGAGGAGAGTCCGTTGCAAGCGTGAGGACGGAGGAGGGAACGGGGCAGAGAGGAGTGGGAGGTACATCTGGCTTCATTAGACTAGCTCCAGCTATGTAACCATACTGTCAATCTAATGACTTCACCTTAAGTGGTTTACCGATTTGAGGTAGGTTTTGGAGTGTCCATTACAAATATTCCATTTCGTCGTGGCCAACCTCCACCGTAAACTCCTACTCGCCCCAAATATATTTTTTTCTAGTGTCCATGCTTTCTATCTACGACCTCGTACCTTCTTTCGCCTCAAGAAGCCTATTTTCTTCCTTACATTTAACCGCTTTCTCCTTCCTATAGCGATATTCAGTGCCAACGAGCTCGTATGATCGGAAAAAATTTCCGCACCACAAAACTACCCGCTCTTACAATCATTTGTTCCATTGATAAACTTCACTGTACGACACAAATTGCAACAATTCCCTGAGGAATGAAGTATTTTCGAAATGCTATCGCTCGTAAAATTAAGGAATGTGCAGCAGGTTATATCACGGCTTCCGTTTGCTTGCAAATAAGGTATAAAACGAATTTCCATTAAGTTGAGCTAAGAAACCACATCTTTCTTATAATTCATTAATTCTATAATAATATAATTCCGATATATTAAGCGTCACTTCCCCAGGAAGGGATGTTGGTCGTTACAATAAATTCATCTCTATATGTTGGTTGTTAAAACCATACCAATAACATAAACATTATTCCCATGCAAAATAATGCATCATCATTTGATTCCGGATAATCGGTATTTTTTACGCAATCAAAATGATATCCGGCCGAGAAGAGTAGTTTTTGTAAAATACAACTGGGTTAATTCAATCACGACATTTTATAATCGGGTTTGTCAATTAACTCAAGTAAAAGCAATATTTTAAAAAAAGTTCTGATCAAGAGCTACACAGTAACCTGATGCCTAAAACGCTATCGATTGAAATTAATTACAAAATAGTTTTGGTTCGCGATTTTCTCTGTAATAATAAAATAACTACTTCTGAGAAATAAGTCTCCGGGATCTCTAAGGATGTTGATCGGTGTTCTGTTACGCTTGATTAAAAACCAAGGGCAACATTTGAAAATGAATATCAAAGTAACCAAGTATAATGTGGCGCTCTTATAAAGCGATTTTGACAATACTACAATAGGAATATCTGAACACATTGCGCAGCACAAACTTAATGAAAAAAGAAATACCACCGCCCATTCACCTACTGACCAGCAAGGGAATATTGATGAAATTTTAGCAGACCCAATGAAAAAATTGCGAGTTGTGAGTCACAATTTTTCACGAGTCAAATCGGACCGATCCGCGTATTGGTAAAACATTCTAATTAAGGCGAATATATACGCATTTGCCATAAAGAGGAACCAGGACGGGGACATTTGTAATTAACGAAAAGCATTGCAATGAGCGGTAACGGAAAAAATCTCAAATCGAATTATTTTTCGAGGGGTGTTAACCGTTTCACTCGAAATCGATTATGGGCGGCGATGTAAATGGATGAGAAAATATTTAATGCGCATCGGGTCACTCGCTGTCCACCGCCACATTAACCGCTGCCAGTCAACCCCCTTCCCACATCTCCCTCCCGCCGCACCCGGCGTGAAAATGAACCTCACCCTTCCACAGGGCACATGTAACATGCTAACCTATGCAAAGCCATCTGCCGGGTAACCCGGGTCGCGCAATACCGTTCTCCTTTTCCCAACCCTTCTAATCTTCCACGACATTATTCAGCATAACGGCCCTTGGGCCCATCCCTCCTCCACGCCCTCCCGCCTTCTCCGTCAGTTGAATGACTCCCAGCCCCTGTTGACCCCTTCAACTACGATCCACACACAGCCCTCCGACCCTTCCCATTTTCTGCACCCCATCCCTATATTTGTGCCAGCACTCCTCGCCCCGGAAATTAACACCTACACAACCCGCTACGCACGCCCTTAACAACCAGCAGACCAAAACTCCGGTGAAGTAGTCACTGTATTTTGGAAAAAATTCAAGACAAACAATTAGAAATGCCACAATAAAGGGAGGGATGAATGGAAGTCACTAAATAAGACGGGAAAGGAGAGAATGAGGGAATAATTCGCCGGAATTGAGAAATTGAGTGAAAACTCGAGGAATGGACAAAGAACGAAGCGGTGATGAGAAATTTAAGAAAAGAGGTGGGCATGACATTGAATTAGAGATGAAGTGAGAATTTAGATAGAAGAAAACAAACATCCCCATTTTGGATAGAAAAGAAAAGCTGTTTGCACGTGAAACACTACCAATTTACGATGAGATCACATAAACGTTAAGTATTTACGAAAAATTAGATTAACCCGTTAAAAAACTAATATGCACAAAAAACACCCGGCGGTAACAAAGAGCTTACCTATATAACTGATTAGAATTAATTAAACAATAGGGGGTGCACTTGTCCGGTGGTAGAATAGAAAGATACATTTATTTTGTATGCTACATTTATATTTGCTTTAGATCCTATTTGAAAATACTTCTAAACTACTTCTTAATTAAATCATTTTTTATTTGGAGCGAGTAAAATAATGAAGATGAATAACGAATATCGTTCCACAGTACTTATTCAGTTGCAAGGAAGTTTTTGGTAGTGTCCATTAAATTAATTGCGGTATTGATGCATTTCTCCCCAGTTTAATGAAGTTTCACCCTCGGTATGCAGCAGAAGTGAGTAATTTCCCAATGAAACTGGTCGTGAATAAAGGATAAGTGTCTCTAATTGGTGGCGTAGGGAAATGTGTCAAGGGACTGAAAGTCAAACAATTCAACTGAAATCGTTACAGATTCAAATTTAAGAGCGAAGTTTTGAACTTCAGACCTTTCCCAAACCCCTCGAAAACAATTAACGTGTCTTCACCAGCGTGTAATCGTTTAATCTACATCTACATAATACCCCGCAATCCGCCGCAAGGGTGGGTGGCGGGGGGGGGGGAGAGGGGGTATTAGGTCACCATCCGTAAAAGAGAGTAATTTAAAGTACTAACATTTATTGGCATGAAACTAGTAAGCCAAAAACTCACTCATCTGCTACGAGAATTGTAATCATAACAATGGATATATGTGTATGCGCATCAGTTTTGAAAGAGAGACCGCGTTATACTATTCGTTATCGTGCAGCTGAATGCGACATTATGCTTACTGACGGAGTCAGTGAAAACTCGAGGAATGGGAAGTCTACTTACTAAGTCCCAAATTTGAAAAAATGTTACAAAAATCTCAACCTTTGGCGATAATAGGACATTCGTTTTCCCTCAGGAAATAAATTACACCACCCTTGATATTTGTTTCTGAAAACATTAACTGGGAGCAGCTTTCTCCTCGAATTACTAATTACATCCCAATATGACAAACTTCTTTATTTATGTACCATGTCATTCGTAACGCAAGAGATGTGTGATGCACTGCACGGCTTATCTATCAAGGTTATTGTAATTCGGCGCTTAATTCTGAGCATTAAACGAGCATAACACAAAAAACAAACACAACTAATAATAGGTATCCATATGAGTTCCGAGGAACTCTTTTTCTTACCCCTGCCTACTTTGTTCACCCTGCTCCGAAATTGGAGTCACTAAAATTATCAGCGGAAAACCACTTCAGCGACCACACAAAAGTTGGACATTGTCATACTCGGAAATAAGTATTTCCGTCTTTACAATCGAAGTTCAAGAAAAGAGATATACAGGCGAGACGAGACATGAAACTGCAAATACCGCACCGCACAGGCACTTTTATCTCTGGACGCAACGCTTCCGATACGCTGCTGATTAAAACCACAAGCAAACTAGCAAAAACCTTCCTTTTATACATTTCAAGGTCGATCTCAAATTGGTAAATGTAGAAAACATTTTTATCTCCCTAACACGAATGATGTAATGCCTAACGTTACAGGGAAATGCACCCACGGAGTGCGTGGAACAGGGAGAGATAAGGATTAATTACCGCATGAGCAGACAAACACAGATCGGTACAATCCATCGCCAAGTATTCTTCTTCTTCGTGACACTCTGCAAGCAACCGCTACGATGTATGGTAGGAATGATTGACTCAACAAAAAGCATGACACATTAAAAATTAAATTTTTGTTAAATGTAGATTACCAATGAATACATGAAACCTGGGCAAGATAGGCGAAGGTCGAGGCTAATTTAGCTTAATGGAGACCAAAGTACGTCGTTTATCCTAAATTCTTTTTTATAGAACGTATTATGGTCATATTTAACCAATATATTCAATTCGTTACAATATGGCACTGATCCTTAATACCCAACGTAATTTCATTACGAAATGTGTGCATTTATTCAAAAGATTCTAAATCACTCATAAAACTAGTCCATAAAAATTAATTTGTTCCCAACATACGAATTTCCACATACTCGTACGAGGTGTGTTCAGAAAATAACGGGAATTTTTAAACTTAGCGGGCTTGGAGAGAACAATTGTCAAATTTGTTTATTATGTTGGTATCCATGGCCTTATTTTCAGTTGTATTCATTGTTTACTTTGTCTGTGGCAGCCGCTAAGGTTAGACGTGTTTTTTATGAACTCGGCGATTTTCGTTTGCTAAAAAAAATGGATGATGCGAGGCCATTGATACGATTATTTTTTCCGAAGTGGGAAATTGTTTTTTAAGTTATATCGCGAATGCAATTTTATGGTAGTGTTCCTATTTTATATCGATTAAAAATTCGAGCGCAATTCTTCACATAGCCAGTTTCATTTATTGCCAGTAATTAATCATCGTAAATTAACCATTAGGTGGCTTGCTTAAAATTGAATAACGATGAATTTAAATGTTCTTTTCGCAGATTTTCGTACTTCTGTGACATAGAAGTAACAGAGAATTAATTATCTTTTATATCAAACTCATTCTACATACTTCACCTAAGTTTAGGCTAAAGAAGATACGCGAATAAAACCGAAAACCAAGATATACAGGTACCTGTATGTATGAAACCACTTGTGAGCGATTATTTTCACAAAAGAGTCAGTAACAGACAATAAGCAGAAATAATGCTAATTACAAATTTTGTATTCTATTTCGTAACACATTTTCGAACATTAAGCAGGAAATCGATAAAATAAAACCACACTTAGTCTAGTGTAACTTCCTGTAGCTATATTTTGGCCATTACCCATAACTTTGGTACTCGTAATAATGCGGTTCCTTACTCACTACTTAACCTTTTCAATTAATTTTTCTCTGGTGAGAGCTTATAGTTCCATATAGTTTGCTATGATGATGAAACAAGAAGCCCACTTTTAAAACAACATTTACGAAATAAATCCTTTGGCCAACATCTATCCGTTCAAACCTGACATCCACTTTTGTATAACGTTCCGTTGACTAATCATGGTGGTCAACAAAATATAATACTTAATTTCCATCACTTTTCCAAGTTTGGAAGGTTACCACATAAATAACAAGCGAAACTGGAGCAAGTATCTCTACGAAAATTTAAACCACTTCCAGAAACAAATTTCGTTTACCCACTGTTTTAAACTACGGTAAAAACAATTTCAAAATAAAGACTGACGAAAAGAAAATAGGAAATGAATGAAATCCCGGATCGGAAAAATTGTCAGCACAGTGCACAGGCACTTCCAAGTGGAGGGGCGCGAGGAACTTCACGCGGTACACGGGCTACTTCAAAAGGAGTACTTAGAATAGTGAAAGTGGCATTTGGGAATACTTGGATTTGGTGTCGCTTGTGCCATGCTGGCGAAGTCCAATAGATTACTGCAAGATTTAGCTTTAAATGCTGAACATATACGGGAAAAGCTGGTATATCGCCAGGCATTCCCTATCCTTCATTACTTATAAATGTCAACGAAAATCATTAGACCATCCAAACCATTGTATTTCAATGAAAATAAACGATAAAAAGGACTTCCACAGGATAATGCTATTGATATAATCATTACTGTTTACATTTGGCATATGTCACTCTACCTTTGGTTTATTTTGAAAGTATTTTGCTGACAAAAAGGATTTGATTGAAATATATTTAAAAAATTTTTTATCACTTGAAATATCTCTGAATCCCCGCACAAGCCCCTAGCTGTTCCTCGAGTATTTTCCTGTTGTGAGGGTTTTCACTTTTCCCAGATTTTCTTCCCACTGACCACCGTCTGAATACAAAATTACGACTGAGATACGATAGTCATCGTTGGGAGCCACAGCTGTAAGTTATGAGAAATAGTATTAGCAAAACAGTGAGGATTACCGTAAAAATGCATGCATTTTATCGTTAAAGAGTGGGCTTAAATGTATCACTTCCAAAAGACACACTAACTTATTCACTGCAAATTCAGAATAAATCTAATTACTTTGCAAATATGAGAGTTTACGTCTTTTGGAAAAAAATATGGTATCTCTACTAAAACAGGTGCACGAGGATAGAAGATAAATACAGGAGGCCACGCCTTCCGGTGGAAGCGGAAGAAAGGATGCTTGTGTGAGAAAAACGCGCGACGCATTTTTCCACCAACATCCTCTTCCATCATCCACTACTACCATCTCTCTCATCCCCAATAACTCTCCCTTTTGCCTTCTACGCTACCCCATATTAACTTCCCTAGCAAAGGCTAAACGCCAAGCGGATGGGGAAGATAGCTCATCATCATTAGCGTAAGAGAGATGAAGGAGGAAAAGGGAGAGAGCGGAGGGTTTAGGAACGAGCGCAGAGAAGGAAGGATGCCTCTTAAAACAGGTTGATCCAGCTGGCTTGAGGCTTATGTTGGTCCAACCACCAAGTCTGCGGTTTCAAATCTTGTGTATGGTGTTGTTTACATCGGTGTAAATATGTATACATTTACGTAAGGTAATGTACGTATGCGTGTACACATATGTATAATGTAGAGAGTGAGGGTGACATGCAATGATGCTCTTTGCTCGACCCAAATTATTATTGCTAGAGAAAAGGATAAACCGAACGGCTTGAATGGGCACGGCCCTCGAGGTTTTGTCTAATCTCAATTTACTTCACCATCACCGTGAAAGCGGTGAAAATATTTTGAATCATGATAGAGGTCTTACCTTTACAAACCCATTGAACCTACTCTTAAGTAATTAGGGTCTCCAAATTCGGCGTTTTCATTTAGTGCATTCCTTAACACAGAAAAGTTTTCAGGAAATGTTACGAAAAGGTTTCAGGGCAACGTTAACTTTCGCTAATTAGGCATAATTCGGAATATACTGCTTGTATATAAGATCCTCATGATGTTGGGTTGATGGCCGCATTAAATCGCGTGCAGCGTAGAAGAGTTAATTTGAAAACGTTTTTATAATTAACTGGGTAGGGCATCATAACTATCAGAGGAAATACGTAGGGAATCACTCACGGAGCGAACGCTTAATTGCATATTAAATCTTTTGCATATCCTTAAATAATTTTGTTCGACCACGCTAAGGGGGGGAGGTATTTCGTGTCAAAAGTAGCCTATGTGTAATCACCCCCTGCCACATCTAAAATCAGATTTTTAGTATTATCGTCACATTTCTCCAATACTCCTAATAAATCCTAAGTTTTGCTAACTTGTCCATATATCCTCCATATATTTGTCACCCAGGAGAGGTCATGAATAAGGGCAACAGCCCCGAGTATCGTAATGCAGTCTTAACTTTCTATTTCGATATTTTTAATGAAATAGGAAGCCGAGGAGGAACTACTTATGCTACAAAAATTCATCATTACACACTGTTTCAAGTTGGAATCTAATTGCTATTAGCCGCACCAGTGTTTAATGCACTAAAGTCATCGGCTATAGGCACATTATCCTCAGAAATACACACGAATACCTCGGTAAACCGTCGCATCGTCGAAAAATAATCGAATATCACTTTAAATCATTGGAGTTAATATCGTTAATGTAAAAAATGAATAAAAGAGGTCCGATAACACTTCCCCGGGGAACACCCGAAGTGACTTTAACTACATTACATCTAAAACCATCTAAGAACATCCCTGATACGCGACGATAAAAATCCTTTAATTCGGGAACTAATTCATTCGATTGATTATAGGTATGGAATACACTTCAGGTCCACATTTATATTCATTAGCGATGTCCGTTTCACACCATAACGGTAGTAGTATCAGGAAGAGGGAATGAAACAAGGACAACCTTACCAGAAAGAGAAAAACTGACTCCGGTTAATGCGAGACTAGTAATCCAAGGCCAAAATATAAAAATCCGAGGAAGAGAGGAGCGAATGAGGATTTCGTGAACGTTGAGATGTGAGGAAACCAACACGTGGGGAATAGATTAGAAATTCAAGCAAGAAACTTTGACTACTTCCACCGAAATGAGAAAATTACGGGGGCATGCCGTGAAAGAGCAGGCGAAACTCGGGAAATAAAGAGTTGGTGTGAGAGAAAAATAGAGGGGGAGGCACGGCGAGCTGGAAGAGGGGAAACTCGGAGGGAGGAATGGAGAATGTGGGCGGGACACGGAATGGGGGCAGCAGGCAGCCGGAATGGGGCTAAGAGGTGAGTCATCATCTTCGACAACAACCGCGCCATCTTTGGCACTACGGTCCCGAGAAAATATTTTCACCGACACTTTCCCTCATCTTCCATATCTATATGACGTAATCCAATGACTTATTTCTCTTTCACTGCGGATCTTTTACTGAAGTGGCATCCATTTAACCATCAAGAAGACAACGGGAATTCCACCACCAAAACCGGTGCGAGGACTGCGAGTACGTATATTGAACGACAAGGTTTACCAGTTCCTAATTGGAGGAATCCCGGATATTTGTTTCCTGAGCGATAAGTGTCGGGCATAACAAGCTTCTATATAGCGAGAAAGGTAGGTACGAGAGATAGTTGACTAACCTGATTACGCGAGAACAAGAGGTGGAAGCCACTATTTCGGTTGTAAGAAAACCACAATCAGCAGCATAGAAGGTTTAAGAGTTAAGCCCATTCTAAAAACTAAAACAACAGAACTACAGATACCGAATCTGACACTTGCCAACAAATATAATAATTCCCGGCGATTCACTCATTCGGTTCTTCATTCAATGATGAAAATGGTGGGCGAATTACAGAGAGCGAAACCCTACGCGTGAAAGACATGTTATCAGCCATCGACATTGATTGCATGATTTTATACCGATAAACCAATATATCACTTCACCATACTTTTGAATTTATTCTAAATTTACAACACAGTAAATAACAATTATGCAAGTGAACGCGACGTTAAAAATGAGACAAACCACCATAAAATAAACTCATGTTTTTCCAGAAGTTCTTCTAGGGCACATTCATCAACATTCTTCTTTCCAATACGCACCCGTCTACCAGTTTATCTTTCTCTTCAGTGAGCTACCACCACACCTTTCCTCTTTTTTTGTCTACTTCCCTCCGATGAGTCGTGAGAATTGCCAATACACGATTTTCGCACAGAAATCGCAACACGGGACAAAGAGGATTGACCAACTTGCCCGACTTACTCCCTTTAGCAATGGAACCCGGAATGTCCGCTCACCCAAGGCAGAGTGACCAATCGCTCTGCGTGCCCATTAATTTTTCCGTGAAACGAAATCGGGTACAAGGGGCACCACGTGTTCACTATGAGCATGAAGATTGATTGAGTTTAGAACAAAAAAGTTTGATCATCACGTTTTGCTCTGCAGGATAACTACGTACTATTGAACAAGGAAAATGTACATATAAATATTACACATATTTTATAAATTATGAAGTCATATAATTACCTAATTATACGTCAACAAAGAAACGAATGCTGGAATTGCGAAGGTTTAAATACTTCTTGAATCATTATAAAGGCATTTTAAGTCAATACACACTCTGATGTTCAGCACTAGAGGCGACGCACTGAATTTAGCTTATCAAATTAAATTATTCCTCCTTTACTTCTATTTTTCTTACAAAGCAAAGATCTCGCAAGTCCTACATACTACTCGAAATCAGAATGGGGTTCAGAGAGAATACATATTAGGAATAATTTCAAGTTTATTGACCATTGGCCATAAGGGAGAAATATACCTCCGTCGTCTGAAGTATATGAGAAGAAAGGATGCCCCAATTTTGTTCCGATGAAGATAGCGCTGTCTGTCCACACTTCCTCCACTCTACTACCCACGTTATTAGTCCCCATCCCGTCTGTCTTTTTCCTGGCGTTCAGTCCACAGTGAAACAAGAGTCCGAAACTCCGCACTTGAAATGTGGCAGGTGCTGGAGACCCCTCCGCCCCTTGCCCGGAGAGAGCTGATTACCCTACGCCGTGACCCATTTTCATACGCCCCTCCGCAAGCACGCGAATCCTGTCGAACGAATGCGATCTCAGAAAAATACTATAAAATTCTTAAAAGAGATGAAAAATTGGTTTACACCTAGGCGGATACATTGATACCGGCAAATAAATAAAAAAGACATGAGACACTGAAAAGTTTAAATAAAGACCGCGATCGTACAACACTATTGTTACGTCTATATTAATTAGTCGCAGTTTGGGGTAGGTTTTGGGTGGACCCGCATTGAAAAACGATACAAATTATCAGCGAATAAATCATTACTAAATTAAGCATATCGGTTCGATTAAATGATATCCTTGATTCTCATTTTCAGCGAGGATAATCCCCATCGAAGTACTGATATCTCGCAGTTAGGGCTGACGAAATCTAATCCCGCATTCAGATTCCAACGAGCTTCTAAATATTATTTAGGTTAATGACCCTTGGTAGGAGTTTCGCTTGCCAGTAGAATCGATTATTCTTTCGGCGGGATTTGAATACTGTCAGAAAATTGATGCATGCGATACGAATTTAGATTAGAAAAATATGAAAACGTAAAACAACTCAATTGATGGCTAGGTTCACCGGAACGACCTTAAGGGATAGAATGCTTATGTCATATCGAGCTACCTCCTTAAAAGACTATTTTTCCAATCAAGGCGAAACAGCAACAGTTACCTAAAACATTAAAGTCTACCATTCCAAACAAAGGTTGAGTCTCAAAGATTACGCCTTCCATCACATCTTTTATACTTAATAAACTTTATAATTACGTATCCGGGTAACCTACCTATGCACACTATTTAATTCCGAAATTGAAACTGCGTATTGAAACACACTATGTCAGAACTGGATAAAATGCAATCAATTATCAACAGCCACATAAACGAAAATCATGGCAACATACAAAAACATTTAACTGAAGTACAATTTGGAGAGATGGACTCTATTAATAATTCAAAACCTAAATTAAACTAGATATTTTCCGCATAATTTTAGAATACAGAGATCCCAGTGCTCTTTATACTACAGTAAACCAGAGGAGACTACCGTAAACCAAAGGGAGTTCAAAATTAGTGGCGGGGGAGAATGGGGAGGATCGGGTCGAAATGAGCGGAAGTGACGCGATGCGCAGGATGAAGTCTCTCCGCTCGGCTATTTCCTTTTAATTGGCTCGATGAGCGAAAGAAAGGCAGTCGGATATATCCATGGAAAGTTTTTATGAAAGGTATAAACCGTTCAGATAATTTATTAATTCTTACCACATTTCTGCGGCGTGTACACTTAACTATTTATAATTAGAAGTAGTGACAAGAGGTTTAATCCGCAAACTGGTTACATTGTTGAGAGGAGGTGGGATTCCCAACAAGTTAAGCGCCATTTAAAATACGTCGTTTATCAGGCGTACTCTCGCGAAGCAGACACATTACTTGGCTCATACACTGAAAATATTACTTCCGTCTCATAAGTTTTTTTTCAATTTACATTATGTATTTTATCGAAAAATCTGAATAGTGAGAACACATTAAGGAAAATAAACTAAACTTTTAATGCGTTAATTTTTTATGTAACCTATCCGTAATCAGTACACGCCTAATGACACGCGTGTAGATGCTAAGACCGAAACCGCCACCGAGAGTGCAAAAGACAACTATTTCAACGACTAGAGGAGATCTGCGGTGCTGATGTATAAATTGTTACCGCGCTGCGAGCGAGATGGCAAGACCGCGTAGCTCGATTAAGAGAGAGAGACAAGGAGATGGATATAGCGCACATGGGAGAAGGGTGAAAACAATAAAGAAAGGGCATTCGAGGGGCGATAAGGGGGGCGGAGGACGGGAAATTCGAACCGTCGTCGGGATGATTCCGGTACAGGCGATGAGGAAAGGAATAGAGGTGTGACGAGAAGGGATGAGAAGCAGGTGAGTTAAAAGGAGCGATGGGAAGGCAAGATGGATGTAGTCCGGAGACGAGAGAGAGGGGAAGCAGTGGGGCCACTGGAAAGAGGGAAATGGGGGGAATGAGGATAGAAGATGGAGTGAGGCATTGAGAAACGATGGAATGAGTGCGGGGGGAGAGAGACAGAGAGAGAGAGACGATAGAGAAAAGTTCGAAAATGGAATGAGTGAGACAGAACAACTAACAAAGTGGTGGATAGGTGAGGAGGGGAGTGAGGAGACAAGGCCCGCCCGCCTTCCCATATCCCCCCACACGGGAGAGCGGTAAAAAAGTGTCGATGGGGAGGAACGGAATAGGAACATGGCAGGTGCGTCCAATAACGCCCAGTCGACCTTTCCTTCCTACGAAATGAGTTGGTGTGGGCAGCTGAGGAGAGAAGTTAAAGGAAAGACGCAAGAAAGGATAAGGACGGGAGGCTAACTGGGAGCGGACGAGAAAAAGCAAAAAGGAGAGCGATATACGGTAAGCGAAAGAGGCGTAAGCTGTGCTCCTCCACGAACTAAAACTGGCTTTTGATCCCTATATAAACCTACATATATATATCGCTAACACCTTCCCGGTAACCGCTGGTCAGTTAGAAGTGGAAGCTGGGTTTTGAGCGAGAAGGTTGATAAAAGGCCGGGAGCTCCCTGGTTGTGGCGTATCATGAGCATACAGGTCTCTCGGGTTCCTTTAGCGGATGGGAGAAAAAAACATTTGGGTGACTTTTTACACGCTTTTCGCGCAAGGAAAAAAAGTATTCAACTTTAACTGGATTAGGCTGAGGAGTAAAATCGATTATATCTGTCGATTCACATGTCATTCCATAAATTCAAAATTATAACAGTCACGATACATCACTCGGGTCGGAGGCGAATAAAAAGGATTAAGTACCCCTTATCTTCCTCCCTTTAGTGGGTACCTGACTTCATCTGCGGCCTGTGCCCCATGTTCCTGCTGGCGGTAACTCACCGTTGCATCGACCTTAGGCAAGGTCTCGCACGGAGAACGGAAAAGTCTCCTCTCTTCCATGCCACCCAGATGCTAAATACTTGTATGAACACCGGTTACTTGCGGTGATTGGCCTCGATTCTTTCTTTTTTCCGCCGCTTGTACAGCAAACCACCCCGCAAATGTAAGGCTATTTCACTGCATAGAAATAACAATGTTGACACGCATCTGAGTAGAAAAAAATAGGAGTAACCAAGCATTATCTACAAACTATAGGTTGTGACAGATGCGAATCACTGCTGCACCATAATATTTTAAACTATGGTCCTACCACAGGTTTCAATTATGTATGTTTAGGAATGTACAAGATTCATTAAATAATGGAGAAATATTATCAAGGAACGGATGAAAAATTTAATGAGATCAGTTAACAAAATAATTCATGAAAAATATTCAATGATAGAAACTCGCTTAGTGATATGAATGCGTTTCAAATCGACCCAGATAATATGGACCACAAAAACATTACAGGGGACAAATATTTTCGACGCCATCACAACAACAAAATAGTACATTATAAAAAAGACGAAATTGACCAGTAAAATTATGCTTAATAACTTTACGCCTAGGTGTTACATTTGAATTCTCACATGTAGTTTCCCAAATCATTACGCTACAAAACATACACTATGAAAGGAAAATAATAGAGGTTAGTTATATCAAATTGGAGCTCCACTTGTCAGATTTATCATATTCGCAGACCGTGACTACATCAAGTAGGAAATATGAATCCATACAGACACACATCTATTCATGTTTATACACATATATATATATATATATATATATATATATATATATATATATATATATATATATACAAACACACAGTAATACATACGCACATTCGATACCATTTCTGAAAAAGTAAAAGGAAGGTATCCACCTTACAAAATATTGCAATGTAGCGTAAATAAATGTACCATGGCGTTGACAAGGCACATGCATCACCCAGGGCGAGAGGAGGGCATTGTTGCACGGCTAAGGGGGAAAAGTGCAAACGTGTCCGTGAGCCACGAATCCCTACGCCTAACCACAGCCGCTCAGCGAAAAGATAACGCGTGCAGAGAAAGAAATGCTTCCATAAGGAGAAGAAATCACGTGATCGAACCTGTGGAACAACGGCGTAGCCAGCCGCTCATGCCATGCAGTGAGCAACTTCAACTGGAAAAACAGGTGAATTCACGGTGGACCAAGGAGAGGCGGTGCTCCCTTTCAACCGCGAGAAACATGCGACTGTTTTTCTTTAAGAATCAGGCAACTTCTTCAAAAGGATAGGCATACTATATACTTGAAGCATAGATGGGATAATGTGATAAGGGATTCATACCTAGGATCAAAATAACCAAAAAAGAATTCACTCACTGGCAATTTCCTCTTCTGCCTCTCACAGAAAACTAAATATATCCCGGGCATAGATCTCCGACTCGATGAAAAATTATGCATCAGGGATAAGCCTGGTCTACATGAAAGGTTTGTATTAAAAGTACGGTATCAATGTTTTCCTGTCGTGTGCGTGAAGGGCTGAATTTAGACCGTCGAATAAGTGAGTGCATGATTGAAGATCGTATTGGCCTTGATAAGATGACAGTGCACACTATCACTGAAAATTTGGTGCTGCGAAAGATGGGCGTTAAACTCGTCCAAGATGTCCTGACGGAATACCATGAGCAGAGTCGAGTGTCTGCTTGCGAAGACCTTTTGCGACGACATCGCGACGATTCCCCAACCACCCTCGACTTGGTACCAGCAGACTATTTCCTCATCCAAAAAGTGAAATCCTCCCTCAAAGGACACCACAACGGGACCCTAAGCGCAGTCAAAGAAGCTTGCACGCATACCTTTAAGGACCTTCCGGCATCCGCCTACCAGGGAGCCTTCGAGTCGTGGAAAAGCCGCTGGAAAATGTGGGTCGACGCTCAAGGGATGAACATGGAAGAATTTTAAGGCTTGTTGCGATATCTGAAACAAATCTACTTTTTTGATACTTTCTATACAAACCATGTAATTATTCTACTCATATTGTTTCATCAAAATCTGCTTACAAAAATGAGTATAAATTCAAGTAGTTGGCATGCGATCATACGTGCTTAATTGCTGACTAGAATCCTGTTCTAATAATGAAAAGTAGTTATTGCCATGATCCATGACACTTTCTTTGTCATATTCTTAAAGGTAAAATACCGTGTATGATTGAGGTCTCAATAATCACAGGAAATAGTTTAGAAGCGAGGGCATGCCATGTACTGTACATGAAGCGAGTACTGTGCATGAAAGAATGCCTTCAACTTCTAAACACTACCCACAAAAAATGTATCATCAAACATGTACACTTATACGTAAGTAGCACTTCACTTAGCGCTATTGATGAGAAGGTAGACTTTAAAAAATCATAATGAAATTACTAACAATACATTCAAAAAGAAAAGCACCGTTGAATAAGGAGTAATTTAAAACAGATTACACTACAAAATATTCACTGAATAGTCAGACAACCCCGGACGAGCGAGAAATCTCCCTTCGTCCTAGTACGTCGTCGCAAAGTTACACGTACGGTACTAACACGTGCATGGCATAAGAAAGTCTATTCGAACTGGTGATACTCCAGCATTCGCAAGACTGAAGATAACCATCCATCCGGTTGAAAGGCTACTCGAAATGCCCATACATAATAGTTGTAAAGCAGTGAAGCGTGGTTCAATTGAGAATCAAAAGATATATATCCATCCTAGCTGACGAAAAAACCCAGTATTCTAACTTCCATTTTCGGCACGAATTCACGAGCCATTATTTTGGGGGGAGGGACTGGTGGAGGATACGAGTGCCCCGCTGGAGAGAAGGATTGCGAACCCGGATTTCTAAAAACACGAGAACACGGGTATATTCAAACCCGTCCACATGGGTGTCGATAGCTTGATTTCCAAAAAATATAGACCACAAACATAAGCAATGCCCACTTTGAGAGGGGAAATGAGATTCTATAACAAAAATGTCAACTTACCCCACGAGGAAAAATTAGTGTTAGTCCTGGGTATGGGTTTTATGTCACTCAACAACGCTCGTTTGCGTGAAATGGTTGGCGCACATTTATTCCGTTATCAACCATGAAATTCGCATTTTATTCATGTAAATAAATCCTACATTACTTCAGCTACTCAGGGGCATCACATAAAAAATAGTCAGGAGCTCAACCCACCTGCATGTCCTGGTAACTTGCCAATTTATCTTTATTGTTTAAATTTAAAGTTACAACTTCAAATGATGCTCCCGCTATCATCAGCTTTGTCTGAAATAACTCAAATAATCACATACCTGAGTGGAAAATGCAACACTGGTTACGTAAAATTGCCGTAACGATGAACCGGTTGTTAGGTCCTCTTTCCCTATGAAATGACGCAACTATATGCACACATTATGAAACCTCCTCGGAAGCGCACGTCGTTTTCCCTCCTGAGGTAATCAAAGAAAAAGAAGAAAATAACGATACGTGAGGCTACTGCCGTCAATTATCTTACCGACGGGGATGTAATTAGGGAAGAAATCAGGCCAGATGCCATGTAGGGATCATTATGGGTAAATATTAGCCTATTTCCTGATACTCTTCCGACAGAGCGGTTAACATAATCACCTCAATTGAACTGAAAGGCAACCATTGGTAAAAAAATATCAGCTGGAGAACATTCCGCAAAAGAAATGAAATTATTGGAAAGGATTCTTGTTCTTCGGAGTGATCCATTATGCCGCTGAATTTTCGGAGTCGTTGGGCGCAGTTTGTGAGCACACGTAAGGATTCATGCCTAGGAAGCCAGTCGATACATACTATTCACATCTTACATTTTTCAGACTCAAACTGATTAAATCCCAAATATATTAAGGTAACAACGCAATAATGCCGGCATTTAAAAAATACCACATGAAGGCTCGTGATTCTTTCTAAAGCAGCAGTTCAATAACTTACCTGGAGCAGGGAACGACACAAGTAAATCCCATTTACTATTTCATAAATGCCGTTTTGGTAGAATGAGAAAAACATGACATTAAGAAAGTACGCGCCCTATTTAGTATTAGCTGACTTATTCTACGAGTATAATATTCTTGTTAGCGCATGTAACTATGGGGGAAATGAAAAGACTGACTGGTAACAGGATAGCTTGGAAGACCTTCTAAAAACCAATCCTCGGACTGCTAACCCGTGATGACGATGATCTTACGAGACCGCCGCCACCAAGGTGGATGCCAAGCATAGAGCTCAAGTCGATAGGACCACAGATGGAGGGCACAATCTCACTCTGTGGCAACCTCTTTTGTCCACCTTCGAATCCCCTTCTTCCTCGTGTCCCGGGGACTACGAAACCGCATCGGGCTGACTTCAGATGTGAGGGTTAGATATGTGACCAGCAAAAAAGGGGAAGCGCGGAGATGCAGGGACAGAGAGAAGAGAACGGAAGAGGGAGAAGCAGAGAGAGAGAGAGAGAGCTAGGTTAGTCGCACTACTCGTGATGTTGGCGGGAGTAGAGGAGGGAGGAAGGTGTGAGACGCGAAGGAGAGAAATTGAGACGGGGGCGGTTGGATGTGTGAGGGGGGGAGGAGAATAGGGCGAAGGAGGAGGAGGGAAGTAGGCACAAGACTACGTCTCTACTGCGCAGTTAACTCCAGGTATGCAGGCAAGCAGTTAGTTGGGTCTCTTTCCCTCTCTGTCTCACTCTCTCCTATATAACAACCCTCCCTCACTCCTTTGTGGCCTACTTAAGACACGATTGCAGCGACCCGAGCTCAGGAGAGGAGAGCCTCAGCAAGGTGTAGGGCAGATTAGGATGGGGTGCGCGATTCAATTGGAGGGGAAGGGAAGGAAAAGAGTGGGATGCAAGGAGAGGGTCGGATCTCGTGATGGATCGAGTATCCTAGGGTAAGAAATACATAGGGGAGAGGAGAATAGTGATCAACGAAGAATGCTCAAGTAAGTATTAATACACTTGACTACTGCGACGCCAGTTTTTCTCCTCTTCAGAAACGAGAAGGCCAAGGATAAAAATAATACTAATAGAAATTATGCCGAGAAGAGGCAGTGAATTAAATGCCAATTCAAGATACTTGTTTTAAAATTTTGAGAGCATAAAAACAAAATACAATCAGGAAATGGCCATAAGCAAAATTATTGGTACCTGCTGTCAGACACGTACCAATGCGATGATACCAACCGATTATGCTACACGGTTGTGATGCTTTAAATAAATCGTAAGGTACTATCAACAGCAGAATGGGGCGTCATAGCGTGGAAAAAAACTAATGCAATAGAACATTGCGTCGAAATCTAATGGTTATTTTTTAATCATTTGCTTGTGAAAAAATTCCATAATAACTACTATAGCCTGATGTAAATGTAAATCCATCAAGATAACAGTTCTACGAAACTAGGTCTGAAGTCCATAAACTCAAGCTTCAGATGAGTCTCAATAGTAGCAGTAATAATTTAAATTTTACGCGACTAGAAAGCGTCAAGAATAAATCAAGCACGCATGAATAAGATAATTGGGAACTGCATTCTTTCTCATTCCGGTTCGCGGCAATTAGTTGCAAAGTTTATCTAAGAAAAAAGTAAGTAACAAAAATTGCACAAAAGTAATTTTCATATAATTACATCGATTGAAACGCTCTGCGGTTGAATTATTCTTTTAAATCAATCATACGTGATGATGGATGGACTGTTAGTAACATTTTAAACCTAAAACTTGGATTTTTCCAAATAATTTTATTAAGTAATCTTATGCATCCTGGGCGCAATATCATCGCCATTTACAGCGTTAAATGAAGTACTCAACCTGTTGCATCGTAGCATACAATGAATGAACGCATTTTAATCCGTTTATCAGGCAAAATGCCTCATTAGACGTGGAGAAAGAAAGAATTTCTTGTCTCCGTTCCCACTTCCTTCCGTGTGGTCACAGTACGCCGGAGACGACCGAGATCGTTGCTGGCATCTGATACCGAGACAAACGAGTAGCTCAACAATCACTCTATAACCTCGACAAGGGCAAAAAAAGTAATGCGTAGGAAACCTACGTAAGTAATCAAAACTTGATGTAAATTAAGAGAAATCAGAAACGTTATAACATTAGATCAACGATAATAAGTTTATAAGACCAGTTTGAACATTCCTAACAAATGACATACACCACTATTCCTACACAAAGGAAGCTTAAAGATGAAAATTGAGATGGTGCTAGCATTTTCAAGAATCATGACATGACAGTTAAATTAACTTAGAATGAGTAACCACTTCAAATGCTGATTTCTATCATTAGAGCACATGAATAAGACTTCAAAAGTCTTGATAGAGCCTATGTTTCCCAACAATTACCCTTAAGAACATACATTTTTTGCAATGTTAGTGTCCATTCTGATGCGACCTTCAAAACGGATTCATATCAGATTCCAACGCAGCTCCTTCCTTCACAACAACTGATCCACGTCACCGCCGAATATGACCTCCAGCATAGCCGATATATCCAAACAATTGACTCCGTAAAATCACTTGCAGCTAAGAACACGAAATCGAAAAGGCAACAAACTGAATATTTTAAGTTTATACCATTTGATACAGCAATACTAAATGGATCTGTTATTCTGGAATTCGAGGCATAAAACATGTCATGAACCTACGACACGTTACTAATGTGCGTATACTTGAGGACTCCCATTAAAAGCAATTTAATTTGTCTATTTACTACAATCACTGGTCAAACCTTTGCAGAGTACATCCCGGTGGTGGAATTAATGGAGGAGGAGGGCTTGGACACATGGTCGCTTTTGTTGAGGGTGATTTTCAGCGAACTGAATACCAAAACCTTATTTAAATCAAGGTCTTGAGCAAATGAAAAGCAGTCTTACTCCTAATTTCTACGCATTGAGAACCAGTCATAGACTAACTTACTCGGACTAGTATGCCCTACCGGCGGATCCTTTAAAATTCCACATAGCGAACCCAACTTCGGAATCCAATAAATAAATTGCCCTCAACTGGGGGTGCAACATAACGAATCCCCTCAAGTCACTCAAATCCTCAAAGACAAGTTATAATTCATTCAAAATTGATGTCTTCTGCAAGGTTTTCCGGGAATCGGAAGATTTCAAACTTCAAAGTGGTCCTCGAAGTGCATTGCGTGAATCATTCATTAGTCATGGGTGCCGACACTCGACATCGTAGCCATGAGAAAGGTCGTAAAAAATTTACGACCGTATATTTCATAATATTGAATAACCGTAAATAAATCGAAATTCCCTCAGCGGCACACCAATCAGATAAACAATTTATAATGTTTAAAATATCGATTGATACTCGCATGCACCAACCCTTAAAATGTAGATCAGTGTGTGGCCGATGGAGGCGCTGGGGGAGAAGAGGGCATCACGGAGAGGATTAAGGGCTCCGAGGGACCTGAATGGGAAGGGGCGAAGAAGGGAATAGGACAAGGAAATGGTCGGGGGACAAATGCAGGACAGAGGAGGGAAGAAGAGGAAGTGGGGGTGGGGTGTGTGTGCGATGGCAAAACAGAGCGGAGGGATGGGGGGCGAGTGGGGATTTGCTGGAGGATTGAATAAGAGAGGGGTCGGAGAGGAGGATGGGCTGCCGAAATGGCGCGAATGACGTGGCTAAAGCCCCTCTCCTCCCCCTGTTTTTGCACCGCCTCTTTCTCCTCGTCCCGCCCCGCACCCCTTCGCCCACATTTCGCACTCCGGAGGAAGGAAGGAATCTCCCGCAACACGGACTTAAACGGCAGCGCGCCCTGTTTCGTTTCGTGGGTGGACTTGCTACGCAGTAGAGAGAGACCTAATAGGCAAGGGCCTCCGAAAACGGAATGAGAAGAGGGAAAGAAGCAAGAGGGCGAGATGAAGGTATACCCATGGAGGGACGACTGAGGGAATGGTGGAAACACAACGCGGAACAAATTCATCAAGCCATATCATTTCAAGCAATTTGCCCCAGTGGAACTCGGTTTACTATTGCCAGTTAACTTTCGACCGATGGCAGTGAACTAGGGTGGATGTTGCCATCTGGTACGGGGGAATTTTGTCACGAGAACCATGAAATTATCATATTCCACGAGTTTTTCTAGAGCACGATTTTGAGGGGGCACCACACAAAATCCTTCGGGCGGATACTTTCTTGGAGACTCTTCCACCTCATTTGCTCAAGGTTACCCAGTTTTTCCATGGGGCTTATCCGTTTTAGTGAGGACTACGAAGTTAGCTCTGAATGAATCACCAATTCATTTTTTTTTCGATAAATAATTCTATCAAAGGGAAATACTTCCTACAGTTTACAAGTGTTTACTTAATTCTTCATGTGTTTTATTAAATGCGGAACAAAATAGGGGGAGCCAAAGATCCGTACTATAGTTGAGCAGTAATTGGTAATGGAGTGTGAAGAGTTCAACACCCGCACCTTACCACTGCAATGAAACTACCTTGGTCACTTTGGCCAGATATACTAGCCAAGAAAGGTATAAAATTCCAGCAGATAATCACAATATTCACTTCACAAAAATATTACCGCACGGTCTTGTATAAAATAAAATACGAGGGTCATCCGGAAAGTAGTACCCGTTCGTGCCGCATGAAGTGCTGACGACGCGAGTAGCCGCTGGACGAGGTCAGATAGCTTCAGTGGCTTGTCTGCCTTCTCTGAGCCAAGTTGCGTGACGCTAGCATTGCCTGTGTTGTTTCTGTGATTGTTTACAATGTTTAAAAAAATTGAGAACGCCGCCAGTTGTGAAGTGAGGGCAGTGATTAAATTCCTCAATGCAAGAAACGTTCGCCCATGTGATATTCATCGCCAATTAAAGGAGGTGTATGGAGACAATGTAATGGACGAGTCGTCTGTTCGGCGGTGGTGTCGCAACTTCAACATGGGGAGGGGGAACACACACGACGATGAGCGTTCGGGGAGACCGTCTGTCATTACAGACCAACTGGTGAGCTCAGTTGACGAATTCGTGAGGAACGATCGGCGCGTCACAATTGATGACATCTGTGAGCATTTTCCCAATGTTTCTCGAACAATTGTTCATGAAATTGTTAAACACCATCTGCATTATGCAAAAATTTGTGCAAGATGGGTCCCTCGCGTATCTCAATGAGCTGGCGGCGAAGGACTATGCAGCAGGAATACAGAAACTTGTCACACGTTATGACAAATGCCTTAATTTGCTTGGAGATTATGTTGAGAAGTAGTTTAAAGTATCCTCTTTCAAATAAAATTTTTTATGTTTGTTAATATTTACTTTTGTGTCTTTATTTCACGAACGGGTACTACTTTCCGGATGACCCTCGTATGTTTGTATCGTTTTGCGGTTTATGCCGATACTGTAAATCACAATTTACATGAGAATGCGCGAAAAAAACCTTTCAATTTACGATTGGCGCCATCGATTAGTATGGATAGCAGAGGGAACGCGTTTGCATTCCAGCAACGACGGAATAACCCGTCCTCGATCGCCGAACGCGGATGACGCGCGGCCAGATTCGCCTACGTCATACGTACCGAAGCCGGGGAAGGGGGAGTTGAGTGAATTCGAATTAAGATTCGGGTACTAATCCTCCAAAAGCGAAGTACTTCCGAATTTACACTCCGCTGGACCTCGTAAGCACGAGTTTTAGAACGGTGAAGATGTTATGATGCAATATTTTGTGCCAATGAGATCCTCGCGCCGAAAAAGTGAATATCTTAATCCTACCTGGCGTTTCAATAATAAGGAAATATAGAAAGGCAACACTCATGAGATGAAATAGTAAAGCAAAGTTGTCATATAGACATCACATATTACGACATTAGTATGGACCTCGTATTTTGAACCTGCAGCATGAAATAGGATTGATATGATGACCGTATGCAGCGTATATTATACAGCGTTAATCGCAAAATTGACAAACCTCATCATGCTATATTCCTTAGCAATACCTAAGGTAGTATAATACACCTCCCATCACAAATATTCATCCTAAAACGGCTTTCACATCGTTATGCATTAATTTCATTCCCTCAGGAATAGTCGACGACACTCTTGGGTGGGCAGAACATGTTCTATTGTTTTTTTCGAGCAAATGAATTAAAAGTTGGATGCAGGGTGATTATTAATACATACATAAATTAATATTAAGAAAACAAATAAGCGGGCGTACGTAAACGCCATGTTCTAGTATCTAGGTCTTGAGTTCACGGGGCGACGGCTAAAATTAACGATGGAAACATCTAAAGAACTACATAAATACGATTTAACCAAACAAAGCATTTCCAATACCATTCATAAACAATTGAATTAATACGATCTGCAAGTACCTATGGATCGTACATACTCAATTATATCATACAACGCAACCTGTTAATCGTAAATCCAGATGAGAATTTGATTTAGAAATTAATGATTTTAAGTGTCTTGCCCACTCGACTGGGGAATTCGAGGATTAATTTGTTTTATGCTCGATTTCATCAGGGAAAAACTTACGGCGTCTCACGGATGCGATGGAATGTGACGTCATTTCGACTAAATTTACCGAATCAGAACCTTCCAATTCGGGGCTTACGTGGTAACCCCCTCCTCCCATTCACTCCCTCCCCGCCAGGCTACTTGGAAGGGGAAGTGCGGCGTGTTGAGGCGGGAGAGAAGAAGGGAGATAAAGGAAGAGAGAGAGAGGGGGGGTTTAGAGAGAGGGGGGTGAAAGAGACGAGGGGTAGTGAGAGAGAGAGAGAGGGCTAGAGAGATGGGGTAGCGAGACAGGGGGGATAGAGAGAGAGGGGGGTAGAGAGAGGGGGGGGGTAGAGAGAGAGAGAGAGGGGGTAGAGAGAGAGAGAGGGGGGGTAGAGAGAGAGAGAGGGGGGGTAGAGAGAGAGAGGGGGGGTAGAGAGAGAGAGGGGGGGGTAGAGAGAGAGAGAGGGGGGGTAGAGAGAGAGAGGGGGGTAGAGAGAGAGAGGGGGGTAGAGAGAGAGAGAGGGGGGTAGAGAGAGAGAGAGGGGGGGTAGAGAGAGAGAGAGGGGGGGTTAGAGAGAGAGAGGGGGGGGTAGAGAGAGAGAGAGAGAGGGGGGGTAGAGAGAGAGAGGGGGGTAGGGTAGAGAGAGAGAGAGGGGGGGTAGAGAGAGAGAGGGGGGTAGAGAGAGAGAGGGGGGGTAGAGAGAGAGAGGGGGGGGTAGAGAGAGAGAGGGGGGTAGAGAGAGAGAGAGAGAGGGGGGTAGAGAGAGAGAGAGAGGGGGGTAGAGAGAGAGAGAGAGGGGGGTAGAGAGAGAGAGAGAGAGGGGGGTTAGAGAGAGAGAGGGGGGGTAGAGAGAGAGAGAGAGGGGGTAGAGAGAGAGGGGGGTAGAGAGAGAGAGGGGGGGGTAGAGAGAGAGAGAGGGGGGTAGAGAGAGAGAGAGGGGGGTAGAGAGAGAGAGAGAGGGATAGAGAGGGGGGTAGAGAGAGAGAGAGGGGGGGTAGAGAGAGAGAGAGGGGGGTAGAGAGAGAGAGGGGGGGTAGAGAGAGAGAGAGGGGGGTAGAGAGAGAGGGGGTAGAGAGAGAGGGGGGTAGAGAGAGAGAGGGGGGTAGAGAGAGAGGGGGGTAGAGAGAGAGGGGTTAGAGAGAGAGGGGGGTAGAGAGAGAGGGGGTAGAGAGGGTCGCTTACTCTCGCTCTTGTGTGTTACTCGAGAGGTTGGACTCTGGTTAGAGAGCTGCGTTCGCAGAGAGACTGCTCATTCTACTCGCATTCGTTAGAGAGAAGATGAGAGATGGAGGTAGAGAGATGGAGGTAGAGAGAGATGAGGTAGAGAGATGGAGGTAGAGAGATGGATGAGAGAGATGGAGTAGAGAGAGATTGAGGTAGAGTAGAGATAGAGGTAGAGATAGAGGTAGAGATAGAGAGAGAGAGGAGGGTGAGGAGGAAGGCGGAGCATTATCGATACCGACTGACGCGTTAGCCCATTCATTATTGCAATTATCGCCCGAGACAAACTCATTCCTTGAATCGAACAAAACGGCAATGAGTAGCGCCCGAATCTTACCCGTCCGCCACACGTACCTCCTCGCTGCTTCCGCGCACCTCCTGAAGTCTTCAGCTCCGCAATCACCCATAGCCCACCACACCGGCTATGCATCCCCACCCCCTCGGAGATGAGCTACGCGGAGAGCGGTATTAACCCCTACCCCTTTCTCCTTCTCCTCGATCGACCATCCGCGCGGGTCAGGCCGACAATGAGTTGGCGCCCACCCGCCGAGCGGTAGCTGCGGACGACCTCTCCCTCCTGAGCCATCCTCCTGCTTCCCGGGTTGAGCCGGGGGGAGAGGGGATCGAAAAAAAGTTGGGACGCAACTGCACGGGCCACCGCGGGATATTCAACCCGGCCTCCGAATTTCCTCTTCGGCCTTTCGCGGGGCAATGATGACCCGCAGTGGATTCCCCTCACGGATTACGACGATGAAATTCAAATGAGCGATGGCCTGGTTTGAGCAGTGCATCCGCCGACCAGCATATGGGTCCCGGATTGGAGTCACGCTAAGGGCATGGATGTTTTGTCAATCAGTGGTACTTTCTGAAGAGGAGATCTTGCTGGCAAGCTACGATGAGAAACCAGGGGAGTCGATACCAAGGCATACATACATACAGTGCAGGGTGCCCTCGTAAACCGTTTCTGCAACTACACAACTGAAGTCTTAGTACACTGTCACAAGCCTTCATGGTAGGGAGCTCGAAATGTATGAGGCACAAGTGTCTGAATTAAAAGTTTAGAGAAATTCAAGTTACAATTCTAGATTGATTTTCAAATTCATAATTGATATAATATTTCGGAGGGGATCAAATATAGTATATTAGTTATTCCCCATTCAGTACGGTTATTCCCCATTCAATACTATTTTGTCAAGGAGAAATTTCGATTTCAGCGAAAATTACACGTATGTTGTCATTGAATTAATTTGGCAAATATCCTCCGGCACGTACTTTTATTAACAGGACGGTATAAATCCGATTAAGACTAATCTCTCCACCTCAACCCTCTTGTTTCTTGACTAAAAACCAGGAATTGGCGAAAGACAATGTAACAGCCAGTTTCTCTTTAATTTCCCAAATCTGAAGGAGAACTCATTCCCCATATGGCAGAAAATAAATATATGAAGTTCGAGTCTGGGTTATGAGAAACGTACAAGATAAAAAGATAGGAGATGTGCACAGTAAGTGGTGCGAGAATGGAAGGAAGATATTAAGATGTTATCTACTTTCAAAGCGAGATCTGCAGACCCAAATTAATTACTTACAAGTGGAACATAAGCTCTGTTATTCAAAACGTAATGGTAAAAGCTACTTGGTTCTGGTCCTATTTGTCTTCAACAATAACCAGGCAAAACGAGTTTTACTTTACAAGCCATTTACTTCATATATACTATCTAAAAATAATTCATAAAGAAAACTATTAAAGAGATCACTTAAGAGATAATTTCCAGATTATATTTAAGTATTTTTATCAAGGAAAATTGTAAACTGTTATAAGAGGTCGGAAGCGTGGTAGGAAGAAACCACGATTCCCTACTTTCATTGCTTTCATGGTGGGGAACGCAATATTCTGTCTTTCTTCGGGAAAATATAGTTTTATTGTGATAACAAGGTTTTCCAATACCCGTGACACTCTTCTGAAGTAAACACAATAAGATTGTGACAAAAAACTTCCTCTAGTTGTCATTCCATCTCACCATCCACTTCACTTCAAAATGCTATCTCCTGCGACCCTTCCAGACAAATATTAATTTGAACGTAGAGCGCAGCAAGTAATTTACTTGCATTCCTCTCAACAAATTCTCTAATTGGGTAATACTATAGTCAGCAAGAGGTCTACTGAGCTACTCTGGAAGCTCCTAAAATGTAAGGGGGAAATGAAGTAAAATGACGGATTTTTAATCACGATAATAAACATGAAGACGTGTTATTATTGTAACCATTCTACTCATAACAAATTATATATTCGTTTGACAATACATACATTAAAAAAATCTTCGAATGATTTCCACGATACCAGTTATCATGCCAGGGAAATTTGTGCATGCGGAAACTCCAAAAATGTGGTTCAAGAAGAACTAATAACTAAGAAGAGAGGGTCAGGCTCGACCATAAGTGATCGCCACGAGTTCCATGTTCCTCGGACAAAAGAAATCTCTGCTTTCACTAAAAAAGCGAGCTGTTATCAAAGACTCGAAACAGTAATTCGCAGAAGAAACACCGAGACCTGGCATCGTGTGTACCATGAAGTACAATTACTATTTCCATTCTCCTGTTATGTAAGGGGCATGGCAATTCGGGGGCACTATTAATGGAAGAGTTTCAAAAACAGGCCTTTGATTCATTCATCAAGAATGAAAAATAGCGTACCAGAAGAACGAAATCATTCAGGCGAGGACAAGAAATACTAAGACGAGTACACCCGAAAAAATTAAATCCGGCAAGAAAACAGAATCCATAACACAGATGAATCATGAGGTCAATGACGGAATGGTTGGCGAAACCTGCCACCACTGTTCTTGGCACCTCAAAACCAAATCCTTCCGAATCTACGCCACATCCTCGGACATTTTTTTGACGGTATACATACTGAATTAAGCCTCCGATGTTTATATTTTCATTGGACGACCACTACCGGCCTCGTTTATTCACTTCCATTTATTCTTTAAGACTTCCCCACCTCAATCCGAACCCCATATTCCCCTACCGCCCCATTGATCCTCCAAATACTCCCCAGCATTACCGAAACCGCCACTCCCACACAAGGACGCGCGAGCATACCACTGAATGGGTTCACGTGCATCAAAACTTCAGACCCTCCACCTCACCCTTTCGGTCCTCGTCTCATTCATCCTCTCGATATCTCCGCAATACCCTCCCAATGGACCAACGAAAGGCCACCTCTTTCCCACCCATCTATATTCACAGTATTCATCCCGTACTGCGGAAATAGAAGAGCCAAGAACTGTCGCTTAAAAATTGAGCGAAAAGAATAATTCACGGTCCTTGATCCGCGGAACGAGGAAGTGGACAGGGCAACTAACTTTACTATTATTTCAATACTTAACGCACGTAAAATGTACTTCACATTTTCAGGCTTCACTTCGTAAAATGTCACATAAAATATCTTCATCAATGCGCAGCATTTACTCTCCCTCGCAATCAAGTTGATTTCGTTACAAATAGACGATACACCCCCATACACGAAGCAAAAATTACCACAATTACAATCCCAAAGAATGATTATGGGTGGTATTTAATAATAGAACAGCATTTCCTCGGCGCAGAATAAGTTCGCAGCTAGAAATATCGACTGAAGTGTACTGATAAGCATCAGTGGAAAGAAGAGTGAAAACAGAGTGAGCTGTTTCCTGCAACGACAATGTTTCTTAAAATGATTTATGAAGTCGACGACGCTGACCAATACTGATATCATTGATTCAAAATAAATCAATATCTTTACAGCAGCATTCGGCGAAAATTCCTTCGAAGGAGGAGAAAATATTTTAAAATGCCAGGTCCACAAGCTATGAACTAGTGATTCTGGGGGAAAAAGAAAAAAATCCCCAATTCACGGATTTGATCAATAAACTGGCAACACTGAAGCCACACCACTTTCCTGTCACTCCCCAGATGCATTAAAAAAAACCATTCCAACACCGCCAACTCTCCATGACAATCACCATCCACATTCCGGTCACCACACCTGCTACCGCGAGATGGGCGGGCCACCAAAGCCAACGAAATAAAGTCGTATCCTCTTCCGTTTCCACCCTCAGTACTCACTGATGGAGTAAATTTAAATTTACGCTGAACGGTAACAGAAAATAAGCCAGGTCGCCAGGCATTCAATCAATCATAAGGGAAGGAGAGGCTGGAGGAAGAGGATACGATCAAAATAAAATTAATATATATCGACCAGTGATATATTAATTGTATATTAATTCAATTAACTTGCCACTAGAAGCAATATAAAATTAATGAAAACGTTAGGCAATTCCACCATTGGTTAGAGAACAATTCCTACTGACACATATCAAAATTCCATGACTTCTGCGAAATATCCCACACCAAATCCAGTTTCCCATGGCACTGGAAGCCGTGATGGCGGAAACTTGATCAAACCCTTCGACGAAATCGACGCGTCATGTGATCCGAGAAAGTGAGGTCCGCAAGGAGGACTTCGAGTGTCTCGAGAAATAAAGGCAGATGGACGGATGCACCTGTTTAAGCCGACCACCATCCTCCACATTTCTCTCCGCCTCGCCTCCCTCTCTCCCAGTCGACCGACCTCCCTAGTTAACACCCCTGCACTACCACACCTTCCCTCAAATCTCCACCTAATACACTCGCACGCGGTAGCTCTCTTGCGCTGTATGTGGCCGTACGAGGGAGTGCGAGGGGGTTGCAATTCCACGGATTCGCCCACGCACCAAACCTTCCTTCCGGGCATGCTTCCCCGTTCTTCCACAGGATATTTCCGCCGTTGATGTCACTGCACTGCCAGCCCCTCCCTCCTCCTTCACCTACTCCCGCCTTTCGCCCTTCGTTCCCTCGCCGTATTACGTCACCGGGAAAAAGCATCGGTGGAATAGCCAGAGCATGATGCACATAGGACCACCATATGCATTCTACTACCCAAACGTGTGTTCCTGTGATTTTCGGGGCATAGGAATTCGTACATTGATTAATTTACAAATACGTACATACAGAAAGCTGAGTGGAAGGTTTTTTTTCTAGGACGTCAGCCTTTAATGCAAAATATTAACTTATATTCATGTATAAACATATATTTCACATAAACAAGCAGATTTTAGATACATTACGCCTCCTTTTTAGGTGTGGCAACATGCGCTACTACAGCGGCATCTAATTAGTTACTTTAATTCCTAATTGGTTCATCTGACAAAGGAAGGGTAATAACAATACGATTTCTCGATCAAAATTCTGGCGACCGTCTCTACGTAAGCATCAATTTTAAACTCAGATACCAAAGTGAAGGCAAGCCTTTGCAAAAATTACTTTTGTCAATTGAGTTACTTAAAAAAGATATTATCAACTAATACTTAGCAATTAGCATTTAATAAGCAACATTTAATAATGATATCACATGCATGATGTGGAATCACTGTATCGGCGGCTTTCAGTTTATTACATAGATGTACATTACATGACACCTGGTGATAAACACAAAGCAGCATAAACTAAAAAACTGGATGCCTCAGCAAATTCAGTTTTAAATACTTCCACTAAATTAAATTATTTGTGGATTCGCCCGAATTATTTTGCTTGCTGATTCTGCGATTAGAGCAAAAAACATTCGTTTTAAAACTCCAAACAATGCTTAACTTAAACTACCATGAATATACATCATTTCCCAATCCTCCTGCTCTCATATACATTAAAACAGGTGCCGCGAGTTGAAATCTGATGATTTTATCGCTCCCTTTATGATTCCGAGTAATATTTCCTAACTATATTCTTAATTTCACTAAAAAATCTTTTACATCAATAAAATGTAAAAACAGAAAGTTTTACCTTGAAAAGCTGATTTCTCCAACCTGCAGCTATAAACTTACGACGCAAATAGATCTCATTATAATGGCTTAATACCTTAACTGCCATTATAGTCTCTCGGAGTCGTCATAAGTGAGAATGGATGGGAGGATCGGCAAACATGCACGTAAGTTGTATAAACGCTTCTTTGTTTAAGTAAATCCAAAATCATGCTCGCACCTGTTCTCCTGGAAGAAATATCTGTTAACCAGCATGACAAGTCACATCAATATTGGTCCAACTAAACATTTCACGTCTCTCGTTTCTCATGGCCATCGACAATCGACGGCCATTTTTTTGACTTCGGCGTGACTCCGAAAATATCCAACTGATTATCCATGTAAACCAATTTCGCCTTACTCCACTCATTAATTTTCCATTATGATTTTCTTCATCGCCGTCTCTCCTGACACCAGCGACTAAGGCTTTCTCACCTAAACTAAGGACGTGGTTTCATCATAACGGAAATGCTTAGCATTAGCGTGTCTAGTTCAGTCGGGGTTTTAAAAAGTGGCCAAAGAACAGGTTTTTCGTTTAACAACAATTTATTCATTAATCGCAAGCTCATTTTACACTGATCCCTTATACCAACTATGGATAATCATTACCTTCAACTCTACCCCGAACAGAAGAGCTTTAAAAAAATCAAACAAAAAAATGCGAGGTGACTAAAGGTCATTAGAAAGCTAATGGAACTTCTCGGAGATCATGAGATTACGAAAATATTTATGCGGCTTTCCTTGTTGTCCCATTCTGCGACATTCAATTGGCTGATCCTACAATACTATGGGATATGGTGAACAATTTCGTCCACACGGTGATTTGCTGTGAAGCTCGAAGAATTCTGAGCGTGCAAGAATACACCGAGTCACCATGGGGGCGTGTAGCAGGGTATATATCAATCACCCTTTATCATATAAATGCAGGTGAATGTCATGTTTGCAACAAGGATTTCGGATTAAAATAGTTTTTGCGATACTAGGACAAAGCGTCAAAATGGTCCCTAGAGCACATTAAGGAACATTAGGCGGGCAGGTCGAATTATTGCCATTCTAGGTCAAACAGAGGATGGAAATTTCCAAACAGTCTAAATAAGCTAAAAAAAAATCGCTTCGAAATATCAAAAGAAATCTTCCTCTACGAATGAAGTACATGCACATGGCGCTGCAAAATGACGGTAAGTTGACTCCTCAATGTCACTTAGCAGAGACTCACCATTCTAACCACCGATTTCTAAACACTGGATGCGAATGCTGAACAAATCCCACGACCCCTATGACGGGGTGGAACACATAGCTCCCGCCTTCCTTACATAAGCGATTATGTCCCTTGGAAAGAGAACGCCGCCTTCGCTGCTACAACACAAGATTCCGAGAACGAACAAGCGAGTCACGTGGGTTAAAGAAGAAGCCTGCATTCCTAGGTCGGGTGGATGAGATGGTGGCTGCCCACCAAGCGCACCCAGCCTCCTACTCTTCACTCCTTGCCTCCGCCCTTCTCCGCTCTCCCAATTCCCTCCGCTCCTCCTCCCTCACCTGTCCAATCCGTGGCCACCCGTCACGAACCATCGGATAAAAACCTGTTACCAGTTACCTTCGAAAGAAGGAAGAAAACAGTTAAGGACTTCATAAAGGCGGGGGTGAAGGATATAATCTCTGGTACTGAATAAATAAGAAGTTTGGGGAAGGGAAAAGAATAGTATCAGACCCTGCCGTGGAACCGGAGGCATTTGTATAATAGTATGAATAATGAGCAGATTACATATTCTTACATATAATAACCATTAAACATAACGTAGGTAGGTGGTGATGGTATTACAACAATGGTCCTTAATCGTACGATGACTTGGAGTTACGTATTGACGTCTCGTATTGACGTTATGAAGTATTTGTGAAGTTTAACAGACAAATAGTGACAAGACCTAACAATAAACGTATCTTTTACGATCAGGGAACAAGTATGAACAAGACCGGAAGTCTATTTCTCTTACTTTATTAGGGAGGGTGGATGCGTCGATACAATGAGAGCTCTTAATATTCCCTCAGTCGAACCACAGTTGAGCACCCAGGTCATTTCCCAAGTCTTATTTTCGCTTCCTCTCTTAGCAACTGGGGGAGATCACACGCTCCTCTTTCTAACAGCAAGCAAGTAACACTCTTTTGCCAATTAAATAATTCATATGTGAACTCTACCTAATGCCTTGATTAATACACTCTCCGATATATTATAGATGCTCACTGTTCAAACTAAATACAGTCAACTACCACCATTTTATACGAGCACACCAAGGGTTTCGTACAGTGGGAATGAAAGAGAGAAGGAAGCAATTGAAAACAACAATTCGTATGACTATTGACTTCAACTTCCTTCCGCCAATTTTAAACGGAAAAAGTACTAATGTTCGGTAAGAATTAGCGTATAACTGGGTTCCAATTAGCCTTTTTCCTTTGTTTCTCGACCAACCTTCAACAATCAGTCCAAAGAGACGAAAAACGGCTAATTCAGGTAATTTTATTTGCGGTGGGAGAAAATATTTTTCAAATCTACTGCTCAACTATGACTCCTCATCAACATGAACCTCATAGTTTAACAGCCTTGGTGAAACGCACAAGTATTCAGAGAGACTTATGAAGCGCTACACAAAATATTTTCCCCATCAAATGAAAGAAAGAACAGAGGTAAAACAGTTTCTAGCTTCGGGGTGCCATTTAGGGAAAAATCCTACAAAATTCTAGTTGAAATAATTGTATAACTCTAATTTTTTAAAATTGCTATTCGGTGCGTAAATTTTTACAGAACTATTTCGAGTAATTACGCACAAAAGCGTTTAACCTATCAAACACTATAAAATAAATTGCAAGAGTTTTACTTTCAAATTATCAATAAAAAATTTCTCTTTGACGATTATTTGCAAGCATTCCTTCATTCTGAAGTACAAGCTGATTCTTCCGTTAACACATTGGTTATCCTAAGTTGCCCAGTCTTACTAACTTGTGGTCACCAATCTTTTAAAAATATTAGACACCACCAATTTTACACCCACACCCTTACACGTATCTAAATAGGGTTTTAAACGATACACACTGCGTACGTTATGCATTAACTGTTATTGGGTAAAATATCTGTCACCGTCTAATTTACAATAATAAAGCATCATCACTTCAATGCTGACGAAGCCGAGAGTTTCAGGATAAATAAGAAGGAGGGTTTCAAATGTACTGCAAAGCCAGCACTATAGAATTCACATACTTGACTAGGAAGGAGAAAGAAAGCATTGTGGTGCCAAAACATACGAGGTATGGTGTACATAGGGGAATGAGGTGAGCAACAGGAAAGATGGGGAGCAAACAACTGCGACAAACGAAGAGAACAAAGGCACCCCGCCTTCCTTCCCTTCCAGTAGTCTCCAACGACTCAAAAATAGGTGAGACTGCCATGCGAAACCCCTCATAAGCTTTTGTAGTTTAAAGGTTTTTTGTGATCACTGAAGGCATTCTAATTTTTTCCTTGAAATACCTATTTGTATCAGCACATTCATCCAAGCCACCCCTCGTCCCGAAGCACTAGGTAAAATAAACGGGTAGAGCGACGGCAGGCAGCTAGCTCTCTCTAACTCTTCCCTTATCTGGTGCAAATTATCTGCACCACTCGGGAAATGGTCGATACCGCGACGGAAATGAAGGTAGGCACGAATTTCCTCGATTGCAGTATATAATGTTTTAACAGGGAGCATCTTAATATTCTCCCGGGAGGCACACGGACATGCTCTGCGTAAATATCATCCAAAAAAGAGGGTAGTAAATATGGTTGGCTAACAATTATCATCCACCAGACACTGGGAAAAACATATACACGTACATTGCAATAAAATTTTCGCGAATATCCTAACATTTGTAAAGATTCGGAAGAACAGAACCCACAAAGGGAATTTTAAATCTTAGTCACAGGGCAGTAGACACTATCGAAAGCCTTTGTTTTTGGGCCCCGGTCGTTATTTCTTCTGAATAAGACTTCTGAACTCACCCGGAGGCACACACTAATAAATGTACTTGTTTTTTTAAGGCTGTACCGTCATTCTCGGAGCATCGAGCTATGATTTTCAACATTGGGTCTTTTTTTTTCATAACAAACTACCATTGTTTTAGCCTCTTTAGAAAAGTATGCGAAAATGAAAGAGAAAACAAATCAAAGGGTAAGAAAAATCACATTAGGCAGAGGCACTTCTGTTTCAAGTTGTACGAGCACTTGACCGCCGAACGCAACCAATAATCAGCAATATCATCAATGGATAAAATCAATCTTGTTTAGACAATTACAACAGATTACTTTCCTTCCCTACATAGAGCCCTAAATATTTCTAACGGATCTTTCTTTCCAATTAAATTTTATTTTAGACAAAGTTCTACGAAACTAACGGGAGTTCAGGGGAAACTCAACTCTCCATTCATTCTCTACAGCTGACTGATAAACCTATGACGCCTGCGAATCTCGCCAAGGATTTGATCCCCACGTCACGGATGAGGCGGTAATTTTTCTTTTTCTCACACCCATTCTCTCCATTTCCCGCATACGCCTCGACTCTCCTCTCCCTCTCCAGTGCAGCGAAGCTCTCTCTCACTCTCTCTCACACACACTCACTCCTACGCGCGCCTCTCCCTCCCCTCCCCCCGCCTATTCCCTCTCCCTTCCCACTCTCTCTCCCGCTTCCATTCATTCCATTCATACTTCCCGACGCACCGTGAGCCGACACTATTACATATTCACCTGCAGACACCACACACCGTTCCTGCCCACACAATCGCCCCAACCCAACGCCACTCCCCGCTGCCTCTCCACACACATCCATACGCACGCACGCATGCTCGAAGCAAGCACTTCGCCAATAGGATTCTGTCTTACTCGCCATTCCACGCACTCGCTTCGATAGCCTCCCCATTCCCGCTGCCGTCCTTTTCTTTCCCCCTCACCGCCTCCCTCCTTCAGCTGATGATGACAAGAGAAGGGAAACGAAAAAAGAAGTGACAGATCCGTTCGTACGGCGGAGGGGTAACGCTTTCGACGGGAGAGGAGGGCGAAGAGCGGGAGGAAGGGACGGAAGGTCCGGAGCACCAACCAAACAACTCGCAAACCAAATGGAAGCTCGCAGAATGTGTTAATAGTCTCGTCGTCTCTTCGGTTGGAGAGGATTGAGCAGTGGGTGCCCACCCCGCAACGAAGGGCACACCGTGCCCATTGACGGCGTCACATGAGACAAGGACTCTCACTCCTCCACACTCCCGACCCCTCGCCGTCCCATCCTCCGTCACTACCGATCCTTCCATCTTCCCATTCGTCCTCCTCACTGTCGATAGTTAAACACGAGTTGGACTGGTGCCCGCATGTGCGTCTAAGGATGGATTGACGCCTCGGAGAAAATTTTTCCGATGGGCACGTCCACTCTAGTTTCGATGACGCAAATCGCTCCTTTGGTTGTTCCGACAAACTTCACGTGCGAGTTGGTTATGAAGGCCGCTAACTAATTATAGGGTCATAATAAGAGCACACGGATGGGCCTAATCACTGACCCTTAATGCCGAACCTAAAGGCGAAAGAAGGAAGAAGTTATGTAAAATTGTCACCGCCGCGAAGATATCCCGTTGGAAATATACGTATAACCGTCTCCTATTTTCTCGCAAGTTTTTGAGGTTTCAGGATAGATTAGTACAGCAAATTTGTTCTAGCCTTGGTAAATTATTTGATACAAAAATTCTTACATATGCCTCTTTTAGGCAGCTTTGTGTTCGCAATTGATGCAACTTGATAGATTGGAAGTTATTTACGTCTACATCTACATAATACCCCGCAAGCTGCCGAAAGGGCGCGTGGCAGGGGGTGTTAAGTCACCACCCGTACAAAGGAACAATACCACATGCAAAATAAACAACATGCAGAACTAAACCCACAGCGGCGTACACAGTCAGGCAAAAATCCCTCCATCCATCTTCTTCATACCTCTCTTCCCATATAGTTAGGTTTACCAACATCATAATTCAGTCAATACAACGTGATGTGGTATAGACTCCTTGAGGAGGAAATGAGTAACACATTGACTCTCACGACATTTATGCGGCAGAGAGATCAATGGGATTGGATGAAAATGATTGCACAAAAAACCAAAGCTATAGGTCCCAATACTTTTGTAGTTAGATACTGAGGTCAACTGCTGAGCTTTTTACAAACATTTCATAACTATCATTGGTCTTGAGCTTGACATTAAGATTACTCTCTAATTTGGTTGAGAGTGGAATATTTTGTGGCTCAACCTTTCTCTAGCGTTGCAACGCGCTCGATCACTTTGCTTCCAAATAGAGTTGTTGCAACACATGAAAAGCCTTAAGCAACAAAATGCTCCACACGCAGAAAAATCAAAACATATAGCTCTTCAATTCATAACTCACAGTTACAATTATAAAGATTGCGTTTTTATACCTCTAACAAACACTCGGACCAGTTCGTGGAAGTACAGCACTCGTAACATGTAATCAATACGTCGTTCACCATTTCACGGGTGGTACTGGTCCCTGAATCAAACTTAAGCCATGAGCCTCTCCAATTTCTTAAGACCTGGCCTCTCCCGGTTCCAAACCCATTTTACAACCCGCCACAATTTTACCCCCGCCACACGCCCTTGCGGCGGCTTGCGGGGTATTATGTAGATGTACAATAAATATGAATTAATAACTTGATTATTTGCCTCTAGATATTATCTATTTTCAATCATTTGCTGGCGAACATTTGTTGTGAAAAATACTTGGTAGCGCATTTTAACCTTTCTATGGGGAAACAGCGGCCACCCAAGAGGGCGGCGCCATTATAAATCCGGTTTTCCGCGTGCTTCGTGCAGTGGGGGAAAATGTACGGTCACAGTTCGCTAGGAATGTAAAGCTGAATCGAGCTGTTTGTAAGATGCTATAGAGGCAACATCTAGTGCATGAACACAAATAGAAGAATTGGAAATAATTATGTAAAGGAGCGGGTGCATCGTAGTTATCTTCCCAAGTACGAAGTACTTAGAGTGATTGGGGAGGAGGTTAATTTGGTGGGAGGAAAACATAGCGTGGAATCTCCACAAATTCACACCCAAGTCAAGCAGCCGACTCGACAATGCAAAAACATTTAGACACGTAGACGATGATCTCTGATGTTACACCTAATAACCGCCTACCTCGTTCGCTCTTATAGGTGGGAGAACAAGTTTCGGGGACGACGACGGAGGGAGGTGGAGAATTTGACACAAGGCCAGCCGATAAATACAATATATATATATATATATATATATATATATATATATATATATATATATAATACTTATACTCTCTTCATACATGTATAAGAGCGTGTAAGTTATTTATGAAAATCATAAAAGAAAAGACCACCACGCTACTATTATAACTGTATCCGTTTAAGAATTAGTGGAAGAATATTATGCGACAAATAATATATTGAGAGAAAAAGACCTTGACGAGCAGTGCAGAATGGGGGAGTGTGAGCGGGAGTTAGAATACATGTAGTATACCGCGAGAGCATAAGGGAGAGGATGAGGAGAGAGGGAGATATCAAGAGGAAGTGGAAGAAAAAGGGTAAGGAGAAGGGGGGCTCCTCACATCTCCCTTCGCGCCACTTCCTCCCGCCCCAACACACAACATCCTCCTTCCTTCTCCCTCTCTAGCAGGGCCAGGAGAAAAAAATAAGACGAGCAAAGGAATGCGAGGAATGACGCCGTTGGTCATCCCGAGCCCCCGCCACCTCTCCGCCCTCCCTTCCTCCGCCCCGCCATAACCCATTCAAGCCACTCCCCTTCCCCAGACCAGACCCGTCCTCGGCCACATCCTTTCTCCAGATTCTCTCTCTCTCCCTCTCACACACACGCACACACACTTGAACACTTCTACGGCTCGCCTTTTTTTTAAATCGACTGGGATAAGAATCCACCGCTACGCAAATTACAGGCGTAGTTTTTACACCGACAGCATGTACGGAATATCACCAGAGTCAGTCGCTCACACCCACCCCTCTTCCTGCCCTTCGCCATTCTCCAAGGGAGGACCCGGGAGGATGAGGGCCAATGGACCAATTGAAGGAAGATACTAACGCTGAACAACGCCGCCCTCGAACGTTCCCCTCCGAACGAGTATCTTAGCGGGTCATGGAAGTGGTTTGCTGAAGCATGACGCTCGATCAAGAGGTCACGACCCTGAAATCACTTCCAACTCCTGACTTGGAGGAATATTGTAGGATGTGTATTGATGATTCCCACATCAGAATTGGCATCCTGATTCGCTCCGCTGAGATGGGAATGATGCAGCACTGAGAAAACAACTACCTTCACTGAATATAATTTTCATTTAGATGCCAAGGCGGCTTAAACAGCGGAATTATCAACTCTCCTGTGCTCGCTCTTTCTGACAAATAACCCATCGAGTCTCAGATTTTATTTTAGCCAAGTTTGAAACGAGTTGTTTCTGAAATGTGAATTAAGAGCATTTTGGGAGCAGGTTGGATTGAGAGGTGTTTAGGAGATGACTTTCTCGGTTAGACACTGTGTAGATACTTCTAATGAATGAGGCAGTCCTGTGCCCTCCCTCCACGAGGGCGGAACCAGAATCCTTCCGTCTAGCCTTAAGGTTCCAAAACTCAACAGCCTGGAAGTTCGATGGGAGAAATACTCGGCAAAGTCATGAAAATGAACAAAGAGTCCTTGCCAACGAAATGTTCATTCCCACCCACCCTATACCCCCCTCTAACCCCACCCCCGACCACACCAACATTCCCTTCCGCCCCTCCCCCGGAGAGTTATTTTTTTTACACATCCCGTGCTCCCATCGAAAAAAAATCCTCCAGGAATAGTTCGGCGATACGGTGAAGAGAAATAGAGAGTGGAATGAGGAGAGGGACGAGAGAGGATAGAGAGGGGGGTAGAGACCAGATGTGCTGCGCCTACGTCACGAACACCACGGATCCACACAAACACATCCTTCTCCCACACGGGAATGCCACACGCGACCTCGCCGCCTACGGAAATGCCTAACCCCACCCCTCTCTCGCCCCCCCCGCCTGGCCTTTACTACTCATCCCTCCTGCCCGCTCTCGCTCCCCTCTCCCGGACCGCCGTTCATTCAAAAAGACTCCCGCGACGGCTTTAGCCATCCTCATCGCCATCGACGGCGGCGATCCTTCGAGGGGGGAGGCGCCGCGGATGGGGAGGGAGAGAGAAGGTGGAAGTATGACTGTGCGAAGGGTGGAGAGAGAGGAGGATACAAAAAAACAACACCGTTTGTTTCGCGAATCGCGTTTCGTGTGAAAGCTCTGACTTCCTCTTTCTCTTTCCTCTCCGCACCCCGGCCCCACAGCATTCCTCTCTTCTTTCTCCCGCCACTCCCTTTCCCTTCCGCAATGCCCTCGTCCCCTTTTTCCACGTACTACATATCCGCTCCCCTCTTCTTACCCCGCCTCCTTTTTCTCCCTCGTTCGCTATCTGTTGCCCGAAGGAAAGAAAACAGCACTTTTCTTCCACTATCTTTCTCCACTCTTTCTACGAATTGGCTCTTCTCGGTTACCAGAGACGTCGTGAATTTGCAGGAAAAGGAAGCGCAAACACGGCAAAAAACACTCGCAAGTGATTGGCTAAATTCCTCCCCTCCCCACCCTCGCCTCACTCCTCGTCCTATCAAAACACTTATAGCCATTTCGTCACTACGACGGCCGCTCTCCTTTGGGACGACCTAAACCAGAGAATGTAAGGAAATCCCCCGTTCGTTTCTTCCCCTCCAAACCGTTCTCTTTTTTTAAAGAGGAAGTTCTCTCCGCCTCTTCCTCTCCCCACCCTCACTCGCTGTTTTTTCTCTTGCTCGGCAAAGAAAGTATCCGCCGGCAAGTGGGGTGTTCCCTTGGCTACAAAATTGTGTGTGACGGAACGAAGCATTATGAAGAATGGGGTGGGGTGAATGTGGTCCAAAAACAGAAAAATCATACGGGAATTTCGCAGATCTGCGACTCGGGACCTGAGGGGTCGCAGCCCGTCCAATCGGCCCCCACCGGTGAAAAAAACTAGGGCGCGGGAAATTTTTGTTGACCAAATTGAAAGCTTCCACCTCGTAGGGTGTCGACCACCACCAGCTTCTTCCACTTTACCCTTACCCGTTCCGAACCTTGCTTCTTCCGTTGCCAAAGATGCATTTCTCCAAATAGAAAATGTCTCCTAAAATGGTCCTTGAAGCATTCAAAAGCAAAAACATACGGTCATCTTTGCTTGCCCCGTAAATAGATTGGCGCATGCAAAACGTGTACATCCATTTCTCGGCATAATAAAAAAATGCAAACAACTCATCACCTCAACGGGCTCGGGCAGTAAGGAGAAGAAGAATATCCAAAGAGACAACTCACACACAGCCATTAGCAACGACTAACACACAAAATGAATAATCAATTGAAAATCATAGATATGCAATACTTTTGGGACTAGCACCCTTGGGGGGAAATGGGAAAGAGCATATGAAATGTGAGCTCGTGAACCCAAAGCAAATCATCACTTCCCAACTCTTGCTGGAGCTCTCAAGGATATTCAAATCACTATGGATTTGCCGTCACAATCGCCCTTTGTCTTTTTACGCAGACTTCAAAGGCCGGCACCGTAAATCCCATCTCTATAAGTCACTGCCGAGGTATTTGTTTTGTATTTTTAGCAACCTGCCACCGCTAGAGTGTGTGGCAGGGGGTGGATACACATCAGACTAATTCTGACCGGGATATTTATACCCCTACCGCGGTCGGACAACATTATGCTGATTCATTATCCTTTGAGCAAAAATGATATCTTAAATCTATCTTTTTTACACTTATTCTCTCTAATTTTTTTGACATGATCTCGCCTACCGTAGTCCGATGGCGGCAATAATGCACATTCAACATCACTACTCTAGAGTCATCCTTCCAATTTATGCAAGAGATTTAATCTGTAATTTAATATTCACTCCGTGATTCCCAGAATTTACATCACATGACAAATATGTAAGCCCATTGGCTGGAGGAGCCCAAGGATTGAAGAGTTCCAGGTTTACAAGACGCCAGAGATACTTAAAATTCATAAACTCTTACTGATATACGGTTATAGCTGCACACTCAAGGGCGCTTCTCGCAAAAGCCAGAATCGGCTGTTTCTCTAAGAAGTCGACCGCTACGACGTGAGATTTTTATCTAAAATATCAAGCCATTAAAACCACCCATAAACCGAACAGCATCTGGAAATCGCAAGGAAACCACCGAAAGAATAAACGAACGAGGCCTTCCTGTGAAAGATTACGTGACACAAGTCACGTAGCATTCAACCGAACGGTAATTAATTCAAAAAAGTCATTTACGGAACTTAAATCATGCTTAATCAGAGACGGTCTATTGCCTCTATATCGTCGGTTTCTCAAGGCAGAGTTTAAGTGTGCTTGGATGATAATTGGAGAGCTGAGACCGAAAAGGAATTGGAAGTGATGATATGCGTGCCAGGTTTAAAACTGAAGCTCCACGGCCTTTTTCGTCCCATGAGCCATTGACCATAACTCGGCCATTACCCTCTTAACCTGAAGCGACGTGGGAATGGAAAAAATATGAAAGCACCCTCTGAAGTCTGGGAATTATTAATTTTTTTTAGTTTTGCATAGCACCATGCGAGCCACCCCTAGGGTGTGTGGCAAGGGAGAAAGATGGGAAGATGACCTGATGCACATTCTTATCATCATTATAATCTAAAAAAATATCAAATTCTATCTATTCACATAATTAAAGAAAACTAAAATAATGTATTTCTGTCCGATAATCGACTGAATGAATACCTAAAATGAACGAAACTACGATTATTGGCCGGTAGCATATAACTATATCTGAGAAAATGGACGATTAGAAAAGGCACCACACCAATTAGAACCGCAGCGTTGTAATTGAAGGGTTAGAAGACTATTCTTCCGAATTAAGGACACCGGGGTTCAATTTGATAAGTAAATATAATCATCGCCTTAATCAAACCCGTGTAAACACGTTAATAAGTAAGGGCTGGCAGTCAGTTTCTCTTAATATTACACGACCGTAGATAATAAAATTGCCGGTCGAATCCCGTTCAAGTTTCCTTGACGGGTACTTCAAACACAGATCTTTCGATTTGCCGGGCTGATGCTCTTAACCACTTGAGCTATCGAGGTAACGTATATTACACTGAAATCTGCTTAAGTTCAAGCTTTTAAGTATAATTCTCGTATACTCAGTATTTCGGTGATTATCATCTTTCTTAAAACTTACAAATTGATTCTGTAGCACGCACTTTAGGCCATTGCAGTCTCCTTCTTTCAACATGTAAATTTTCCTTTTAGGCTTCTTATTTCGGACCCCATGAAGCGAAAACTTAGCATTTATTGTCCTGTGGTCAAAAATTCCTTTTTCAATTTCTATAGTTAAGACTTTTTCGGGAATATTGTTTGCTGACAAAACAAAAATATTATCACCCCTAGTTGGTGAAGTGACAACTTGATGCAATGAGTTCAACGTAAAATAATTCAATAGCGATTCGCAAATATCTTTGTCTTTAACGCCCATTTTAAAACTATATGTGCTCCAGTCAATAGATGGGACATTGAAATCTCCACCGATTATATATACTATATACATGTATAAAATACATACATATACATATATATATATATATATATATATATATATATATATATATATATATATATATATATACCCTGCAAGCCACCACCAGGGTGGGTGGCAGGGGGTGAGTACACACCAGAATAATTATACCCGAACATGACCCTACCGCGGTCGAACAATGTTATTATGATCTCCGATCGTTCGTGGAAAAATGACATCTTAAATCTATCTATGCTACACTGATTCTCTATAATTTTACTAGCGTGCTCTCTCCTACCGTAGTACGATGGGGGTAATAACATATTTTTAACATCACTGCTGAAGAGACCTCCTTTCAATATATGCAAGAACTTCAATCTGTAATTTAACCTTCGCTGCGTCCCAGCCTAGCTGCTCTAATATTTTGGATACGCTACTAAGTTTATCATAACGTTTTTAAGAGTAAACGAGTATAAAGTAAACGTGTTTTAAAGAGTAAAGCCCTTACGTGTAGAACATATAGATTTAAGATGTCATTTTTTCCACGAACGATAAAGGATGAAAATACCGTCCGACCGCGCTAGGTGACGAGTATTTTGGATCAAAAGTAGTCAATTATGTAATAATCCCAGCCAAACACCTAGCATGCATGGCACTAAGTAAAATAATCAACGCACGAAACTATTTTTTTCATTTTTCTATAGAGATAAAAGTTGGTTGCTGTAATCGACTATTAAAATGAAACCACGAAATGGAAATAGCTGAAACTAAAAGCAGTCTAGTGAGAGAACCTTTTCCGATCTACGAGCGACATCTCTTGGTTATTGTAACGAATTATTGAATAACTCTAGTACTTACAGGTACACCATCAAATTACTTCTGTAGTACAACCACCACATAATGTTTTCATTAACCCAATCATTAGTTAAAGTGGCCATCCTCAACACAGCATCCAATATGGGGACATAATATTGTCATTTTATACGATTTTTCGAAGAATGTGAAGGTAAAATGCCATCTCATTCGATTGACCCCGAGAGCACTTTGTCGAGTTTTAAAAATAACCGCAACGTTGGCTGGTAGGAAGTTCAAATATTGTTACAGAGTATGCCAAATACATGAATTGATACATAGTATTTGAACTCGCGCGAACTCCACCTCCGGTCAGACGAATAGTGCGGTGTGTTGGGGAGAGGAGAGGGGCGGGAAAGGGGAGGGGCGGGATAGGGGTGGCGCTGATGAGAGGGAGGCGTAGACAAGGTCGACAAATGGAAGGGGGAGAAGGAGGGGCCGCGGAGGGGGCGGGGTGCGACGTCCTGCAGTTGCGTGGTTTAATTAAAGGTATCTTAAAGGTGCAATGTGCACCAAGGACAGCAGCATCTTCGCTGAGAGGGTCACGCATCCCCCCGCCCGATTAAACTTAGTGTACACACAGCCATGTGTTTCCAGGCTGCACTTGTGCACGAAGCAAATACCCTCTTTCCACGTGCCAAACCACATTATTTTTCTTTCGCTCCCATTCAAGTTGTGGAAAAATGTTTATTTCGTCCATTCGGCTTCGCCTCCATTAACCGCGCCGAATTTATTTGGAGCTTTCCTTTCCATGCCTCTCCAGACTAGGGGTAACACACTCCAGCTTAAGGAGTTATAGCCCATACACTATGAGCACGTTCTCATGTCAACTATTTTATTATCTTTCCTCTTTGTCCAGTGTCCTGCCACCCGTATCTCAAACTAGCATAATTTTACAAAAAGAGTTACTCTAAACACTGAAATTTTGCTATGGCAGCTTAAATACAAAGATGGCAAAGAATGGGTTAAATTCAACGGAGGATATCACCGAAAAAGCATTACCGGCATCGACCAAAAAGATAAATCTGAATATATGGCTGCGTAGATTTTCGCGGCGGTGGCTTGAAGAATTCTGCATGTCCGGGTTTTCACCGCGTTGTTGTTTGAAGCCGACAACAGTTTCGCCGAAGTTTCATCCGGCGTCTTCAGGTCATCTTCGACCTGAAGACGCCGGATGAAACTTCGGCGAAACTGTTGTCGGCTTCAAACAACAACGCGGTGAAAACCCGGACATGCAGAATTCGATAAATCTGAATGTTTCAAATGGTGGAAAATAATTGATTCCAGGATGAATCAGTTCGTTTCAACGTATGGAAACGTTCACTCGAAAAAAATATTACTCTGCAAGGTATTCATGTTAACTAGTGTTCAGAGAAAATCGGTCACGCTGTTCAGAAATGTGTGTTTGATAAAATGCAAGACTTGCGCGACAGCGAAAACGACTCCGTTTCGACGTTCGATCAATAATGCCCACGGCCAATGAATGAGTGACCTATTTGCCAACTCAACACAAACAAGCGAGAAGTCGGTACGCTCTGAATGGCATCCTGATAAAGGATTACAAATTACATCATGTAGACGCAAATTGAGGAAAGCGATCCTCACGGAACGACGCGCTCAGTCGTGGAGTGCGCGACGTGAGAAAGTTGTGGGCGAGCTTTTCCCGCGCCTCGCTCGCCTTCCCTTTTCCTCCCCATTCATCGTTGGCTTTCCGCTCGCGGGAAGGGTCGAGAGAGATCGTCCACGAGATCGACACGAAGGACATCGAAAGAAAAGTTTCCTTTTTTACGCACGTGTCCTGCAAACGATCGGCTCAGGAGAGGGAATTCTTAATATGGTCCAATTCACGCAAAATTAACGAACGCCCATCCCTAGGGATCCCGTAAGCCTCACTGCTCTCTTTTATCATTCATGCCCCTGCCGCATTTCACGTTAGAAGTCCAGGGGGAAATGGGACATCGCCGAGTCGGCTCTTATATTATTGGCCTTTGACACCGCTTTATAATGGTCTGCTGGGTCATCTTGTCAGCACTCAGATGTCTCTTCGGAATGGTCTCGAATAAAAGTCGCCGTATAGAGCAATTGGACCCGGTGAGACATCCACACCGCAACATAATCTCGCCGGAGCCTCTGTCGCCCCAAGAGCTTGAATTCACCAGTGCGAAAATAATAACACTTAAATGCAATCACAACTTTGGCCCCTATCTCCAAAAGTAGTGAGTGCCCTCTCCACCACAGACGCGGTGGTCTAAAAAATTAACATCAGAATGGGGAGCTCGGAGGGTGGCGACTCCTTGTGAACGAGACGAGTGAATATAAAAGGTGGGCCAGCGGAAGAGACTCGAAAGGTGAGGGCGGGAGGGGGAATGTGCAGGGAGATAACCGAAAAGGGGATTACTCCATCGAACAAGGTTTCTTCTTTTTTTCACTCAGACATCATCACCCGAGAGAGGTCTCGTGCACTCCCAAAAAGAAAACCAGAAAAAAAGCGGCGGGGGTTTAGGGAAGAAGATGCCTGGGTGGAGCGGGGGGTGGGGTAAAAAGGAAAGAGATCCCGGGGAACAAACATGCGAAGGAAAGAGCAAAACACGGGAGGAATCCCTACCTAGCCTTCAACTCCCTCTGTCGAAAACCCTTGGAAATCCTTCAACAAAACTTCTTTCTTCCTCTCCCACGACGGGAGAAATGACGAGACTTTCCTGGAACACAAACAAACTCACTTTTCCTTTCGTCCGCGGACTTTGCTTCCATTCCTTCTGACCTTCCCGATCCCTTTCCTACCACCCCATGCACGCAAACCCTTAGGCGGCAACTGCACAGGCGGCGGCGGTTTACCCCGCAGGGAGAGAATACTGCGTAGTCGGGCGATGCCGCCGCCATTCTCTCCCCGCGTCTCGACCGGATCCCAACACTCCCCGTCCATCCATCCATTCCCTCCCAACCCAAACCCTGCCCCGCCTTCCCCCCAAGTTCCCAAAAATTCCTACGCCCCCGACCATTTTTTCCAACCCTGGACCCACACCTCAGCCCCACACGGTCGACACAAACCCCTCGATCGGCCCTAGCGCACCCGAGGTCCCTCACAGTGGGACGCCTCTCCCTTTCAGCTTTAACACAACCCCTATCCGAACCTCTCGCAGGGCAACTCCCACGACTTCCTCCGCCACAATACAAGCCCGCCGCCAAGAAAGCGTGCCTCCCTCTCTAACCTCACGAACATCCCTGAGAGCTTCCATCCGCCGCCTCCCCTCCTCTCCTGTTGGAATTTTTACCACCGAGATGGGATTCTTCTTCCTATTTTAGGGTGCCCGTGTGCTTGTGAAAATGGTAGCGGAGGGACGAGGCGGAGCAAGAGAGAGGAGGAAGTGGAAGTAAAAATTAGCAAAGAACACGGGGAGAGAGATTATTCTCCCCCGCCAAAGATTCTCAAAATAGACGCGATCCGCTCTGGTAAAGATTTAAGCCATTTCATTTCTGTCTCTGTAACAATTGATTCTCCCTCAGATAATTCGGGACGTGAACAATAGGCGTCGATAGCGAAATTTGACATCCTTGACTGAAAATTCTATTGACACAAGGGGACAAATCCCAAAAATTCGCATCCCACCCTCGACGTCGCACTAAGAGCGGATAGTTGCAGTGCTTTTTAGTAGTAAACAGTAAGGCATATGTATACCTGATCGTTAATACATGAGACATGGGTAAAACAGGAACCTAGAATCGGTGGCAGCCATCCCCTAAAATTTCACGACACGATGAAAATTCATTTCATTAGGATGAATTATGTTAGGAAAAAGATAATGAGGAATGATGGCCATTTCTTAAAAAATTGACGATCTAAAAATCTCAGGCGCCAATACCCAGTCATTATGATCTGATTGAGTTTATCGTTACAAATAAAAAGCACAGATGTCATAAACAGATCAAACTAATAAAAAAAACTTAAAGGAAAGTAATTCAGCATTCGAAAATGACGGAAAACTGCGATATCTTACCATTAGATATTTGCTAAAAGTGTAATATACATACTACTTCAGAACTAAGCGTCTAGAGCCATTTGGTCGAGTCATATTCCTTAGACACAACACTTGTACACCCTATAGTTAAGCAACCATTGAGCAAACTAGAGTCGGTGTTTCCTTTCAAATGGTACTTTCTCAAGGGGAAGGTCTAAAACATAATCTTAATTAAGTAATTGAACGGTATCATCGGTGTGATCACCGCGTTTTCAGTGAAAATTGAAATTGTGGTGAACGGAGTAAGGGTGAAACATGGGAACAAAAATTAGCATTTTTATATCAAAAAGCCTGGTTCGTCGAGCAGATCACAAACTCTTCCTTTACTTCCAACGAAAATAATGTAGTCAATTGATTTCATAATGACTTAGGATTACTAACTTCATTATCAAAAGAGCTAATCATGTTTTCCCCGCAAATTAGTACATACGCTCAGCGTAAACAGAGGTTTTAACAAGCAAAAGAACGAACCCGAGATAGGGAAAAAATAAAGGACTTCAGTTTCGATTCTTCTATGTACTAAATATTTATTAAATCGCCTATATTACCTAAATAACTAAAATGAAAAAGCGGTGTGCCATGCACATGAGCTTAGTCTTAACCCCGATCTTGGAAGGAGAGAGACTTCAAGGCTTTTGAAATGTTGAATTGGCGAAGGAATGAACAAATAAGCCGGAAAATGAGGAAAACATAAAAAGAAATGATAGACATATTAAGGGAAAGAATGTTACGATTTAGACAAAATCCTAAGAAGAAAGAGCGTGAAAGATACTGATAGCTGGATGTTGAAGCCCGCGACAAAAAGAAGAATGCTGGATACACGTCGAAAATGGAATTCAATAAAAGGCATTGTGAGCAGCATGAAGAGGCAAATAAAGTAAGAGTAGCATGAGAAATAAAACAAACGTAATTATGGCTTTTTCTTTTGAGCATTTTCCACTCAAAATATACAACTTAACGTGGGAGTCACTGTAATTTTCCTCATTTGCATCATTCATTACCAATGAGATTCGTCTGAATAAAGGTTAACGATAAGGCAATACTACCAGGCAAACACTGGTTTGTTAACACATGCTTTCAAACAAGGGCGACCAGTGCAAAAACATTTCCAGGCAATAAAAATCGTGCGATAAAGGTAAACCTTGCCAAATAAATTATCGGAAAAAATTACTACAGACCTTCACAAAAGATTATCAGGAGTACGTGTAAATGTAGGTTGCGGTCTTAATAAAGGTGAGCAGTCACACCAAGTTGAACACACGATCGATTAATATCAAATGCAAACAACTGACATTTGTTTAACGAGTTTAACCAAAATTGAATCCGCCGGATACATGTACATGAATGGTAATTCCCGTCATATACGATATATGTACATATTTTCTCCAAAAACGATAAAGAATTTCAATTACATTGTCGGACCGCGGTAGGGGTGAAAAGGTTCGGATCAGGGTTGGTCTGGCGTGTTCTCGCCCCCCTGCCACGCACCCTGGCGGTGGCTTGCAGGGAACTAAAAAGAACAATATATATATATATATATATATACATATACATATATATATATATATACACATATTTATTGTGTTCGTCCTTTATATGTGTTCCTGTCCCTTTTCCTTATATCTATTTCTGTGTATATATATATATATATATATATATATATATATATATATATATATATATATATATATATATATATATATTACATTTAAGGGTCGCAGTAGTCCAGGGGTACTGACGGAAATCTCGGGGTTCGAATCCCAGGCAGGCCTCTCCGGGCACTCTCAGCTACACCCAAGCTATTTGATTTTTCTGGTACCAGATCTACCTGGGAATCCATAACCGGCACACCTATATATTTATTCTGAAATATTTTTAAAAGATTCTTGCGCAATGCCGAAGAAACTTCGAACATCTTAACACGCTTGCAGCTTTGCAACTTGTGGTGACGTTCAATTTCAAAAATTCTTCCTAAACAATGCTGAGGAGCTGGGGAGAAACTTTATGAGGGAAGCGAGGTGTGAACACTTATTTTTAAACTTTTCTAGGGACTAAGTCCTAGATAAAAACTTTAAAATCCCAAGAGCAGCTGTAAAAATACAAGTACTAACTCCTTACAACTCGGGAGCGACAACGACCCAGAAACTCCACGTTGCAAAAAGTTGGAAAGGTTGAGATGTAAACCGTGGAGAATGCACCTGGCCAAGTGAGCTCGAGCACCCTTCATTTATTTTATTTCTTAGCACGTAGCCCTCAGAATTCAAGCAAATAAAATTAAACTCTAGGAAGTGAAAACAATTCCCTAGTTATAGGCATACCCACCTCCTATATACGGATAATACGTACCTCGTTTTACCCTCCATTTTTCACGACCTCACACCTCCTACGACAACTGTCATTTCACATAGCTCCTACTATTTTGTAGTACATGGAACACTTCAAAATTTACACCGTATTAAAAAAGTTATTCTTGACAAAACCCGTTCTCAAAGTTATCTCTTCATCCTTCCTTTCTTCAAGGCCGTAGAAAATTTCTTAGATTAATTTGATTCAAAATTCCTTCATTCCTACGATTCACCGACTATTTTCCGCACAAGCCTTCGAGAAAGGTGGGCAAAAAACATGGTAAGAGTCGGTCACTGCATTTGTTGGTTTAATATAATCTCCAAATTCTTTATCCTTTGCTTCTGGAGGCCGTCCTATCGCCATAGCTGCCACTGACAGCCAATACTAATTACTACAGCTAACAAACAATTAATGCGATCCTTCTTGCGTTCAGCTATGAAATTCACCACGAGCGCAAAAATTTGCACTCACTAACCAACATAAACTTTGTTTTGAATGGTCAAAACTACCAAACACCGCATTGTACTTTTTACCTGGTATCTAACACGTTTTGCGCAAGTTCAACTTTACGTTAGTACCAAAACGGCTTAATTTAAAACTGACGACCATTAGATGCTGATCATGAGTAGTTTATTTTTCACATTACACCATTGATGAAAAATTAATATTAGTTAAGTATTTAAAAAGAATGTCTTCGTCTAAATGTGTGGTGACGACAATATTCGATTAAATCGTGAATATATGTATTGTTGTAGGTGAAAATGAATAGGACATTTTGCTTTTGAAGAATAGCCTCCTGCACGCACCGTTGCATGGAGATACACGTGTCCTTGTACCTTAAAGCAAGTCATACATGAAGGGTGGAGCAGAACAATGTGGTGGCAGTTGTATAGCCTTATGCCAATGCAACTTGTGGTCTCCCGTTAGGATAGCCTTTAGGAACTAGACGAGCAATGCCAAATCTAAAAATTGATAATTTTAGTTATAATTCCAAATTTAATTCATTTATCATTGTTAATAGTCCGATTTCAAGGCCAAAATGTGCTGTTTTCGGACTAATGCTGAATAAATAAATATATGAAGCCAAAACACAGGACTCATGTTTCCGTTATGTACTTGGTGAAATAGAGGCAAAATAACACGCAAAGAATGAAATACTACCTTGATCAAAAAGTTCCCGGAATAACCACCGTGTGGCGCTCCCATCGTTCCGATTTGAGTTCTGTTTTTTTTGTTAAATTGGTACATCTGTTGTTGATATTCCCTTTAAATCTTAGTGTCATAACTTGACATTTGCAAAAGGTACGTAGCCAAGAGTACATCTATCTCTGTGTGTGTTGGCGATTTTTTACAATTTCAGAAATGGATTTAAATTTGCAACAACGAACTTGTATTAAATTTTGCGTAAAAAACGGATTTAGTGGCGCACGGACGTTGGAGTTGTCCGAATGTCCCCTCGCTGAAGAGCAGAAGATGCTGGGCAGCGAAAAGACCGGCGAGGAGCCGGTCGCTCACCATGGTTGGACGTTGGAAATTGGTTGGTTGCCGGCCCCGGTGGCGGCGGGGTAACGTCCTCGTCTGCCATTCCAAGGGTCGCGGGTTCGATTCCCGCCTGGGTGAGTTTCCCTCCATCTAGGGCTTGGGTGTTTGTAAATGTGACATTGTTATCGTTGTTAATAGTTCGATGTAAAGGCCTAAATGTGCTGTTTTCGGACTTATACTGAATAAATAAATAAATAAATAAATGTTGGAAAAGTGTTTCGGCAACGATTCTCTAAAAAAAACGGTCGTTTACCAGTGGCACGAGCGGTTCAGAAGTGGTCGTGAGTCAATCGAAGATGATGAACGCAGTGGCAGACCATCGACATCGAAAGTCGGTGAAAAAATTGATAAAGTAAAAGAAATGTTGGTCAATAACCGCAAATTAACCATCAGAGAAATAGCGGAGGACTTGAACATTGCCTATGGATCCGCCCAAGACATTGTGGTTAATGATTTGGGTTTCCGTCGTGTAGCAGCAAAGTTGGTGCCAAGAGACCTCAATTTCATGCAAAAAAGAGACCGTGTTGACGTCGCAAAAGACATGATTTGCGAGGCTGAATCCGATCCCACATTCATCAAAAGGATCATTACTGGAGACGAGACGTGGGTTTATGAGTACGACACGCAATCCAGACATCAGGCAAGTGAATGGCGTTCACCAAATGAGCCGAGACCAAAAAAACCACGTCGTTTTCAGTCAAAAAAGAAGGCAATGCTGACGGTTTTCATGGATTACAACGGTGTAGTGCATCATGAATTTTTGCCAGAAGGCCAGACAGTAAACAAAGAGTATTATTTGGGCGTTATGAGACGTTTGCGTGAAGCAATTCGCCGAAAGAGACCAGAAATGTGGGCAGAAAACTCGTGGATTTTGCACCAATGATAACGCACCGTCGCACAGTGCTATCATTATTCGTAATTTTTTGACGAAAAATGCAACAAATACCATCCAACAGCCACCGAATTCACCTGATTTGGCTCCCTGTGACTTCTTTCTGTTCAATCGAGTTAAAAAACCATTACGGGGAACGCGTTTTAGCAGCCGAGAGGAAGTAATGGAAAAATCGCAGGAAGCACTGATGGACATACCGAAAACCGACCGTAACTTTTGCAAATGTCAAGTTATGACACTAAGATTTAAAGGGAATATCAACAACAGATGTACCAATTTAACAAAAAAAACAGAACTCAAATCGGAACGATGGGAGCGGCACACGGTGGTTATTCCGGGAACTTTTTGATCAAGGTAGTAAATTTAAAAAATCGAAGATATACAAAACATTCCGGGTTTAATTTTCAAGCAGAAGAAGAAAGCAAAAATGGGCTATACAAACCAAGAACTGTCAGAGGCTTGAAGGTGTTCAAGCCGCCTGCGGCACTAAACGGAGGGACAGTTGTATACCCATTTCTAAAGCTTAAAAATAACAGGAATGAATCAATTCCTCCTCGCGAAGCACACCGGCGCAGGGGTCCCGAGATATTTTTACATGTCGACGACTCAAAAATTCCACCGAGCCACTCTCACTATGACCTCCAATTGCTATACGGATCATAAAAAACAAGGCGGGGAATCAGAAATAGCACCGAGACCGACAAAAATCGAGCTAGCCCACATTTTATACGGCTGTTGAGGAAAGTAGGTCTTCAAAACAAACACAACAGGTGAGAAGGGCAGTGCGGGGGGGGAGCCGGAGGAAGAAGCGCGAGAGGCATAGGAGGAGGAGGAAGATACGAAGTGGATTCCTTAAGTGACACCGAATGAAAAAGTCTTGGGAAACGGAAGGTAACACTGCAGTTGCAAGGTTATAGGCGAATACGTTTATAATAAAAAAAGGATAAAAGGAATGTCAACCGGGGCATGCACATGCCAACCCTTGTGAATCTGGCGTTCCTTATCGCTTATCAATTAAATCCAAACGTTAAAATGGACCATATTTTCGAAGCAGTTGTCATTCATTTAAACAAGAGAACGGAAAAACCATTTTATCTACTTTTGTGGCTCCGTTTACCTTAATCAGCACGTGTAACTTTATTCCATAACTTCAAAAGCCGAGCGCAGAGATACCTGTGTATTTTCTGGTGCCTGCGATCCTATTATTCAGATTTCTACCTAACATTCTCTAAAATTACGAACGGAAAAATTCAAAACACACTCCACAGCATTAAAAAAATTCTGAGTTAATTACTGCTAAATGAAGAGTTAAATACTGTTAATTACTGTTTTAAAGCGCTTTGAAACCGCATGTATTTTCTAGACACTGTTTACCAAGCTAATATTGCAGTAGAAGACACTTTCAATACAATTACAATGACACTATCATCACAATTTTCAATTAAATGCTTCATAACATACGAAAAGTACACAATAGAAGAATGAAAATTCACCGTATGCACATATCATTACAATTCCATACGTCTCTTACATTCAAAAGGGAGAAAATAGAACTGCCATCCTAGTCAATCTACCTCACCTGCCTAACTTTGAGGATAAGAATTATTATATCGGTCGTAACCGAGAGAGCAGATGGAGTCTTGGATGAAGGAATACTGCGATACGAACAAAACTTTGCAAAAAGGTAGCACAGCCATAGCCAGGGCGCGGAAAAAACAATGATAAGAGAGGTGACTACACAGTTTGTAAGAACCATAAAACCATCACAATCAATCCGAAGGTTGTTTTGATAAGCATGGCTTGCTAGCCTAAAGCGAAGGCCGACCGCATCTGAAATTCACACAATACATTAAAAGAAAACAACCGGACGGCTTCCAGCACCACAAAACGCATGAAAAGTGAAATTCCGACCTCGAAAACAGATCACCTCTTCCTCGCCCACCGAGAACATTTCTCGACCACGGACCCAGTTCGCTCATCGCCACCTTCCAGCGAGCGAACACGCACTGGCAAAGAGAAGTGTAGGGGCGAACAGTGCCCATGCTCTTCGCTCACCCTAAGAGATCGCCCCCATTCTAAACTTCCTCCCTATGCCCCCACCATGGCCAATGATGTCCCCATCCCAAGCTCCCTCACTCCCCCAACTGACTCCGCGCTAAGCCCATCCCCTCGCACGCCCCCGCACCCACGGCTTTGCATCCCATTCGGACCCCAGTCACGTTTCGGTCTCTGACGTACATACATCTCCCTCAACATCCCCTTCTTATCCTCCTCCCGCCGCGATTCGCCCCTTCCTGCCTCTTTTCCTTCCTGCTTGCCCTTCCCTCCGCCGCTACATTCCGAGGTCCGGTCGCCCCAGGCGTGCCAGGCCCCTCCAGCTACACGCACGGGGGCCCTTGCGCCGTGCCCTTCCCGGCCTGCTCCGCTCCGTCGCCGACGCCTCCCCATTGACACGCCGCTACACCTACGCCCGGATCACAACCGGTACTGTTGTGCTCCGCAGTGTGAAGACATATTTTAACAGTTCCACTTCCACCTAAGCTTTTTGCGATTCACACAAATGACACCGAACATATGATGAATGCAGTAAATCATTTTGCTGCTATAAAATATATAAAAACTAGAAATTTTGCTTCCGCTCTTTTTGATTTCTATTAGAATGAATCAAAACTTGCTTTCGCGAGAGAATATATTTTTTTTCGTTTAGGTCCTTAAGGCAATAATGACGAAGTGCACTCATTAATTTCAACGGAGGAAACAAAAAAGCATTAACAAGAAAATATGCTTACTTTATTGCTTGCAAATTTTTTCAGTTTAAATTTACTTATTCTCCCTACACTATTCTTAGTTGAGCAAAACAAGGATCATCAATGACTTCCAAAAAGCTCTGCATTGTTCTCATTTATTTCCATGATACAACACTCGATGAAGTCCAAATACTCGGAGTCGATATAAATTCAGCATCGAAACCAAAGACAGACACTCGATACGGTTTCAGAAATTATCATTAGCGAAATAACGCCCTAGCAATCAAATATTTGAAAAACGTAATCGTTTACAGAAAACTCCGCTCCTGCTCATACGAAGGAGATCGTGGTAATCTTATTGATGATGGTATGAAAAAGAGCGATAATGCAAACCAGCTTCTTTTCAGAGCCAAAATCAAATGGTGCGTTAAATATCACTGCCTATCCCACGCGGAGGCTAATTTATTAGAAGGATATAAATCGATTTTTTTGTTTTTGAATGTATACAGGATAATTTAGCTGGGTAAAACCATTTTGATAGGCATGCTGGGAAATAATTTTTCAGGCACATTGGTTTTTTATGTAGGACTAAAGGACGAGGGAATATTCAAAATTGCTGCTTGGTTATCTTTCAAACTGCTGACAGACACATAAATCAAGTCATATAGGAAGTCAAGTAAGCATTTCAAACAAGGTATCAATTGCGCCTTGCATTGAGGCAGAGGATTTGTTAATTCGGGGTGTCATTTCACACTTATTCACGACTAATGGAAATTTTAAAAATAGCATTAATGATGTAGGGATATCTAGGCTTGCTTAAGGATGCTTCTTGTCCAGGATGGTGCGTTGCTTTTAGAGTGTTCCCTACGACAGGAAAATCAAGACGCAATGAATAAGCATTCCAATGAAACTTCTCCGGAATAAGGAATGTAAAACGACAGAATTCCTTCCTTAGAATTTTTTTAAAATGAAATTTGAGCTCAAAATTGACTGAGCCTAAGCGTGAAAAGTACATTAATATTGCTGCCTTTACCAATCTTATACGAGCAATATACACTTGAACTTATTTTAACACCAGCGAATTTATTTCACTTGAACTTACTTTAACAGCATAGCCTGTCACAGCGTTTACGTGCGAATACAGATAATTCTCTCCGACAAGAGCTCCCAGGTATATAAGCTTCCAACGTGCGAATTTAGGAGTACACCGTGCGCCGACAGTCAACATTCCATTATACAAGAGGTAATAAATATGAAATCATTATGCATCATCACCATATGAAATGGATGAATGGCTGACACTAAAACCTAGAGTAATAAATCCCATTTTAATCACCTAGAAGACGTGAAAATTCATAACATGGCCTCTGTCTGAATACCATGTAACTTCACAGATTGGAGAACCATTCGCCACATGTCGTCATGCGTAAACGCAATTCCCTGCACAGAAGCCGTTCATTACTGTGCAAAAGCATTAAAATATATCCTAAATTCTGCAAAACTCTATCTTAGCCTCACTCCCGTCTTTTGCCCGTAAATACTCCTCCCCCGCCACAACTCGCCTTCCTTAAGGACGCCGCGTCCACCTCCCGAGAGAGACGACGGAGAAGGGAGGCCGGGAGGGAGAGGAATATTCCATCCTCACCCCGACCACGAAAGCGATACCCAACTGATGGATAGCCGCTCCCTTCGGACCACACCGCTTCACCCTCTAAAGCCTTACCACACCCGCCCCTCTCCCCAATCCCACGTCGGCAAGGGCGCCATGGAATAGGGCGAACTGGTATGGCCAAGGTAATGTGGGGGCAAAAGAGAGGCGGGTCGAAGTTGCGTGTGGAGGGAAGTGTCCTGAATCCGAGCCTTGGAAGAAGTATAAAGCCCTTCCATAACGTGGACAGGAATCATAATGACCGGGGGTGGAGGGGGAGAGGAATGCTCGGAAGCGGAAATTCGTGGTAGGAGGTGAGGTGGATGGTAAAAATATGAGAAAGTGAGGCAGAGAGAGCATGGGCGGAAGGGGGTTGGCGACGAGGGGAGGGAAGGCGAAGGAATCCCGCGGGTGGTTAAGGGGTTTGTACTTAGGAGGAGCCCGTGCTACAGTGGCCCCTCTCCTCCCACCCACTCCTCTGGCACCCGGTCCTTCATCTGAGATGAGGGGAGAAAGGGAGGAAGGTGGGGGTTGGTCGCGGGTCGGAACGAGGTAGAGGGAGGAAAAATTAAAGGATTGGAACTTGTGGAGAGGGAGGAAGGAAGGAACGCAAGGGGATAAGAAAGGTGATAAGAGTTTGGCGTTGGTTGGGATGGCCATAGATTAGCGAGGGAGAACCGGGCAAGTGGGGTGGTAGGAAGCAGGGAGCAGCAGGATCCTTTTACGGTAGGCGTCGAGAGGCATCGCTCAAAAACTTGAACTGGTGAGGAGAAATGGATTGGTCTGAGAGCGTAGATGGAGGCGTGCATATTTAAGAGGGGTCCGAGAGAAAAATAGCATAGGATCGTAGCAAGAGATGAGTATGTATGTGGACAAGATTAAGGAACACGAGAATACTATTACGGAATGCATGAATTATGAATGAATGGTTTGAGGATAGGCATGCAGTATTATGCTTGGGGCGTCTTAAATGAGTAGCCGTCAATGTGTTCGTCAGAAGAATATCCAGAACGTAGACTTCAGATAATTGCAATAACTATTATGGACACATGGATAGATTTGACTCGGCTTGCGTCTAACGAGCAGCGAAGTTATTTGGGGTGAAATGAATAACACCTGACAAAAATATAGCAGAATGGGTAATTACTACACCAAGTTTGTCAACAGAATATTATTAGCGACTTCCAGAAAAATGTGCATTTCTCTTCATTAAATTGAGATTTGAAATATACTATATGTACGTACCAAAACATCTAAACTGTTCACAAAAATCAAAACACAAGGGTTTTTTTACTGTTTCTATTCAATTGATTTTATCAATCGGTGCAGGAGTACTAACGATTCATATTTTCTATAATATTATGTATGGGTCAATTACACTTCCCCTTAAGTTTTCAAGAGTAATGCGTAATTATGGACTCCGAAATTCAGAGTGCTGGGACAGATATTATTTCTCCATAGCATTGAAAACACCAATTTAATCTTAATTAAATTAATAGATTTCAAATGTTTGAATGAAATCAAAGATGCCCCAAGACAAGAATTTCCGAGACATATTTTACAGTTCAAAGAAATTGTGGGGTAGTAAAATGTGAAGTTAGTTCAGATAAATTTTTCAACGCAATCAGACTATTAAGAAAATAACAACCAGAAGCTAAAAGCCAAGTACGATGCACAAAAAGTAATTATGATGAAGACATCAAACCAGTCGTCACGAATCAAGGACTCTTTATAACAACATTTCCTCAATCCTGCAATTCATACTTCAAGTCATTTACAATACTTGATGCATCAAAAAACAACAAGTGGATGTTTGACTAATTATTTTTAGGTACTTTCGAATAAAACTAAAAAAACTAACTTCGAATTGAGGTTATCGCTGCGCTAATGACCAAGAAGGTGAAAAATTAATTTTCATTCCCTTATATTAATTCGAAATCTACCGGATACTAATATTTTCGACTGAGCATGTTTCTGTAGTTAAACATTTACAACAAATCTCAACTCTAACCAAAATTACCCCTTACAACTGGGCATAATTCACACATTAAAGGAATAATATGCACTTATTACAAAACGAAGCATTACACTTACTGATAAATAAAGTGATAGGCGGCAGATGCTACGACTGGAGCTACAGAGAATAGCCCTGGATATAACAAATCTTAATGTCCCGTTTTTTTCACTGAAGTATATTTATACCATCACTGAAAATCATTAGCAACAGACATACAAATGGATGTTCCCCGGCTATCTTGAATGTTTATACTACTTTATTTTATTTTAGCAAATCACATTCCACCAAATTTCAATATCAGCAAGCTTACCATTAAGCAAAAAATATGCCTTATCTATTAATTGAATCCTACTAATTTCACATGAGCATGGAATAACAATACACACAAAGGAATACAAAACTTTGCCTCCTTTGTGTGAAATGTGGTCACTTCCAAACTGTGCCGAAAACTTCGTTCAGAATAAGTTGGAAGTTCGAAGACTTGTAGTTCTCAAATATACCCATGCTCACCGAAATGCCGATTAGTACACACTAGCGCGGGTTAAGCGCATTTATCGTCACCAGGTATTTCGTGGAAAACCTCTCCGTCAGCAGATTTTCAAGGATATATACACATTTAGTGCGAGTTGTTGTAGTGGGACGAAAACATTGGAAAGTCTAAAGAGAAAACAAAGTTACAATTTTCGCTTAGAAGGTAACTGTCGAAGTGATTTATGTAGGACTAAGAGTAGTGATTTCGGGGATTACGACTATGTTATTTGATCATTGCGTCAGAACTTAATACTTTTTGTAACAGAGTAGAAAACATATACACGAATTTGGGAAAACAAGTAGCGTTCAATTCAATTACTTTCATTCCTTTGGCATGAGAAAATACGAAATACGACACCATTAGTCATGTCTTACCATTCAAGAAATTCACCGAGTATTGCAAAAGATTATCTGATATGACTTAACGCAGAGTTTGTTTTAGCAATAGAAATTAAAATTTATAAATCAAAACTTTTACATTTTTTAAATGAAAATAGATTCAATTATTCAATTTTAAAATAATGCCATATGTTTATGATTTCAAGTACTCCTATTCCCATTCGACACCAACGTATAAGAATAAAGGAAAATTCCATTTCTATTTAAAAACATAATTCGATTTAAAAATGTGAGGAAAACAATCAAATTTGATAGAGAACATATATAACATGGTTTCCGATTATGACAATAACAAAATATACGTCAGAGTGAGAGGTAAATATGAACAAAGTATAATGCGCGCAAAAAAGAAACAATCATGTCTTTCTTTGCATGATACGCTATCATAACAATATCAAACCTTACACATATATACATGTTTGGTCAAAAGGGCAAAATTTAAAGCTTTGCTCGAGCATAACCATTACTTTATGACATAGGTATGTGCATTTGTAAGCATGCGTCTTTTTGCGTGATGAGCAAATATATATTCATATTTATGCATAAATTCGCATGCATGCAAAAATACCTAGTTTCATAACGTAGTGCTGCCACTCTCTTGCGGGATATATTTTGTATAAAAATGAAGACTTACGTCGCGACTCGAGGGAAAACTTAACAAAATATTGATTTAATATTTCCAAATAACTTATTAGGCATCAAATACATAATAAATAAAACTGAAGATTCGGCTGGGCATGGGTGAAAAATTGAATAATTTTTAGCTAAACAAAACAAGAGCTTTCGATAAAAAATTACCTTCAGGCGAATTGTTGAGAACTGACTAGCACGCATGAAGTTTCCAATGCGGTATTGCAAATAATTAATGTGATGGCTATACAGTGGCATTAAATATATTTATTGATATTTCCGAGACAAGTATGTTTTAAAATGAACTTCATCATAGGTACTTTTTTCTGATTAAGAAAATGAAAGTTCCCACAAAGAATTGTACTATGACAACAACGTTTTCTACATAACAATTTTTCTGGGCACCATTTTTTAGGAGGCCGCGGAAAACATAATAATACGATGCCGAACACGATATCTCCTCCCATGAATGCGAGACATGAACATAGGCAGCAGGAAAAGTGAAAGCAATGGAAGTGCGGTGATGCAGGACTATAAAAAAAGGACATATGGAAGTATCGAGTAGCTAACGAAATTGTTCTACGAAAAATAGTAAACCGAATGTCAATGGAAATATTACAAAGAAGGGATCAACTTAATGGAAACATTTTGCGATACGATATGACCCTGTAGCGTACACATTTTTTAGGGGAATTGGACTTTGGAGGACGACTCCGGCTGAGAGACATGAAACAAGAAATGACAGTCGTGAAAACGATAAAATACCAATAGCTTCGCCTAGAGCAGAATCAACTGCTCTGCGCTCGAGATATCTTTGATCCAGGAGGTTATGATTCACTACATTGGAGGTTTAAGATATTTGTTACAAAAATTTTCTAACTACTGGAAAGCCGAGCCCCATTGGACACTCTGAACTTTCATTACCTATTACCCTTTTTGGTCCTAAGGCAATGTTTCGAATTGAATTTGTAGGGACGCTTTTGAGGAAGCATTTGGAATTAGAAAATTTTTATTGGTGTGTCATGGCGTAATCAAAAGTTGGTTGGTGGCCAGTATGGTGCGCTAGGAGCAATAAAACATACATACAAGATTGTAGATTTATAAAAGGATTATTGAAAGTGCCACGTAAAAAGTTGGGGTACTAATACACCAAACGTCTCGGCGGAATTTGTTCGAGTACAGTTTAGGTGAGTTATTTCTACGATTACAAAAAATATGACGCATTCTAATTCGTGCGCCATAACTATTTTGAACTCATTTTAAACTTTCTTTGGAAAGGAGATTGCTAACTTTAATATTAATACGATTAGGCACAAATTTATTAAAACCTAAATCGTTTACCCTTCATCCTTGAGTATGACATGTTAAATCTTTCACTACGCTAATTGCTATGATACCATATTCCCAAAAGCATTATTATATAAATAGGTCATCACTTGATTGTCTTACAATGGACAAACTACAGATAACGGATTTCAATCGGGAAAATCAGTACTAACCGAAAGGTTACAAATATACACTTCCAGTTAGCGGCATATAAGGTTCAAAGCAAGTCTTTCCATGGGTGTAGTAGAGAGTGACGCAGTAATAAAGGCATTATATTTTCATCCACAGTAGTCCTCTTCCGTTAAGAGGCGGAAATCAGCATCAAGAAAAATAACACCTCTTGGCCATGTTTACATGAAACAATCGCTATTCCGAGTTATAATACAAAAGCAATACGTTCTTTCGCAACGCTGCGATTATTATTATACTCATATAAGAGGAAATTGTAGTAGTAGTAGTAGTTTTGAGGGGAGGCGACCGACAGCTAAGGTCATTTGCGCCATAGGGGAAGGACAGGAAAGGATGAAGGGTGGAGATAAACCCGGCGTCGGCATTAGCCTACTCTTTACGAAAGGCGCCAAGGGGTCCGCGGCTTAACGTCCCATCCGACGGACGGCGTACTCACTCAAAGTGCCCTCCACAAAGCACCTCAAGTAGGGATCGAGATACCTCTGAAAAATATTCAACACCGCCGGGATTTGAACCCGCGCCCTCAGGGTGGGAAGCCAGTACGTTAGCCCCCGCACCATCTCGATCCCCAAGAGGAAATTGAAGTTGGGCATAGCAGAGGAAGAGTTCGTGAGAACAAGCAGAATAAACCATACTACTAATATAACTCTTATACGTGGATATAGAGGTCCATTATGGATATAACAGTTAACTCATGTTTGGAATTGCTTCTTCATATTTGTCAGCCAGGAAAATAAATGACATACCTTTCTTTCATTATTTCTGAGCAACTTGCACTTAAATACTGTACATTGCCAGGTCGATAATATCTTCAAAACATATACATTAATTTGTGTGAAAATTAACTTGTATTGTAGCTTATTGTAAATTAACTTGTATCGTAGTAAATGGGTCAGCACGGTTCTACGCTTTTGCATATTGGTGAACTATTACGTTCAATGATACATGTGATGCGTAAATAAAGGTAACTAACATTTAAGTTCAATATTACAGGAATATATATTGCATTAAAAACCAGCCGCTTTCAAATCATATTGTAGGACGTCCTTGAGAAGAACAATAGAAGAAGGACAAGGTATCACAACTCTAGCATGTAGCATATGAATAGCAAAAGATTTTAAAAAGCCACCAAACAGTTAATAAGGAAATGAAGGTGAGCCGGGAGAAACTCAATGCAGGCCAAGAACAGCAATATAACAAAATTAAATTAATTAAAAAAGGAACGTATGACGGTACAAAACTATTTTTACATCAATCCTATGATAAGTCAATGAATCTTTCTATGTAAAAGTCCATTTTCTGCATCACAGCTCATTCCGGGAACCTTTCACATCAAAACACGTATCCTAAAAGCTGATCACGCCAAAAGAGTATGAAGAAAATTCTAATGACGAACAAAGGAAAAACTTTGCTCGAGTAAGGGCACCAGCCTAACGACTATTTCCCTGGTCGGACAAAATCCTTGGATGCGAAATCTCGTCGACAATTCACCCTTTTAAGTCCACCCACTTAATCACAACAAATCCATCACGGAGTCACTCAAGTACTCGGCCGCGATCCGGCGGGTGCGAATGTTTACCGAGAAAAGTGAATGAGAAGATGAACGAAACGATTAGGTTTACGCGAGGGGAAGTAGCCAACGGGTGATTGATATGAACTCACGCGAACTTGGATGAGGACAAGGCGTAATAATAACAAAAAAAAGTCACACCAGCATGCAAGCGGGCAAAAGCACACCGGAAAAAGAGCGTGAGATGATGATGCCCCGCCCACATACGATAGGGCGACGTAGGACGCCGCCGCCTACGAGGGAGCCTCCACAACCGAACTCCCTACCCCGTTGCCATTCATTCATCCTTCAGTCGTTAACGGGCCGAGCGTTTTTCTTCATTTATTTCCCTCCCTTCTCTCTCCCTCTCTTATCCACTCTCTCTCAGTACAATGGGACAAGAGGGAGGGAATGGAGAGGGTCGAGAAGAGGAGAGAGAATTAAAGCGGAGACACTTCCCTTTTTTGATAGGAGTTTGTGGAGTGAATAAAACACAGAGGAAACCATAGACGCAACTTATGGATTAATACGGAAGGAGATATACGAGCCACAACACAACCATTCACAAATATGGACGCATTCATTCGGGCCATGTTACTACGAAGACTAAAGAATGCCGAAGTAAAAACAATGAAAACCACTACATCCGATGTTTATGGAGGTCAATAACAAACGTGACATTCCTATTATTAGACAAAAATACACGACTCCCGGGTAAAATGGGACATGAAATAGGTTATTCGATAACTGGTATGAGCGGAGATAGAGTTTACGTACGAGATGTTACGAAGTGGGGAAGTGAAGAAGAAGAAAGGGGGCACATGTGCATATAACAACCCTGAGAGAGCGCCGGGAACGAGGTATCGATCCGGGACGCCCAAAGAATGCGGGTAGGACGGGAGAGGGAAAACGAAGGCAAGTGAAAGAGGGTTAGACGAGAGGGGGGTGCCGGGCTTACGAAAGGAGAGAGAGAAAACACACACAATAACAAGGGAGGAGACTCCGACGTCCCAAAACAAAACCACGCTGCCTGGCCGACCTATAACCTGCGAGCGGTTATTCTTTTCTTACATGCGTTACGTCGGGCTCCCTGAAAGGTAATATGATCCAGAACTACATACATCCCGAGAAGACATTTTATCCAAGGTACACGTGCCGCAGATTAGAAGGGAAAATACAATGAAACTATTAGTTAGAGGTCGAAATTTGAGACAGTATACAGGAATTGACAATACCTCCATCGTCCTTGGTGTTCTTTGCGTGGGTGTCCGGTCTCAGCTGAGCCTGCACCGCCGTCATGATGCAGCAGAGATACAAGAACGTCGTCCACCAGCACCTCGACCACGGCTGAGAAGAAGGGTTACTACGTTGCCGTTGACTTCGATGGTGGTGCTTCCTTTGTTGCTGATTCGTCGAGCGACCGCCGCGGTATTCCTCGCCACCACCACCCCCGCTCCAAGAACGGTAATCGTCTTGAACACCGACACTCAAATTACTGACACCCGCATCATCGAAGACTCTACAACAACAAGACTCCGTCTCAACGCCCCTGTCGTCCACATCACCACCGAAATCATCAGCACCATCACCGACACGGTCACTCCTACGCCCGACATCTACGCACGAGGAACCGGCCGGTTCCCGTCTTCTTGTTCCGTCCAATGCTTCTGTTAGAGTTGTCGTTTCCATCGTCGGTGAAGATGATGAGAACGTTGACGAAGAGGTGTTCCTGTCACAAACTTTGGCATGAACACCAAAGGGCTGTGAGTTGTAGTCACCAAAGGGTAAATCAACCTCGAATTCTTCAGACGGCATGCACATCTTGCCTCGAGTTTTCGCAACGGCGTCCTCGGTGGTGTTGTTGTCAAGGTGAGGGGGACATGCCGACCTGGCACATAAAAAGTTCGACGTAGAGGTCGTCGACCAGAATCCGTCTCCACCGGGTAGTGGCATTCTCCTCGGAAAAGATGCCAAGGGTGAGGGTGCCATGCAATAATTTACATCGGATCCACTCACGTGGCTGCAACCGCAGGCGATGTCGCTAGAGCGTTTCTCGGCGACGATCGGAACGGATGGTAAGCCCAATGAAGGGATGGTGGGCGTGGGGGAATAAGAGGACAACACAGCGGGCCTGGCCATTTCGGGCCGCGTCCCGGGCATACGAGAGAGGCGTTTCGAAAGGCAAACGAGTCTTTTCTTCTCGCGGTAGGCGCAGCGCGATCTCACGGACGGAGAAGCCGCGGCATGATCCTCCGCCGGGACTGAGTCCACGGCCATCGCCAACGCATAAAGCCTCTGGGGCAACTCCAAGAATCACTGTTTTTCTCTCTGCTCCCCCCGTAGGAAAAGCCAAGTTCTTTATGAAGAAACTTTGGGTGATTTATCGTTTATTCTCTCTCCCGTAGTTGTTTAAATAAAACGTGTTTCAAAATGTTTCTCACACGTTTTCCCAAGATCAAAAATCGTGTCCTCACGGTGATAACAACTCTCCCAGTGCACAATTACTTTGTACCAGCAGCACTGAAAAGTCGACACGGTGGCGGTAATGGTGGTGTTCTGGCACCTTCAAACATCGGATCCTGAAGGAGCAGAAAATCATAGTGACAACTGTTTTCCTTCACACGTCTCCTCGCGCAACTGAAACACTTCCGTAAACAAACTCGGCCACCTTTATGTGCCACGTTTCAATCTCCCGCGGGAGAGACCCGTTCAATTAATGAATGAAACAACCGAGTAAGATGACGTCTATAATTTGGTTTCCGGAATACTTCTCTTGATTCGAAACTTCGAAAACAGAGATTGATTCAAGAGGATTAACTCGTAAACAAATCCGGGTTCCCAACGACAATGCTAAAGTCGCTATAAACACTTTGTCACAATCACTTCGCGTGGCATTCGATAAGAATACCAAAGGATTACGTTCAAAACAGTCGGCAATTGAAATGATACAACCGATCAATTGCAAACATTCAACGCGTCAAATACCACCCAAGATGAATGCACCAAAACAAAAAACAGCGGACCCGGCCGATGAAAATACCAACAACACGCAAGCGCGCCGCTCTGTTTGGGGAGAAGTAAAAGGAGCGCCAAAAACTGGAGGAGACAATTCAGGCTCCTGAAAACGTCGCTCCTGCTTAGGTAACTCTCAGGTACACACGCAAACACATAATAATTATACCAACACACACTATGCCTGCACCGAGGAGATTTACAGTATGGTATAAGTGACAGCAGGGCTATTCACACCAACACGTATATATTGAAGAAGAGAGAAAATACACTGAAATACACAGGGGAAATAACATTTAACACTATATGGAGTAGGACTGGAGGTTCCGTCGAATGAAGCACGAATCCTCCTGCCTCGAGCTTGGAACTACAACTGACGGGGATCTCGATTCCCGGTACGAGGAAGCACCACCGGTGCGAGTTGTTGGCCAGCCGGAGGGGAGGAGGAGGAGGTGTAATGGAGTGGGATGTAGACGTGGAGGGGGGTGGTGACGTAGAAGAGAGGATAGGGGAGGGAAATGAGTGAGAAAGGGAGGGGAATAAGAAGAACGAGGGGAAGCAGGAGGAGGGGAACATGCGCGGCAGTAGGTGCTCGGTGCGTCGGCGCGGGACATCAGCTTCTCTCGACCGAAGAGGAAGGAGGATGAGGCTTTGTCGGTTCTGAAGCGGTGTGAGGCAGGAGGGGAGGCCGAAAGTAGGGGATGTGTTGGCGGGTAAGGGGGGGGGGTCTCTCGGGAAGAGGGGAAGAGGAGAACGGGTGGAATGAGCGAGAGTGGCGGCAGAGGAGGAGGACGTTATGGTAGACTGGCCAGGGGAGGGGAGCGGACACGGGTTACGTGAATATGCGGGAGGGAGCGGATGGCCGTGTGTATACGGCACGGGAGAGGGAGTTACTATTTCCCTCCCCTCTTCATTCTCCTCTTCTTCCTCTCCCTTTTGCTTCTTCCTCGCTCCTTGATCACACGTCACACGGTAACCATGGCGACAACCCTGGGGGCGGCCTCACTCACACATAAGCATTTTCCCTTCCCCTTCATTCCCCTCTTCTCAACAGCTCTTCCCCCCTCCAACTTACCACGCCTTCCCTCTCCTTCGGTTCTCCCTGCCCTTCCCCTTTCCTCATCCCCCACTTCTCGGCCATCCCCGTCCACGGCGACCCTCCCTTCCTCTGCCGGCGGACTGCCAGAGCTCACACACGTACACAAATAGGAGCATGCTTGCTCGTCGGCCGCGGTAGTAACTTCCCCGGCGAAAGCCGGCCCAGCTGCGCGGGAGACAGGAAGCCGGTAGTGCCCTAAACTTTCCATTCTCGATTGAAACACTGTGAAGACAGCAGTTCAAAAAGAGGGAATAGGTTTATATTTTCATACGTATTAGCCCAAAAGTAATGAGCGGTTTCTCTGTCGTTTTAATGGGACTGCAATGTTCACAAATGGGCCTATAAAAATTTAGCCAGACTATTTTTCCCACGTGGTCTCTGAAAAATTGCAGGTTCGACTTGCACTAGAGGGAGCGATGAATTCCAGCTTGCAACGTTGACTGGGTGGGATTTGAAGACTATTTGTATTTGCTTAGCAATTTAAAATGCTTCATGTCAAAGATATTCCAGCCGGAGCAGTCAAGATTCGTAATCCAATATTGGGCACCGTAATTAGGATCATTATTTTATACCGAGGTTAAGTTATAGGGAATTTACATAATCGCCAGATACAAAATAAGCCAAAGCGGCAGACCCCCATCTCCCCTATAAGTTGCGTTGTATCCGCCCAGAAAGTGGAAAGATCCGGAGTTCAAGTCTCGGTCTAGGAAATATTTTTACACTTGTGATTTGCCTGATTCCGCCTTCCCCACATCTTCCTAAGGAGACAGAAAAAAAGGATGAAGGAAAGCTTGAAGGTATTTAATTGAGTCTACACTTTCCATTTCGGTGTTCCCAATGCAGTAGGCGTTCGGGAGGGAATTGCTTTCTCCAAAAAATTCATTACTACGCACTATTTAATATTTAATTCTAATTACCAACTGTCGCACCAGCGTTGTGTAGCATTTGGGTCATCTCATAAAGCTGCTGTGTCCTTAAGATTACGCATATCTCTGTAAACCATTGCATCGTCGGCAAATAAACGCATGTTACCAGTGGCTACGGAGACAACGTCGTGGAGGATCGAGATGCTGCGGTGGCTAACGTACTGGCTTCCCACCCAGAGGACCCGGGTTCAAATCCAGGCGGTGTTGAATATTTTTCAGAGGTATCTCGATCCCTAATTGAGGTGATTTGTGGAGGGCACTTTGAGTGAGTACGCCGTCCGTCGGATGGGACGTTAAGCTGCGGACCCCTTGGCGCCTTTCGTTAAGAGTAGGGTAATGCCGACGCCGGGTTTCTCTCCACCCTTCATCCTTTCCTGTCCATCCCCTATGGCGGAAATGGCCTCAGCTGTCGGTCGCCTCCCCTAAATACTACTACTACGTCAATGTATTTGACGTAAAGTAGGAATAAAAGATGTCCGATGACACTTCCCTGGGTAACGCCTGAAGCAATTTCTACTGCAGTTGAGCTAACTCCATCATTCAATATTCTTTGAACCCGACCATCCAAAAAGTCTTTAATCCAAACCCAGATATTTTTATCTATGCCATATGCTTCTAGCTTTGAGAGTAGTTTACTATGAGGTAATATGTTGATGGCTTTCTTAAAATCTAGCAACATTGCGTCCTGTGGAACATTGCTCTCTCTCAAAGTAAGAATTATATGTACAAAAAGCGTAAGTTTTTTCTCACAGGATCTAAATTTGCGGAAACCGTGCTGATTTTTCATCAATAATTCCTGATTATCGAGTTGTCTCATGATCGAACTAACAATTATATGTTCCATAACATTGCACGAAATGTAATATATTACAAATAATATATATATAAATATATATATATATATATATATATATAATATATTACCTAATAATATATATATATATATATATATATATATATATATATATAATATATTATTAGGTAATCTACCGGTTAAGATAGGTTTCCTTTAGATGGACATAATTACTAATTAAATAATTTGTGACCCCTAGCAAAACACAACATCCTACTCTACATCAGGTCCCTCTTCAGCTCTTAGTACTTTCTTCCTCCCTTCATCCCGCCCAACATCCGTATCCTGTTCCTTCCCTTTCCTCGTTTGCCTGACATTCTCCCCACAATTAGTCTTCAACATCCCTCTGCCAGTCAATACCCCCTTCATCCACTTTTCCTGCCTCCATAGGATTTCTTCCAACAAACCCCTCTCTTCACCCACCATACCAAGTACTTCCTCATTTGTTTTCTTCCCTGTCCATTTCACCTTCTCCTTCTCCCGTCTATCCTCCTGCTTCAATGACCACGTTTCCGCGCCGTACATAGCTACGCTCCATATCAAAGTTTTTACGAGTCTTTTCTTAACCTCCTTACTCAACGTCCCTGTCATCAACTCCCTCCTCCTTGTGAAAGCCTCTTTGCCAAGCGCAATTCTTCTCCTTACTTTGACCGTTTTGGTCCAAAACACTACCGAGAATATATATATATATATATATATATATATATATATATATATATATATATATATATATATACTATATATATATATATATATACACATTTTTTTTCATTCACATGGAAACAGATATAAGGAAAAGGGATAGGAACACATATAAAGGACGAAAACAGGAGAGGGAAGGCGGAATCGAGCAGATCACAAGTGCAAAAAATATTTCCTTGACCAGGACTTGAAAACCGGATCTTTTGACTTACCGGGCCGATGCTGAGCTATCGAGGAAAAGTAATTTACACTGAAATCTGCGGGGGGTTATTGCAACCAAGTACCCCGATTCTTTGGCCAAGAGATGGCATTAAGGAGCTATATACAAACATAAATGTAAATATATTATATATATGATGAAACTGACCAACGAAGTTCATTCTAACAACTGTGTAAGGTGTTTTTAAAAAGTATCGGAAACAATGTTTTCCTGACGTGTGCGTGAAGTGCTAAATTCAGACTGTTATAGAAGTCTGCGCATGATCGCATATCGCATTGGCTTTGATACGATGACAGTGCACACCACTATCACTGAAAATTTGGCGGTTTGAAAGATCTGGGCTAAAATCGTCCCGAAGGTCTTGACGGACGACCAAGAGCAGTGTCTGAGTGTCTGCTTTCGAAGACCTTCTGCAACGGCATCGCGCCGATTTCCCACTCTACTACAGTCCCGATTTGGCACCAGCAGACTGTATCCTATTCCGAAAAGTGAAATCCTCCCTTAAAGGACTCCACCATAGGGACATTAAGTGCCGTTAAAAAAGTTTGCATGCGTACCCTAAAGGACCTTCATGTATCCGCCTACCAGGGAGCCTTCGACATGAAAAAGCCGCTGCCAGAAGTGTGTCGATGCTCAAGAGACACACTTCGAAGAATGTTGAGGCATAGTTGCAATATCTGAAATAAAACTATATTTTCGAATATTTCCGATACTTTATATATATAAGATCTATACCAGAAATAATTAATGGAAATAAAAAAGACGAAACAAAGAGGGTTTAAATCTGCGAATAAACACTACTGAACAAAAAGAATTTGAAAAAACGAGGGAATAGTGGATGTGATGGAGAAATTACAATTCAAGATTTGTAAAATGAGATTCTTCCATCGTTTGACAACATATATTTCGAAAAAATTTAAAAGGTTAGAGTAGAAGACATGTGCGTAATTGAATGAAATGTAACGCAAGAAAAACGTTAAGTCAAATTTTGAGATAACAACTCCAAAAAAAAGAATTTCAACGAAGAATGTGCTAAGAGCTTCTGAAGTGCGAGACAAAAATGGTACCACTATATACTTACACATAAATGACCAACTAACGAACAAAAAAATCTCTCGTGAAACGAAAAGACTACGTGAAATGAATTAAGCTATAAATATACTTTGCTTATGATGGGCAGTATTTATCCCAAGAAAAGCTAACGACACACAAAAAAGATAATGAATGATAAAGATTTTGAAAAAATAACTAAACTGACACACAATTAAATGGAATTTGACCTATAGAGAATTGTTTAATGAATTAACATTTTTTCTCTTATCAGTTTATATTTTACCTCGTGTTTCCTCATTTTTCAGCTATTATGGGTCACTTTGACGCAAAAAATTCCAACAAATTAAACTGCAAAGTTAATGACCCCATTTGCTGATCTGAGAAAGCAAAATTTTAATGACTGTTGGGTATTTAATTTAAATATAAGATCTATTTGAAAAAAACTGATCGATGATAAACATTTATTTAAGTCTTTTATTGCAATCAATGAATACACGTATTTATATGTTGTTATTTATCCTAACAGAGGTTAATATTTTGGAAGAGGAAGCCGAAAATTATAGACCAAACGGTGAAATGTAAATCATATTTTATGAGCGAATAGGAAATTATGGATCATAATGAATGTAAAAGAATACATACATATTGTTCATCCGGGCATAGGCACCAAAAATTGTAAATATTCAATTGGTGATGTTGTCAGAAAAGGAGGGAATATTACAATGATTTCTGTTTACCGACCTCCATCATTAAAGAGCCTAGCCCCGGTGATGAAATACAAGAAATTCTCCGACTAAGAAAGGATAGTACGAGCACTCGTTATTCTTTAGCAGTAATGGGGGATGAAAATTTCAATATGAAACTAATCGCAATGGTATTCGCTATGTGTTTACATGTATTGGACGAATTAATAACGAAACCCACTAGGGATAGTGTAATGGAGGACAGAAAAACCAGCTCAAATAGTAGTAGTTATTAGGGGAGCCTACCGACAGCTGTCTTTTTGCCATTAGGGATAGGAGGGTAATTCAGTCACGGTAGGATATTCAGGCACTGGGGGAAGGATGGAGAGAAATGCAGCGTCGGCATTAGCCTAAAAATTGGCTTCTAAGGGGTCCATAATTTAACGTCCCATCCGACGGACGGACTCCAATTGAACTGCTCTCCAAATTCCCCAGTAAGGATCGGGGATATCACAAAAAAATCCTATCACACCTCATAGATTCAAAACCGAGATCTCGGGGTGGGCCAGTAGATTAGCCACCGCACCATTTAAAATTCCTGTCAGTTCATTTATTGATCACACTTATAATAAATGTGTGAAAGGAGTACCTGAGAGAACTATAACTAAATCTGATATCTCAGACCACCACCTAATTTAAGTAAGTAAAGGCATTGCTATAGCAACGACAGTGGCGCACACAGTAACTAAAACAGGCTACCATTTTAAATTTAAAAAAGATTAGAAGTGAAGTACAGGAATTAAAGCGGGATAAATTTATAGTGTAAAATGATTCAATTTTACTGCATGAGCACAATGAAAAGAATGTATTTCCACAAAAGGACGAAGGAAATTAGAAGATATGTAGAGGGTAAAAAGAAATGGATGAGCGTGGGGATACTGGAATTAATGCGACAAAGAGACTACGCATATAGGAAATAAGAGTCCTAAAAATATAAATCACCATCACGTTTAAAACACTCTTTGGGAAGGCAATGGGAAACTTCCTCTGTTATTTATCCCATGCAACAAAGATGGACTTATATCTGAGTATGTGTCCAAGCAACTACAGCATTCGGCCCGCTGGGCCCTATGTCATACCCGGCAACGGGAGAGGCTAAGGTTTTGCAATCGTCATCTCACGGGATGTTTGCAAAACGATATCGAGAGCAGCAGCACAAGGGCAGAGAAAAGGACCAAACCAGTGGGAATAGTGTCTTTAATGTCACAACTATGCTGAAGACAGAGATATTAGAAAATATAAATTGGGAGGTGGACAGGGGAAATATAGATACGAGTATTTTAAGTGAGATGGAAGAATAGCAGAGGATTACTAGAGATATGGTTAGAGAGCAATAAACAGCGGAGGGGAAGAGAGCCCACCACGGGAAGAATTATATTAACCAAAATGATTGGAGGAATCGTAATACATTAAAGCATGCAAAAGGATAAGCTTTGTTTTGTTTACATTGATTCTCATCCCATACCGATTGAGTTGAGTTTCCAATCCGCTCAGCAATGTTTGCAACCCCTTAGTTGACTGGCACACAAAGTTTGATCATCCGTAAAATTGAGTGATTTTATGCATTATCGACCGACTTTCATTACTATCTCGTTCTTCCCCTGCCTCTTTTGGTATTTCCTCCATACATACATTTATGTTGAAAAGTACTGGTGATAACGGACATTCCTGAGTCGCACCAGAGCAGTCTGTGACACACACAGGTTGCGGATTAGTATCCTATCCCGCCAATATACTGCCATTTTCTGAAATACATTCGTAAATTCCACCCAATTAACTCTATCAAACGCTTTCTCGAAATCTACGAAACAGACACATCCTGATTGCATTCTATGCTCTCCTCTATTAGTTACCTCATTACTGCTATGGCATCACGTTTGCCTTTCCCCTTCCTGAAACCAAACTGAGCATCCCCTAAGTATTCATTTGCCATGCTATCCATCCTTTTGTTGATTATCCTGAGAACCACTTCATCTGTGTGCGTAATCTAGATTATTGTTTTATAGCCCTCACATAATGCTGCCTTTCCCTTTCTTAGTTAGGGAAGTAACACTCATCTGACAAAATCTTGCGGCCAAATACTTCCCCTATAAATGCTACGAATTAGTGCATACAAAATTTGCTTCCTACGATTTCCTAAACTTTTATGTAGTTCCGCGGGAGTGTTGTCCATCCCCACGGCTCTATTTAAATTCAATTCCCTCAATACCCTTTATATTTCGAACATCGATATGATTTTCAAAAAAGTGAAACAAGAAAGGATGCAATAGGCATGCTTGCCAATATAGTGAAGTCTTATCTGATTAAATATCAACTAGTTGAATCGTAAAATATAACGAATTTACTTAATATTCTCTATGCTTGGCCGGATAGGTGAATTGCCTTTATGGTGTAAGAGAAACATAGATAACTGAAGTATTTATACTGAAGATTTATTTCCAGGGTTATTAACATCAAGATCACCAAATTAGGAATCCCACTTGGACCTTTATTGTATTTAAACTGTTTCAGTGGTCAAAATTACTTTTATATGCAGATTTCATAGTATGCCATCAGGATTATAAAACGGCTAGTTAAATTTTTACTCGTACACACGAAAAGCAAAATGCGATGAAATATTGGAAATTTAGAAAAATAGTTTCATGATCAAGACTTGTTTATGACTGAAAAGTTAACTGAATCAATGCATATTCATGACGGGATCGTATATTGTTTCGAGGTACGCCAAAGATTTTGAAAAAAACAATGGCAGTTGAAATTACCTGCATTATTTTTTATAGTGCCAAATGATCTCAAGAATTTACACTCTTAGAGAAATGAAGGAAAAAAATTGTTGCTAATAAATCATTGTAACTTTTTCAAATACTTAAAGAACCAAAACATTGTGGAATATGAAACTAAATTTCAATGTAATTGTGTTATCTATTGTTTCTGAGAACCCTCGTCAACAAATTAATGTAGTCCACGATTGCAAGAAGGCATTGCATTACACAGTTATCTAATATGGAATACCTGAAATAATTTTGCTTAGCAAATTTAAAGTAGATGTTGCAAACTTGGTAAATATTTCTAGATAAATATGCTCAGGTAGGCTAACGGACAACTTTGAAATCTCCGCTAAATTGAAAGAAGACGTGTTTAAGGCAATGGTCTCCTTTCTATCTCGAAGGGCTTGAAGGCGTATAGCCTCAAAAAGTTGTCAAGTCAAGGAAATTCTCTACTGCCGTCAAATGAAATTAGTTTTCGAATAAAACCAGGGTATAATTCACTTGAACGTATGGATTAATTTTAAATATTCAGCATCAGAGTCATTAGAAATGAAGGTAGCAAGAGGGTGAGAGTGAACAGGGCGAGCGAAGTAGAGAAGGCTCCTAATCAAGGGAACAGAAACTAATGGTAAATAGTCTGGGCATCACGCAACAGGTATTGAAAATCAAATATAGAATTTACTTACGTGTGTATTATAACTTCCCACCAGCCACACTTGACAATGGAATTTAAATTATCAACCTCTCCAATCTTAGGATAGCCTCCGCCTCTTTTTGAAATGAAATCTGTCAGAAATTGAATTTGGAAAAATTTTTAATCAATTGTAATCGTATTTTCTCTATGAAAATTATAAAAATCAATTAATTTTTTAAATCAATAATAATTAATTGATCATTATAATATTAACTGATAATATTTTTCTAATATTATTTATTAATTTAATGTTTTATTTAGCATTGCTTTTATGTAGATTGCAATAGTTTCCTTCCAATTCATACATCTACGAGGGTCATCCGGAAAGTAGTACCCGTTCGTGAAATAAAGACACAAAAGTAAATATTAACAAACATAAAAAATTTTATTTGAAAGAGGATACTTTAAACTACTTCTCAACATAATCTCCAAGCAAATTAAGGCATTTGTCATAACGTGTGACAAGTTTCTGTATTCCTGCTGCATAGTCCTTCGCCGCCAGCTCATTGAGATACGCGAGGGACCCATCTTGCACAAATTTTTGCATAATGCAGATGGTGTTTAACAATTTCATGAACAATTGTTCGAGAAACATTGGGAAAATGCTCACAGATGTCATCAATTGTGACGCGCCGATCGTTCCTCACGAATTCGTCAACTGAGCTCACCAGTTGGTCTGTAATGACAGACGGTCTCCCCGAACGCTCATCGTCGTGTGTGTTCCCCCTCCCCATGTTGAAGTTGCGACACCACCGCCGAACAGACGACTCGTCCATTACATTGTCTCCATACACCTCCTTTAATTGGCGATGAATATCACATGGGCGAACGTTTCTTGCATTGAGGAATTTAATCACTGCCCTCACTTCACAACTGGCGGCGTTCTCAATTTTTTTAAACATTGTAAACAATCACAGAAACAACACAGGCAATGCTAGCGTCACGCAACTTGGCTCAGAGAAGGCAGACAAGCCACTGAAGCTATCTGACCTCGTCCAGCGGCTACTCGCGTCGTCAGCACTTCATGCGGCACGAACGGGTACTACTTTCCGGATGACCCTCGTACTTCGAGTGCCGTAGTACGAATTGATTTAATTTTCATGATTTGAAATACATAGTGGAGTGATTTACATTTTGCTAAGCATAAGTGGCTAAAAGAAAACAGAATGAGAGTTTTGAAAGAGGTTGGAGGGGAGAAAAGGCTGAAGTCCGGCTTCGGTGCTCCCGTAGAGCGGTGAGCCGACCCAATTACCTCGTCGACTCACTGGAAAGTCGAGAATACGAAACCCACTTCAAGAATAATTGTTGAGTTTTCACGCAACGGATTATCACTGGATGAGTAGGCAGTGAGATACTAACTCAGCTGCTGGGACACCTCAGCATCACAAATATTACTAATGCGAAGGGTGTCAAGGCCTTAACAGATTGCATTTCCACACGTTCTGACCCGTAAACGATATGTGCGTCGAACTCACGGCACCAAAGGAAAGTCACCAATACCAAATTGAACTAACCTTTCCTGGGATATACGAGGGTCATCCGGAAAGTAGTACCCGTTCGTGCCGCATGAAGTGCTGACGACGCGAGTAGCCGCTGGACGAGGTCAGATAGCTTCAGTGGCTTGTCTGCCTTCTCTGAGCCAAGTTGCGTGACGCTAGCATTGCCTGTGTTGTTTCTGTGATTGTTTACAATGTTTAAAAAAATTGAGAACGCCGCCAGTTGTGAAGTGAGGGCAGTGATTAAATTCCTCGTATATAGGACAGTACAGTGATATTATTCGATCCTATTCATCCCCCTAACGGATTAGAGATGGCTAAGACAATGAAATCGTCCCTATTCGCGCATTTGAATGTCATTCAAGATTTCATACGAGACACAAAATTGTCGAAATAAAAGCCAAGGATCTTTTGCTAGTCCGGAGTCTATGGCATGATAAAATTAAGTTGCGACGCCGGTACTCTTGAGGAAACGCGACGCGGGTATCAGGCCGAATTAATTGAAACACTACGCGGCGGCCATAATCGATAGCTTTGTCCCTTACCCTTTGTCTGCGTCGGAGTGGGAGGGAAAGGGGCGTAATACACGAGCGCTCGTATTTATGCGCGTGAAAACTTTCTCTCTCGCCAGGAGAGAGGCCTTCGCTTTGACCCACCTTACCTACCGTGTAGCATCGGAGAGCGCAGAAATCGCACGGGTGGCCGCCGGCTTAGCGACTTCCGGCGAGGGGGAAAAGGGGCCCAAAATGGTGGGGAGACGACGAGGAGGGGGTGAAGATGGTGCCGAGGGAAGAAAAGTCGAGGAAAGAAGAAGAGAGGGAAGCCCCAGTGAGGAAAAGTAGGCAGCGAGTGTAGCGAATGGTATGTACAGAGGTGTCCGCGTCACATGGCCGAATATTAATTGAGGATGGTCGCGATGAATGGTCCACGGGAGGAGAAACATTTATCACTTGCAATCGGTACGTCATAATTTAGGCACGTCATAGTTACATTATGACTTGAATGGGCCCCTTGAGTCTCGAGTGGCGCCCTCCATACTGCGCGAATTTCCACCGTCATAGATTAGTACTTCTGACTCCGTCTGTAATCATGCACATGCATTCTCGTTTCTCATCTAGCTAGAACATTTACATCAATCTCCTGTTCTTCAATGCTCTTGTTAAAATATTAACGTTTTCCTGTTAAAATTTCGCCATTCTTCGCCATGCCAACGTTTTGTTAGATAAATGACAATTTTTCAAGCTTAGCACAATGGGGAATTGAGAAATACATAGGTACGTGCTAACACACTTTCTTTTTAAGAGGATATAACTCATATTTATTCATGATGAACTGATGACTATATACATAAGCCCATGTACGTTTATTCCCTTCATATGAAAGTAAACAAAAATAAGAAACGATATACTATGACTTTATCATTTGCTATTACACAGATTAGCAATTTACGATATGGTTTCACTCAACTAGTAATTATATTTTTATATTATGGGCTATTCAATTTTCATCATTTATTTCTATCACTTATTTCAGCACTGGCGTAATACATTCCTGAATACCAATCTGAATATTCCACATTTTTGCTATCCACCTTTCATCCATACTATTTTCTTCAGCTGGGGCGAATTCAGAGACTTGCAAATGGTTATTGAAGTAATCGGTTGAGGAATATTATTATAAACAGATTCTAAATGTGTGTCAAACCGATGCTATCCCTAAATTTTTCAGGAGATAAACATTGAATTTTTTTACTTTACCCAATGTATCTATAAGTTATGCAACATTAAAAACTGGATGTTTATCATCTATTCATTATCTATAGGGATTCACTTGAAATTTCCCGGCAGGTTTCTAATATTTATTTAATTGGTACACTTTTCGGGTCCTTTTCATATTATCCTTGGACTGTGGAATGCATCATCTCTGATCCACCGAAAAGAATCTTTAAATAAAAACTTAAAGGAGAAATTTCTTATTTTTTCATGCAGAACATCTCAATGGCTTTCGTAATTCAATGTGAGTTTTGAATCCATTTTAAATTCCATTCCGTCAACATTATGAATTGAGATATCAAAATTCCATGAATTAGGCATTTGGAAGGTGCAAGTCTCTGAATCACAGAGGAATGAATTCACCAGCTACGGTTAGGAATGCAACCTAGCGTTTGGGGTGGCAACCACCTCACCGCTCAATAATACCCGAACGGGAGCGGATGGAATATTTTCCGTGACGCAGACCTATAACGCTAACTACTTTTAACTAAGGATGTTTTTTTTCCCATGCGTTCTTCTGATTTTGCAACGCAAACGCTTTTTTCCAAATTCCTTTCCCCGATGGCCTTCTCTCTGCGCTTGCTTGGGGTTTTCCCTTTCGTAGCCATTGATCCACAGCCAAATTTTAATTCTCTTGGACAACGAAATCATTCTCCGGTCACGAACATCAATTTTATTTGATCAGTTCGCTCGGTGATGAATATCGTTTTTCGATGCATTTTGATGAACATTATTGATAATTCAGATAGAAAGGTAATAATTCGTATCAACTTGTAGTAAAATACGCACCAAAGCCTGGAGTTATTCATATAGCTGTCACCTTTCCTTCACCAATTCTCTCGTCACTTGTTCATGACTTCGGTCTGGTTCTTAAAGTCACAGGAATTTACACAGGAACTTATTTGTACCATTTGAATTTACAAGTTATTACTCTGAACATGCTGACGACTCAATTGAGTGCGACATAAGACAGTGACGGAGTGAGTATAAGAAAATATTGGGGTATAAGCTGTTTAGATTGAGATATATCTAGAGCCTATCAATAAAAACGTAAGACAAAGTGTACGCACTCATATTCTTCAACAAAACTTTTCCCTTACATTTATTCTTTATTTATGCTGATACATTATAACTCCCCAGTTTTCTACAAATAACCTTAAATATATCTGAAGAATGTGTAGAAAAAAACCTGTTTAGCTTCAGGAATTTCACGAGATTTAATGAGTGACACACGCGGCATACCCGTGCGGTTGGTTGGATGTGTAACGCGTTTGAAGTTAAGCTTCAGGGTGTGGCTATCCTACACCCAGCATTTTTTTTCAGTGAAAATATGGAATTAGGCTATATCAATTTAATATGTGACATAGCAACCACTGGACCACAGCTAATATTTGAGGTGAGACGAACTGGACGAGTAAATTCTTAGAAAACTTATCGAGTCAATTTGAAACGATATGAATATAATATACTAGCAATCAAATGCTGCCGTAAGAGGGGAAACAAGTTTAAGATGAGAATACGTGAATAAATTAACAGCTTAATATGAAGTTTTGAAAAACTTATATTACGAAATCAGTAGATTAGAAATTAAGCATTATTAGTGGTTCCATTCTCTAGCTGGTTGCCAGGTAACATGTAAATACAGTTTATAACATAAAAAATCAAAGAATACCTCCACGTTTCATATATTAAATCGTTACATGGAATCTATTAGCCGACTTTTTCGAAGATCGGTGGTAAATGTCGGCCATCGCAAACTCCTACAACAATGCGCGGAAGGTTGGTCGACTGTACGGTTGGCGAGTTTCATTCAGGTTGAAAGATGGCAAAGCCTCTGATGAGATTGGGGGTCTACGTAGAAAATCTGTGACATGGTGGGAAGTAAAAGGGGCAAGATATACAAAGGGAGACGGACCGTGAAATATGGATTGCCTCGAAGTGCGATGATTGCACGAGGTTGCAGGTACGACAAATATTAGATTGAAAGAGGACGGAGATAGGGAAGAGAGAGCTGGAAAGGACGAAGAGACAAAGGGACTGGTTGAAGGGAGGGGGAAAGGGGAGGAGAGGCGAGAGAAGTCTTGGCCGGAGAGGGGTGGGAGGGGATCGAGAAGGAGAAGGTTTGAGGCGAGGAGTGGCAGCGGGCGGAGTGCGATCCGATGCGTATTACGTCGTTCGCTGGAAAGCGGTCAGGTGGCTTTCGTAAGTTCGATGACGAATAAACCTATCCTGTGATCGCATCGATTATCTTCGCATTGTTTTGTTTGTTCAATGGCACGCCTGAGTCCAACTAACGGAATATGGAGTGCTCATGCTTTAACTTAGACCTTTGTTTTTATCCTCATATGATTTACGACGTAGTATCCGTGAAAATGCGACTGATTTATGCGGAACGGGAAAGAGGTATTTTTCGATTTTCTTGACAGTTTTACACACCCGTTTCTCTTCACTATTCCGACAAGATCTCCCTCACATCATGCAGTGTAAAATATGTCACTGTACCTGGAAAAGTAGATAGTGTAGAAAATAGAGGAATTTGGGGTGAATTTCATCTAATAAGTGTGACAATAATGTCGGAGGGAATAAATTTCATTCAGAAATGTCGTATTTCGTGGGGGAAAGCCTCGGTTCCGCCGACGGAAATGAGATCAACTGCCGTTATAAAGGAAGATTTTACTAACTTCGTGTGATCGATATCCACCTATTTATTCATTGAGGATAAACTGTTGACTAATAGCCAAGACGTAACAAGTAGTGCCGATTTGCCCTGAAAAATATCCAGTCCACCATGCAAAGTGAGTTCTATGGAAGTTTGCTATCGCATTTAAATTCTACCTTTCCGGCAGAAAGAACGAGTTCACTGGCTTCGGAAGTTTATCATTCATATAAAATATGCATTTGACGATAAGAGCGAAAAATAATAATCCGTTTACGATACGATATGATATAAAACGTTTCGTCAGAGTAACATGCACTGGATAAAGTTCTTCCTTTTTGGTTCACTGATTAATAAAACCATGATAATAATAAAATGTTTCACTTCAAAGAACACCAATGGCGCATAAACTTGTGAAATATTCTTCAGGGGCACGAGGGACAGTCATCGGATTGCTTAACGAAATGCAACCCTGTCATTAGACCTTGCCTTCTCCAGATGACTATACTACTTAGCCACAAAACCTAGCTGGAGGAACGGAGTATGGTGCAATTGAGTAGAAAATTATCCAACTGAATCCTTTACATCTGGATAGCCTCTACTCACAATATGATTGACACTGGATGAAAAAGATCTGTGCAAGTAGAACGCGCTGGTAGAAATTCGGAAGGATAGAATGAGCCAAAAGATGTAAGTTATCAAGCCTGTAAAGCTATATTCCAGTGACCCTTTTACATGAAAATTTACAAAACACGAAAAACACACAAAATATAAAAAAGAAAAATGTCTCCTTCTTTCAGCGAGAAATAAGAAAGTCATCAATAGTTAACAAGTTAATAACATTTTAAACCAACCCAGTGGAAAACTAGAAATTCAGAATGGAATTGATAAAATCTAGAGTTAATGGAAGAGTAAAAACAAATGTCGCAGGCTATGCAAAGAACTCGGCGGTTATCGATAATTAAATTCATCACAATTACAAATGAAAGCAGCTTTCGTACCTTTATCTGGCGATAATTCGGCTTAATAGCGATAATGGCCAATATGACGAAGCATAGAAAAATAGTAAACGCGTATCCATAGGGTAAGAGATTTATTAAACAAAGTACGTAATAATGTATAATTTATATCAGTGACTCTTTACTTTCCTAAAACTTATTAGATCATTATACAAGAGGCCGAACTCCTTTAACCTATCTTTAACTCTTACAAGTTTCTTTCAGAATTGTATTCATATTTCCACTTAGTACAAATGTAAAGAAATCTATTTTCTCAGTCCCCAACAGACTGACAAAAATATTTCTGTTTAATTTTATCAACAATAAAAGATAATTATGCCTCTTTTAAACAAGAAGCAAGTCAGAGGTCATTGTACCGGAAATAATTAAGTGATTTTTAGTGTCGCGGGGACCTTTATCAATGTCAGTAAGAACTTTGAACCCCATAAAACAACCAGGCTTCTCTCCCTCTTTACACATTTCATTCTAGTAATTTTATCTCGCTCAGTCCGGGGACACTGCCTTATCTTGAATTAACAGAGAGGGCATCCGATTTAATCTACATCGTACTCCAGCTAATTTCTTTGAAGTTTTAGTAGATAATGATAGCATAAAAGGCGGAAGAGAACATGATAAATATTTAAAAGAAATGAATATTTTATTACGTCATTAAATGGATTCCCTTCATTCCCGTGATTCGAAAAATAATAAATTGCCCGAAACGAATCGAATAACGAACTACGTTTTTAACGAAAATACCTAAAATATTTTTCACCATGGGAGAAGGTCTACGTACAACGACATCAAATTACCTAATTTCACGTTTCAATTGGTTAGGGTTTTACTTCTCAGACCAAACTCTAGGCATTTGAAAAGGATATCGGTGTTATGAAGAGGGTAAAAATCGATTTTATTTTCACAACTGATTCGTTTTTTAACTGGAAATTATCCATATTCGCGGTTCACGTACATAAGAATATGTAAAAAACGGCGATTAAGGCATTCCTACGGAAAACTATGGCTAGAGTCATGTAAGTATCAGTTAAAAACTTCGCCTAATTAATGGTGTCATCATAAAAAATTGAAATTTAATATCCGCCAAGAGACAAAGAATTAGGTATTTATGCTAAATATTTAAGGTAGGCACCCGTGAAAAATTATACCCATAATGCGGAATAAAATCATACTTTTCAAATTCACACCCTATATATTACGCAATAAATCGGGGAGAAATCTTGCCCGCTTTTACATGGAGATCGGTAACGTTACCCAAAACATCAAAATAATCTCCTTCAAGCTCAAATATGATTAATCTAAAAGAGCCTTAAGTCTTTTAAAATGAGAGCACCATTAACCTACCGATGGCTTTCTACTCCATAGACGGCTAAAGCTCACTATCTCAAAACGGTATCGCCTCTATATACTCCATTGCAACCTCATGATGAATGAGTCTTTCTCATGAGAAAAAGCTTGTCAGCAAAAAAAAATTAAACTTTTTTAGAAAAACAAGAATAAACGCCGATTGGTAGACCGATTATTTGTCTTAGTATGATCAGTAAAAAACATATTAGCTTCTCAATAACAGCATTGATAATTAAGGTAAAAAAGGGTTTTAATATCAGAAAGCATTATTTTCAAAAAATTATTAATGTGATCTATACTAATGATCATAAAATATTTGTAGACTTGGGGACTGTATATTTTTCATTCCCATTTCAAAAGAGAGAAGAGATTATGCAGGTAAAGATACAAAGAGCTAGGAAAATAGAACAAAATAATATAAGCGAAATGAAAACCGCAATTTAGTCTCAAGAACGGAAATTAAAATTTCAAAAAGAGAGTGAAAAGAAGATAGCCGCACAGGGATATGCTCTATGGAAATTAGGATGAGCACCACTTGAAAAAGGAAGAATTTGAGAGGGAGGACAAGGGGATAAATAAAGGATTTTCAATTTGGCAATTTTCAATTTAATAAGTTTATTTTCTGGGAACCAGTACAAATATATTTTGACCAAGACTATCGTAATAACTTTTTCACATCATAATATATGACACAAGAGCAAGGAAAATCAAAAATATTGGCATCTAAATTTCAATTACTCGCACCATGATGCCACTAGCACAAAACTTAGTCGCATACGTTTTAATGAAGGGAGTGAGACTCAAAAGAGTTGATGGAGAAAATTGATGACACGAATAACAACGAAGGGACTAGTATAGCCACGAAAATAGTCGAAAGGGACATATGTTACTAATCAGTGATAACGGCGAATGGTGACAAAAACTTGATTTTCTATCGGCTAGGGAATCACCAAAACTAAGTACTCGTGAAATAATACGGTCGATCGTCTTAGCTCACGCCGCGCCGTGGGCATGTGCGTGTGGCTGCGTCGCAATTGCCCCGAGCCTTCCGCTGATACGCGTGAACCGAGCCGCACGCGCCGGGCTCCCGAGAGGGCAGCGTCCGGGTGACCACACGGGCAAATAATAATAACAGAAGACGGCCACGGAGTGGGTGTCCTCCCATTGGAAGAGGTCAAGTCCCCTCACCATATGCACATAACTTAAGCGAACGATGTCGCTGATTTTTATTCATCGGGCAGGAACCGCGAAATACTCCGTTCATTGAAGGTGGTGGCGGACGGGAAAAACCCGCAAGTCACGCGGAAAGGGGACGAAGGGGGAGGGGGCAATGTGACAACATCCCACTCCGAATTAATCGAATGGTCAACCTCTCTCTCCCCTTACCCATCCTCCTACCACTTCTCTTCCCCCACTAACATTCCTTCCCCGCGAGGGGACGCAATCGTCTCTTTTTTGACTACATGGATCCGATTTTCATGCGCCCTACCTCGCCACCGCCAAACTCCCCGTCCTTTATTTCCCTCCGATCCTTCTCGCTTTTATCCGGGAGGACGCCACTGTTTCGTAACCCTTCGCTTATTTAAAGTCTTCCATATCTGTCTCTCTCTCTTCCCTTCGCCCCGCTCACATTTATGTGGCACACATCTCGGCGGCGAGTCACCTCCCTCCTTTTGCCCAAACACTGCGGAGATGTCAACGGCCTCCCGAGGCCCCCCCACACCGTCCAAAACACTTCACAGTTCCCTCCCCAATCTCTTCTCCCCCTCCCTCCCCTAGACACGCCCGCCACCCCAAAAACCCCTCTGCTCCATAAACTCCCTTCCCTGCCTCCCTCCCGTCCCGCCCCGCTCACCATTCCACTTTCTCGCCCTTCCTGCCCACTCCCCATCTCCGCCCCCGCCCTTAAAAGCTCTCCCTCCCACCCGCACCGTCCTCGCGGCTCCCTCTTCATTTTCATACTTCTCCCCCTCTCTCTCACTCCCCTCCCGCCCGCTCTATGCCCGCCTCTCTCCCATCTCACCTTTATACCATTATTTTTCTCACCTACCTCCTCCAGCCCATCTCTTTTTGCCCCTTCTTCATTGTATTCGTCCCGCTCCGCGCGACTCCTCTCTCGACTACACTTTTTAGCCCTCATCAATCGCAGTCCTCGTACTCATATTCTTAATCTCGAATAATTAAATACTAACACTGGATGAGGCGATGGATAAATACGTACCTTCTTTCGCCTCAAGAAGCCTATTTTCTTCCTTACATTTAACCGCTTTCTCCTTCCTATAGCGATATTCAGTGCCAACGAGCTCGTATGATCGGAAAAAATTTCCGCACCACAAAACTACCCGCTCTTACAATCATTTGTTCCATTGATAAACTTCACTGTACGACACAAATTGCAACAATTCCCTGAGGAATGAAGTATTTTCGAAATGCTATCGCTCGTAAAATTAAGGAATGTGCAGCAGGTTATATCACGGCTTCCGTTTGCTTGCAAATAAGGTATAAAACGAATTTCCATTAAGTTGAGCTAAGAAACCACATCTTTCTTATAATTCATTAATTCTATAATAATATAATTCCCAGATATTAGCCCAAATCATACTTTTCCTCCGACTACCTTTGCTGTTTTCTCCATCGCCGCCTCCTGGCCGAAAACATCCGGGTAGAGCGTTTCTCATGGCATGGCACGAAGGGAAGCACTTGGACGATTCTGGGAGTAAGGCGCAAGCTCGAGTAGGCAGTGTTAGAATCAGGTCCTAAATTGACTGCGTTCAGTGGTGGTCAAAAATGCATCAGGGAGGACGAGGGATCCTTGTAAAATGCGGCACATCTAAAGCCTTCGAGCTATCCCGAGGCGTAGTTCAAACCCATTCCGGATAGTTGAGACAAAACCGAATAAACTATTACATAAGCCTCCGCCAGCTCACATCAAACAAATACGTTCGCTTCCAACAACAAGGGGACGAATGCATCTAAGTGTACAAGCCCTATTCATGCCTGAGGCAAGATTCAGTTCACTGACGTCACGACATTGTAATGCTATTCTGGGATACAAATACAGAAAGAGTCCCAGACGGATCAAGGGCAAGCAAAGTTTTGATTCCTTATGATAATACGCAATATCTCCGATAGTCGTCATTTTTATTATATACGTAAGTACCTGGACCTGACGTTCAACGCTTTCCATAATTTGCTACTTACAACAAGAGATAATGGTCTCGGGTAAACGCAGAGTCTGGTTGAACGTGGAATATTGATTTTTACGCAGTAGATAGGAAGTAAGAACTCCTATACTTTTTCTTTACTCCACAGGAGCATATACCTGAATCTCATTCAGCTGTACAGCTACAACAAATTATGCTCGAGTTATAGCACATCATGTTGACGGCGGCAAGTATATCTGAAGGTCCTCATTGCATACCATTGGGCAACAACATCTCAGCGAATCTTGAAAAAGAAAACAGGCGCCTCACATTCAAGAATCTCTTAGCGGATTCGGCAAGAATTATCTGGTAAACAGTGAAAATACTAGTATTTTTCATCAAAATTAAATTATGAGTAATAAATGGTATTTGCCACCTGTTCTTGCATCTTGACGCGTGGATACTAATTACACAATTAAAATACATGAGTGAACAACGAAACGTGATTTAATATAGTTTGTAGATGATGACGAAACAAAACATCCTACGATGCCCTGAGGCTTAGAAAGTATAAGACTCAGTTTGCGAGTTGACTGTAGCCAAAATAGCCACTCAGTATTCGGGGAAAATCAGAGCGGGTGGACATTTCACGTCATCCCTTTTTCGAGGTGTTTTTAAAACTTACCGCTAAACTAAGTGAGTTATCAAGCGGCCACAGCTCGCAACGCAAGAGGCAGTGCACAATACAATGCATACGAGACTTCCGCAGATATCAAGCCCTCTCTAGCTGCGAACACCAGATCCATCTCCGGCAAGATTCCATGCCAAGAATAGAATGACGACGATTGTCAATATTATGGTAGCGAAAGGGAAAGTTTGATGTTCGAGGTTTCCAGTTGCGTGTTGCTTGCGGTTTTAAGAAGTTTTTTCAACTAATTTTAGGACGTCGTTCAACTTAATATTTTGGAGTATGTACTCAAGTATCTTTCTTCACGAGGTCATAATATTTTAATTGTTCCTAATTTGTTCTTACTCCCCTCGTTGAACCTCTACTGACTGAATTTTTTCAATCTAGGATTATATAAATATTAAAATTAATATATAATAATCTACTCTTTTGAAAAGGGTAAAGAAGATGAATTAGAGCAATGGAAAGGGAGTGTACTCTTAAACCGACTCCTCCATGAACATGTAAGTGATGGCTTCGATTGTAACTCGAATTTGTACAAGTTGATACCAAACTTGACCCATACTTTAACTCCGGACCCAGTCCAATATTTTTCCATTAACACGTACGCTGCTCAGCTTTTTCATCCTCACCTTGGCTGAACTTTTCGCCTTCCCAGTTCCTGGAACACACACAGACCCAGTCTTCACTCACGCTGGGGCGGAAGAATAGCCCTCTTCTCGACCTCCTCTTACTAGCCATTACTTTCCCCCTTCCTTACCAGGCCCTCCACTCCACACGCCTTATCTTACCGCTTCACTTCCCTTTGCAGCTACCCCAGCTCCGTTCTGCATCACTCCCCCATCTACCGCCCCTTCCCTTCCTCTGCCCCCTCTTAATTCCCCTTAATATGCCTTCATTATGATATCCTCTTACCCTTATTATCACCCTCATTCTTAATCCTCCCTCCCCACTGAATTCACTTTCGGCCCTTCCAAAACTAGCATCGCGATCTCCAAACCCTCCTTACCTTTCCTTGCTTCTCCTCCCTTCCACATCTACCCCCTGCCCCTTCAGTGGCATTAATCACCACCTCCCACCTCTTGCGCCTCTCTCATCCTGACCCATTCACTCCTCTTCTCCTCCACTTTATCACTCGGTTTACCTTATTCAGTTTTCTGCCAAAATTTCGGGATTAATACGTTAACACCCTGGGCGCTCTTCCTTTCTTCCACCCTCTTCCTCCTTTCCATCAGTTCTCCGGAAGGAAGGGACATGTTTTATTTTCCTTTTCCAAAGATACCCAGACCCTTGACGGGTGAGGGAGAGAGAAAACCGAGTACCCCCCCGAGAGCGACTGATTGTATTTTTCTGTACGAGTTTGAGTTGCGAGGAGAGAAATTCAGACACAACGGTAATTTTCCTAAAAGCATTTAGGGACCCAAGGTAACGGTTTTGAGGGCCTCACCCACATCAATAGCTTCGCCACAGCCCCAACAGTTCCCATTCCGGGACCTCAGCGAAAGTCACACTTTCGTCAAGACTTAGGATCACCTCCCATTCATAAACTCTCTCACAATCGACGCAAATTTCGGTTCAGCATTTTATGTAATTTTTCCTGTCCTGGCGAAACAAGTAATAAAATCGGCTTCAAGAAACGAAGCGATCAATTACCCTCCATGAAGTGTAAGGGAAACCGGATTAATTTCGATTGGTTGCCCAGTTCGCATGAAATATTTATTGCACGTGACAAAGTAAACAACAGCAACGTCATTATTATCAGTAACTTATTAATCTAAATTTACCGAAATGAAAGATGACTAATATTTTAAAAAACTTGGAAAAATTTTTGCTATTGATAATTCCTCGCCGATTCCTCTATCAAAGATTGAACCCGAACTACAGGGAATGTTTCGCACTCTCGGCCAGATACAGGCAAAAGCGGATGCGAATATTTAAATAAATACGGCAGAAATTTTGATGAAAAAACACTACGGATTTCAGTAAAAGCTTAAGCATACTTTCACCTACAGCACCATCTCATCTTACTTATTATATTTTCAATTCCATTGACGTAACTATAAAATCCAGTCACTTCCTTTCTCATCATAACATTAGCAATTCATTCGAAATGACAAAACGTAATGCTCTATGCCTCGATAGACTACTTTACATCCCTACAGCTGAGTACCTGTTGTTTCTTCGAATATTTACGTTACGCCTTTATTTACAGTTTAGATGAACAGCTTAGGCGATTTTGTGAAATGGTGTTACATTTATCGAAGCTCTAACTCAACGCAAGTCATTTGGATCAGAAATCACTACAGGCCATTCACTTTCTAGGTAGATACTGAAAATAGAGTAGCCTAGTTCTATTAATGATTCGGATGGAATCTCAAATAAAAAAACGAGTATTAGTTTATAGAGTTGCCAAATATTTACTCGGTGGCCATTGTCCCATATCTTACACAATACGATTATTCTCCCGACGCAATCCAACAAGAATGCCAATGCAACAATTTCAAAGTGTAAAAATCATTCGCGGATGATTTTTACACTCTGAAATTGTTGCATTGAAATGCACATTAGCGGATGACTCCGTGAAAAGTTACTGTTGCGGCATCTCCAGCAGTTTCTTTGGAATCCAACAAAGAATGGTTTATTCCATAACATTTAATCTGCGTAAATATGAACATGCGCGTGATATTACCACTAACTACGTAATTGTAAGAATTCCTGTCTTACGTTTTATTTCAAAATGACCTTCCACTTGCTTACCTTACAGGCACAGTAATCTTCTTCACTTAGGAAGTGGAACGAGGAGACGCCAGCATCACCTGCCACGGCCCGCTCTCTGATCACTTCCCGATTCGGGGAAGGGGGTGCCGAGGAGGAGATCCGATTACTTAAGAGGAGCCGCATGAAAAACCTCCGAAGGGGCGTGGCTGAAGGACTTGAGGTCGAGATCAAAGGTCTTGTGGAGCGAAGTCATGAAAACGAGCCAAATGCCCTGTAAGAGGGGTGAGAGAATTGGAAAAAAAGAATCCCGAGGGGTGGTCGTGGATGATGCGGAAAGGGAATGGGAAAGGGGTGTAGCGGGAATGAACAGATGAAATGATGACTAGGGAGGCGGGAGAAACGGAATGGAGAGACATGGGGCGAGGGGACCTGACCACATTTCAGAAAAAAAGAAGGGATTTAGGGCCACATCATATTTAACTCTGATGAATATTCACAAACTCTGATGTAAACGGACGGCCACGTTAATAAGTTAAAAGCTTTAAGAGAGAAAAAGACCCTTTTGTTGCCACATCCCTTTTTTTCCATATTTATTCCCCGAGGAAATATTTGTGATGATTCCTCGAAGTGAGTGGCAAGATGGGATATAAGAAGGTAGAAGTAAATTAATAGGAAAAATGGGGCATGATACCTGCCGTTGGTATTATACACGGCGTGCGTATCTAAATTAGTAAAGTAGATATACGACCAAGCTAGGCAACACTCTTTGGGTGGTGGAGTTGTATCGACCACATTGTGATTACGGAGAAAAGTACTTTGTGTGTATTAACCATATTTAATCAAGACCACACTAATGCGTACATTTTCGCAACACCACAGATATTAACCCGAAGGTTTGTTTGGTGGGCTAGGGTATATCACATTAATACTAAACCCTATACGGCGTTTGAAATTCACATACTAAGTTAGGGGATCCAATTCATTACCTAGCGTAGCCTGTGATTTCTTGATCTGGTACCCGAAATATAACAGCTTGGGCGAAGCTGAGACTGCTCGGAGGCGTCACCCGAGTCCTCCGGTTATTATTCCCGTTCTCTACCTACTGGACTACCACGCCCCACGCTTGTCTTTACTATCATTTATGTCGCCATCCCTTCCCCCTTAAAACTCATGAATCATGAATTCATATTGTTCTGTCAGCTCAGGGAATTCAGTAAACAGACAAACTGATAGTCTCAGATATCCTGCATCCAGTCATCTACCTGTAGGTAATCGCTGAATCGCTATTTAATCACACGTATCTGACTTAAGTTGATTTCTCTGTGCTCTGCAAGTGCATATTCTTCAGGTATAAGTTTTAGAAGTAGGTATTTGAGACACGCTCCCCTCAGGTTGTTGCAAACTCGTTCCGATAGAATCATTTCAGAATATCTTAATTACGAGATAACTACTCACAAACCAATTTATTAGCTGATACGATTATACTACCGTCCCTTGGGTATAATTTTTGCACCTCGAAATTACATTCGGGCTGTTATAAATACGTAATTTTTGACGACTCAAGCGACGAGTAAACGGCTCATTTCGAACATGTCATAATTAAGGATCCCTTTGGCCATGCTCAATCGTTTATCATATTGTAGACGAAACTATGGTCCGTAATCACGTCCATAAAACCTTCCCCTCATCCTCCCCGGGCCAACATCTCCTTAGTTTTCTCCATCAAAAATCTATATGCGATTTTTGAAGAAATATCATTAGCATTTTGGCGTGGGGTGCCATTAAGAGATTTCCACAACTAGGGATACTTAAGAGATGATTATTAATACAAGCCTAAGTCTCTACTTCCAACATCCAGTTTCGTAATTGGAGAAAACATTACAGACCAAAATGTCAGCACAATCTCTCAAAGTCTTCCCCTTGAAATTGCCCTATTATTGTTGACACTGGTGGCAGAGAAATTAAAATGTAAATTTAAAATCCACAAAAGATTAACTTTTAGTTAATTTCATCCCACCGAATTCCAGACCCATAAAGGATATGGCAGAGAAGGCTTAAGCCCAGAGAAGCGACTCGAAAATCTTGATTTAACCTCGATCAATCCCTCCGCAAGCCTCGGTCATACTCTAAACCTGTCACTTTTCTCCCTTCCACAGGTACCCCATTACTCCCTCTCCCTTCCCATCCTTTCTCTCCTCCCCTCTTTCGCTCCTCGACAAATCTCCATCAACTCAACCGCCCACTCTTGCATTTCCCCCTCCTCCCTCACTCGCCCCATAACTCTTCCCTTCCGCCTCCACCCTTCCCCAGGTCCCGGCCACCCGAGCACGTTCCTCGACACCCGAAATCTCCGGGTCCTCCCACCCCGCCCACCCACGCATTTTCTGGGGAAATCCCGCCGCCTCACTATTACGCGCGGCTTAAACTTCCTCTTATAAAATATAATGGCCTCCGCGACAGTGAAGACGAAACCTCTTCCTTTATATAACTTCGCGTGTGCGTCTCATGGCACCCACATTTATCTCCACACTCGCCCCCTCTCCCGCTGCCTTTCCTCCTCTCCTTATCCCTTCCTTTCGAGGAAGAGAATATGCCCCGGATTAGTTAATGGAGGGGTGTGGGAACAAGGGAGTGGCGTGTGAATACTTGAGGTTGGAGGTTCGAGGCTAGCAGTGTTGCCTGTCGGGGGAAGGGTTTGAGTTTCTACGAGTGGATAGGAAATAGAGGAGCTTGTCCAAGTTTCCAACCCGTGGCTCTTCCCAGTGTACGAGTATGTACCTGAAGGGTAGATGAGGACGGCCCCGTTATTGAGCTGAAGAGGAGGCGATAAAAGCATTCTCTGAGAAAAAAGAATGATAATTTGGGAGTTTGCAGTGCGAATAAATTGATAGCGCTACTCGTGTGTCCCCCCTAAATTTCCCGTCGCAGTAATTAATCTCGTTTTTGTGTTGAAAGGGAAAACTAGTCACAACACTTCGACTGGACAAAATTATACGCTTGAAAGGTTTTCTGAATCACAAATATAAACGTGGTATTTTGCGAGAAAGAATTTTGGGCAATGAAATCGAATAATTCTTTTCCTGAGATATGGTCACAGGAAAGAATGGAAAATGGATGGAAAAGAAAATAAACGAGAGAGTGCAAGGCCAGGTGAAGAGAGAAGGTTTTAGAGAGGAATTCGAATAAGGGATAGAAATGTGACTGCAGGGAAAATTGAGGGGCAATAGAATGCTGAAAACTGATAGGAGGGGAGAATATTGGGATACAAGATAGAGATGAAAAATAGACATAATGGTGGGATTGAATTCAGGTATAGAGTAGAGGTCTTAAAATTCCATCAAGAAATTCAAGAATAATCCTTAGAAGGATTAATTAAATTACATTATTTATTATCCCAATTTAAGAATGCCGTATGGTAGTTATTATTCTCTGAAAAGTCAAATTTCCTTTGATAACTCTGTGCCCTAGTCTTGCTTAGATCATTTAGTAAAGGCGATATCACATATTCTCTGAGAATATATTAATATTATTTTATTTTAGAATTACGTTGCAACTAGGCGATTTTCCTGGTGGCAACGGTCAAGTTTGGTCAAAGATAACTCTTACAACGAAAAATACATACATACACGCACCAGAAAAACAGATAAGAGACAAAATATTCTTACATGCAATGACACTTCCACATCACATACAAACAAACTTCCACATCACATACAAAATGCCGTCCACATCACATACAAACAATATTTTAACTACTGCAATGAAGTTTATTACACAGTGACTGCTTTACATTTATACTTAAAACTTCTAAATTTGGATGGAAAGGGCTCAAACAAACCTCCAGGCAGCTGGTTCCAATCGATTATAGTTCTATTTAAAAAAGAGTATTTTTTCTTATTTGTTTTTTGCGTCCTTATTTTTATTTTGAAACTATGGTCATTTTATATTTGGAAGGAAGTGTAAAATGTGTTAATAATGACGCATTAAAAAAGTTAACGAGTACCTCTCATCTTATTGTTTTTAAGTCTAAGTTCAACGAAGTAATTTATAATTTGATAAAAATTACGTGTTGCAAGTACATGTAGAGACTTTGCTAATTTTCATACCTGCCTCAGCTCACGAAATAGTTCCTTCGAAACGAAACTCACTCTCATCTAAATTCTTCAGAACCCACGAAAATATTGCTTAGTTTTTGTAAAAATAAATAAATTTTTTGATTTCTGAAATCAAATTTAATACTTTCTTCCTTCTTGAAACATTGAAACTATGGAATTAACCATTTGAAATCGTGGAACCTTTGTTAACTTAGTGATATTTCTTGTTAATTATTGCCGTCTAATTGTTTAATGCATTCGCTACAATTTTGCAATGAGTTTCAGAAGGGTAGCAGTGTGTAGGTAAGTTAAGTTTCCCTGGGTTCACCTTAAACCTACATTGACTGGAGGAAAAATATTATTAATATCATATTCTCGTGATGGTTTCATAAGTACCCTAACTAGATATTGAATTGTGTATAATCTCGGATTCACGTTTTTTTATAATGAGTTTTTTATAACGTCCCTGAAATTAAATCGGTCTTCATATGGAAGATCTGCAAACACTCTATTCATATTTTGCCCCAAGCCATTTTATAACACGTTTTGAAGTCGGGAAATTAAAAGAAATGTTATCACCTCGGATATTGTAGGCTTTTACAGGCATAAAAATTTACATTTCCAAATATTAAAAATATCCAAGAATTCAAATAATACATCCTTTTATTTAAATTTCGTTAAATAAATACTGACTGATATTTACATGTTTACGTTAACATTGGCAATTCTCTCGACTAACTCGTAAACTTAAATTTGCAAAAACTGTAGTTAAACGCCTAACACCAACAGCAGTGAGGTTTAAATAAATTTTGACCAAAAGTAAATCTTATTATACTTGTTTGAGGAAATTTTAGGAAGTTTTATCAAAAATACATATAGCTACTTCCGATGTCAGGTTTTCATTAATTGAGCTAGAACGTGTCCGTAAATTGTCACATGAGAGTTTATTATGGGGTATTGAGTCATCAGCTTTCAATATTGTATCTTTAGAGCATGAAGATTTGAGGCCTTCAATCAGATTATATAAGATTTTAAAACTTAGTTTCGTGGCAATCGTCACTTGCTCCAAATGGAAAAGTGAAACAAGTTTTCAAGTCTATCATTACCGAATCCTAATTTATATCCTTTTGCCTCAGCGTTGAAATATGTCGTTAAAGCCGTGTCTTCAAAATTTTCGATTTCAGAGTAAAAATTCAGTATATTTTACTATTTTAAAAGTTTCAACCTGGCTTTCTCTCTTCGTTATTGCCCATTTTGTCTTGTATCCTGCAAATCACACTGGGAGATATTTACGGTAGCCATATGCACACTTGTAATACAGGAAAATTATAACGGCTTCATTATTCTTCTCCTTATTAACATGAAATAGCATTGTGCTAAATATATCTGAGCATGGAATACAAAGATTTAATCAAATTAAAGGTACCTTATTATGGATGATGAAATAAAACGGGGAAATTTCACAAATCAAGATCGTGAGAGTTAAGTTGATGGATGAAGGTATGCGTATATTTTACACCAATTGATAAGGGAAACAAAAATCTACATTTTAACCTGCTGCCGAACCACGACTGTCTCACGATCACAAAGTCAATCATGATGAACCCAGAAGCTCTGTTCTGAGATGGCAGCAGGCTTTCTCAATAAAAATAAAGTATTTAGAGAGAGAAGACCATCACGGCTTGGAATGAAAAAAGTTATTGGTGAAGCCGAATGAAAAAAAATAATAGAAGTACAAAGAAATAAAGCATGAATCTTCCACCCATGATGGCACCGTAATGATGATATCATGTCACCTAATTTTCAATAGTTTCTGCTGGATCTGAAGCTCTTTACCAACCAAGCTAGCCAAACGATGTACATAGAATGCGATTATAAAAAGGCTTCAACTGTAATCTTTTAATTCTTAAGTTACCACTAATTAAAGTATTGAAATCATTACCAGCATTGAGATAGAGTAAATACGATCGACATAAGTTCGAAAATAGCAACGAGACTTTTAATCCTGCACACATTATACCAACAATAAAAAAACAGGGATTATCTCATTATTATGGCCCTTAGCTGTGTGATTCTTAAACGGGTTTAGAATTAGTAAATAATATATGATACGAATAATGATGATGTCATTATTACAATGGCGTCACGTGTTCCCTACTTCTTATAAATACCCGGATGGATTCGCCCAGGTTTGCACCATTATTTGAATCCCAATCGAATACTATATGAACCAACCACCTTTGCTGCATATTATCGTCTTATCGTTCCATAATTCTTAAACTGTAGCGCTTTACTCTTTTTCGAAATGGGGATGAGCCTATTGAAGTCTTCTGGGAGAATTTCTTCCTCATAATATTACTTATGCACACGTCAAAACATCTCTTCCTTCGATTATTTTAGGAGAAATATATAAAAACTCTTCAGTAATTCTGCCGGTATATTATCAAGTCCTACTGCCTTGTTCGACTTCACTTCCCCTAGTGCCTTTTATCGCTATCACCTATTCCCGGATAAGAATTATCCTCTTCTACGTCATACAGGTAGTCCTGTATTTCCTATCTATATATTTCTAAACTGGCTGCCCTAATCTCTTTGCCAGGAAATGTTTCTACGCATTCTTTATTACTTCCCTGGATCTCTTTCGGCCGCATTAATAAATTTCCTGATTTATTGATTGGGTCGAGCCAGTTGAGTTTTCCCTTTAATTTATTCTGACAATTCTCTTACCCTCTAAGTATGGCGCTGCTACCTTTCCTGTGCCTTAAATCACTCATTACCATCGCACTACTTTCCTCCATCTTTCTTCGCCCTATCATTGCCTCTGCTTAGTTTATTATTTCGTCTTCTGCATGTACTTCTCTCCATCTCTCTGCGCTGATATTCATCCATTCACTTCTCCGCTGTTCAGAAGGCTTCTATCTCTCTCTTCTTTCGCCAAATCATTTATAGAACTCAACAATATAGGGCGCCACTTCAGCCACACCTTGTCAACGAGATTGCCATATTCCGTTATCAAAATAAAAGATATTATCCAAGATGGTTAAAGTAGGTTTTCCCCTACATCTTGTGATCAATAATTGAGGAAAGAGTACACTGAGTCGAAACTTTCACGGCTTAAGGAAAGAAATTCATCCATGGGCCACTAGCATTTTACAATACAAGGAGTTAAACCTAACACGGCGAGAAGTAAACTAGGCAAGGACTTAAAACCCAAAAGATCACGGTCACTTAAGGACACAATATTTTGTTGATAAACGGGTTCTGGTAGAAAGGACAAGGAGGGAGCGCTGAAGACGCCGATTCACTATCCCTATATTGACCGATCGGAACGCTGAGTTGGGCGGTGTATAGGTTTCGTTGAAGAGGTTTGCTTTTCGGGAGTAGTGAGAGAGAGAAATGGAGTCGGCGGGGAAGGAGTGGAAGCAGTGGATGTCAGGAGGGAGGGGAATGGGATTGGGACAGTGGGAGTCGCGCGACGCTCATTTTATCAGTACAGTCGCGTTTCCTGGTATTAGGGTGCGGGGACGGGGAGGGGAAAAGAGGCAGCAGGCGCCAGCCTCTTACTCTATCTCCCTCTCTCTTACTCTCTCGCACACACACACACGCACACGCAAAACCACACTTCCTCTTTCCCAACGATATCTGCGGTTATGCTGGTTTCACTAAGTGTTAAATTCTTACTGCGGAATTTTTAGTCTATTCATACTCATGATACAAACGCTGTGGAAATACCTATTCTGAGGAAATCGAATAAATACGAAGATACGCGGTTGCATAAGAGTACTGATATATTTAAAAGAACATGAACTGAAATTTTGCTGAGTTTGACGTCAATAGTGATACCGTCCAATTTTAATGAAGTCAAGTGCACCTGCTCATACACGACGCAGGAAAACTTCCCAATGGAAAACAATCTGATAATTTCTGAGTGAAAATGTAAACAGTAATAGATAAGCCGAGTTAGTGAAATAAGATACTTGGTCCTTCTCGTTACCCTTTAAGATGGATATGTTTCCTTCCACCAAGAACACTGATGCAGGGTCGGCATGACATTCTTTTGTCATAAGAAGATAAAACACATCGTGAAAACAAAATAAAATAAATGTGGAAGAGTATTTACAATTTTTGAAATGACAATGAAAAGATTCTATTGGCAAATACTGCAATTTAAACATTTAGAATTTCACGTTGCATTATATATACTCAGGGGGCGTGGTATTCTAGTGAGTAGAACACTGAGCTACTTGCCTCAGGGCCTGGGTTCGAGTCCCCGGGACGCCTCCTGACACACCCACCTTCACCCGAACTGTGTAATTTTTCGGTTACCAAACTTAAAGAGAAATCATAGGCGGCAAAAGGAAAGGAATCGGTCCCTCTGCCATGGTACGTCAATTTCACACACCGTTGGGCTTAGTATGAGGTGAGCTTACTCTGAACACCACAATAAAGCTACATGTCTATAGTATATATCCGAGGATTAAGAGAGATATCAGTAATAAGATATTATGGATAGACACAGATTTAGGTACAGCGTGATTATTTCACGCGTTTCGAGGAAAAATCGATTCAGATCATAACTCATTACTACAGTAGACAAACCTCAGATTCTAGAGGATAAACTAGGGAAGATGAGATGGCTGAGGATATGGAATGTAGTAGCAGTAACTGATACGAAAAGAAATGAGTAAGTACCCGTAAGGCAATAAAGAAAATTATGAGTACAGAGAGACTGGTTTAAAAGAAGAAAAATGTGAACATAACAGGAAAGAGTTATCGAAAACCGCAAAAGAAACTATAGGAAAAATAAATAGGAAGAGGACAAGGAAAGCATGGATTACGGGCAACATGATCAGTAGTACAGACGAGAGGAGGCTATAAAATAATGAAAACAAAGAATTTTGTTGGTAGAAGGAAGTAATATTATTATATTATTAATAAAAAGTGCGAAATTGGTGTGCTTCACAGGAAGGAGAAAGAATAGTCAGGAAGTAAAAAGGGAAAATCCGTGCACAATATTTAAGATACGGCAGGAAAATTACTACGAACTGGGAAATATTCGAGAAAGATAGAAAGAACACAAAAAGAATCTATTAGAGTTTAGATTTTCGATCATCAAGTAAAGAAATAGATAGTAGAGACTATGACGTAAATGGGGATACTTTAGGTCTAGGCTTACTAAATTGAAGGGCAGAAAGGGCTATATGACCACTGAAATACAATAACGTGGAAAGGGTAAACAAAATTCTCTCGAAAATACTTAAGGATATGTGGAAGGAATAGACGTATGGGCTAATTCGTACCATGTACGAGGTCGGTACAATAAATACGCGAACTGGTGCAATCTGGCTGGCGCCCACTAGCGGTGCTGGTTGCCTGAGACCCAATGAGCCGTCTGTGCTTGGCGAATCGACGAGCTGTGCGTATAGTGCCAGTTATGTTAGTTTCAGTTGTCCTTGTTTTGACTGTTTGTCGAAAATGGAAATTGACGAAATCACGGAGCAATGAATCAACATCAAGTTTTTGATGAAGTGCGGTAAAAGTTATCAAGAAATTACTAAAATGTTGACAGCTGTTTACGGCGATAATGCTCTTAAGAAAACATCCGTTTTCAAGTGGATTAAATGAAATCAAAAAATCAAGAAAAATCCGATACAAAATAAAAGTCATACTCCTGGTTTTCTTTGATGTCGAAGGTGTTGTTCATCATAAATTTCTTCCTGGAGAACAAACAACAAATGCTGAGTTCCACCTTAGAGCTCTCAATCGTTTGAGAGATCGCGTGCGCCGTGTGCGACCAAATTTGACTCGAGGCGATGGATGGATCCTTCACCAAGACACTGCATTCAGCATTGATTGTTCGCCAGTTACTGGCAAAAAATTCAATCAGCATCATTAATCATCCTCCTAACTCGCCAGATCTCACCCCCTGAGACTTTTTCCTATTCCCAAAATTCAAAAATGGGATGATGGGACATCACTGGGAAGATGCGGTCACAATAAAGCAAGAAACGACGAGAAAACGAAAAAGCTTAACCGCTGAGGACTTCCAAAAGAGTGCTTTAAACAGTGTAAAAGAAGATGGAATAAGTGCATAGCAACGAATGGAGCGTACTTTGAATGGGAAAAAATCGATGTGGACTAAATTTTGCAAAATAAAATGTGTATGGCCTCATTTCGCGTATTTACTGGACAGACCTCGTATGAGGGAGAAATTTGGCCGGAAGACTTCGTCAGATCAGTGTTGATTACGATCCCAAAAAGGGAAACATAGTTCAAGATTATGAGTAGAATATGCTTGATTTCGCATGCAAGCGTTTGATAGAGAAAATTGGGCAGAGTTAATGAATCCGTTGCAGGAAATAGAAGGCGAGTGGCGGGATAGGCGATTTATCCTCAACTTTTACCTTTCCTAGACAACTCAGGTACGTGAGGAGGATGAAGATTCGGGATGGGCCGTGTTAGGAAGAGGGTAAAGACAGGGCTGTCGATTATTACCTCTGATTTTCAATGTACATGTGGAGGTTATGATAAAAGACGCATGAGGAGAACTATAGATATGAATAAAAATCGGCGGGGAATCTTTCAAATAAGTTAGGCTTTCGGATGATCAAGCTTTGTATTTCCAGTCAGAGAAAACATTACAATCGTCTGCTTGTTATAAAATCAGTGAGATAGGTACGTGATAAGAATCAATGTGAGCAAAAAAGTTACGAGATATTCGAAAAAGACGAAGGCTAAGATAGATGTTAAGATAGGAGGATAAAAACTAGAGTAGGAGGAGTAGTGTAACTGTATTGGCGGTGTTTTGGATCAATATGTTCAAAGAACCAGAGAGGATTCGGTAGAGAGATCAGAAGAAGAAATGCGCTGGGCAAAGAAGCTTTCACATAGAGGAAGGGTTATGAGGAAAGGAACATTGAGCAAGGATTTTAAGAAAATATAAGTGATAAATTTGATATTGAGTGTGGTTTTGTGCGGCGTGGAAACTTGGTTGGTGAAGCCATATGAAAGGCATAGACTTTTGAAATGCGGGCGTGAAGAGGGATGGAAAAGCTTAAATGTACAGATGAGAAAACAAATGATTAAGAGCTATGCATGGCACTGGAAGAAAGGATATTGATTGGAAAAATTCAATGGAGGCAGAAATGGTGGATTCAGAGTATTTGGATTGACGATGGCTCTCTGAGGAACGTGAAAGAGTTAAACGTTAGGAAAACTAGGTAGGAAAGGAAAAGGATAGGCACGTTGAATGGAATTAAGTGAGGAAGTATGAGGAGCTGGAGATAAGTTTTTTGCAGCGTGAGGTGCGAAGTCGTGTTTTATCAATTGAATCGGTGTACATTACGTGACCATACAAAATATAACTCAACCGGTAGAATACATAGCAATAATAATTGAGTATAAATACCGGAAGGTATTACTAAACACCATGATGATGCATTGCTTGATTTATCTAATATGGAGCTCAAAAATATAAAAAAAAGTTCTTTCGGTGCTTTTCAAGATTTATCAAGATAAATAATAACTCGGTCAACTTTGATTTACTTTAAGATTTCATGAAATTCACTCATAGCGATCAAATATCTCGCTATGAAATTTATAAATGTATCATCGTAGAAATTTAATTTTCAAAAACTGCAATTTGATATTTTCTACTCTACTGGCCAATGGAGTAAAATCAATATACTATAGCCTAATGCTCTAAACAGATACGGTAACCGAACCGAGGGGTTTGGGAACAGATTACAACAAGAAATTAAGATACGATCGAAGATTAACAAAAGAATACAGCTCGGGAGAGATTAATTAGCTCAAGACCAAATACCTCAGCGATTATTTATGAATAATAGCTTTATGAGAGATATGGAAATGAAATTGTTAATAACTTTCAGTACCTTGACGTTAGCTAGATTAATATTTCATCATTTTCCATTAGAGTCACAGCATTCAAAGTCACTGATTTCGGCTATTTAGGTTGAAAATTATCATACGAATGTTGAATTGAAAGATTACATTAACGTCCATGAAGAGTTAATAATACCATAAAAAAGAATAGAACACGGTTGAAAGAGAAATTGAAATTCAAATGACTGATCATTTTTCGTACAGCACAGACGAATGTGACCATAAATCTCGGACAAGCGATGCCCAGACCAAATGAGTAATTCAAAATTCTATGCGAGATGAATGTAGAAAATGAATTAGGTACATTCAGAGCTGACCAAAATTTGTCCGACCAGGTATAAACGCTTAAGGAAAACACAATGGTTAACGAATACAAAAACCTCAAAATCCACTCGAATTATTAAACATGAGCATCAAATTGTTAGGATTCATTCGTGCATCTAAATTCAAACACACGCACAGCGTGTGGATGTTTTCGCCATATTTGATATGGTGACGGTAGACTTTGCGCACAAATACGACGCTTAGGTAGGGGTGGAGAGAGAGCGAGCGACGGATGCGTGGATGACGAGAAGCAAACGAAGGGAGGGGGGCAGGGGAAGAGTGAGGGGAATTGAATAAACACATGGGTAAGCTGGGGCTCGGGAGCAAACCTGTCACATGGTGAACACGTCGCCTTGTTGGCGAGATAAGAATGAGAATCAAGGGGCGCCCCTTGCTCTGGCCCTCTTATCTTTTCCTTTTCGGAGGAATCGGAGGGGGAGAGAAGTGGGAGAGCGACGAGGGAGAGGGGGTGAGCGAGTGGAGGGGAGTGGATTGGTCGGGAGAGGGGATGTCATGTGAGTGGAGATACGAGGGGGCTCGATCGGCCAAATCGGTAGGCGGTGAATCAGTACCGAGACGAGGCCTGTTCCGCGAAAGATGAATGAAACTCAAAATTGGCATTCTGATAATGCCCGGGAGATGCGGCGAGGGAAGGGAGGGGGAGGAAGCGGGAAATTGCGTCGGCTCGTCAACGCTTCCTCAATGGACGATTTCTCTTCGACGCATTGTCGCTTTCGTCGACGGCCGTTAGTTTCCAGGATACGACTTTAATGAGTAGTTTTTAGATTATTCCGCAACGTATCTATTACAATCTTAAATTGTGGTTATTTCCTTGATCACATTCTGAGCGATGGTACTTTCACCATTTTCACGAAGATGAGCTAAGAGGACAATCGAACAGAGAGAGAGTCGAGCTATGAATTTACTCCAGATCAGACTTTCCTGTTCATAAAAACTAACAGTTTTCTCGTAAATATCCTTGTGATTAAATTTGAATTGCATTATCTTCCCAATTTATCCGTATGTTTCCGCATGCGGATTTTCATTATGATAGCAGCAACATAGCTTATAAAGAAAATGTAGTAACAATTTTCCACTAGAAAATATGTTAATTGTTTCTATCTTTTCTTTATTATGTTCGAATTCCACTACATCACGCCCGAAACTACTCAAATTGAGCATAGTTTATGTATGATGGCAACGCTTGACCACCATATGATCAATTTTTTTAAATTTACTGACGGATTATGTTAGCAAAATTAACCTTAAACGTGGATTTATGACGTGCAGTACACTTCCCACTCGTGGGATATAACAATTTAGTAATTTTTTTTCTTCTTCAATTACTATTGGCTTCCATGACTAGTGTTTAGGACCCCACGCGGAAGGCATTAATGTCGGAATTAAAGAGGATATTCATTAAAAAATAAAAGTTCCCCGTTTGGTAAAGAGTCGCCATGCACGAACAGAAATCGTCACATTGGATAACCAGGGTTGGGAGATAATGGAAGCTTAAAGATAACATTCACACCTTAAACTTTCAGAAAACGTATTCAAGTTCAACGCTGACGTAGATGGAATAATTTTGTCGAATGGCAGTGGTTGGTGAGACCACAATGAGAAGTGAATGGAATTTCACTGCAAAAATTCTCGATAAATGGAATCGTTTTTCCTTACACAATTCGAGATCACGACAGTAGGGAATACAACTTACGACAAATCAATTATTACTCTAATAGCTACTCATCAACTCCTACCATTCGCCCTCGTGTCGGCTTTTTGGGTAAGATATATGGTAGATTACTATGCATTCAGAAAAGAAAACCTAAGGCCATCAAATACCGAGCGACTGTAATCGCATGAGTCGGCTAATATATGCCAAATTTGTTTATCCTTTGTAGAATATACACTAATTATATCAGACATATCTATTTACATCCTGAACATTTTCATGTGATGACCACTGTCCTAAATTCCCTTTCACGAGCGGCCAATGCAGGTACATGCAGTGTGGTTCATTTAGGCAGCCCTGTGTTCCTAAATTCAAGTTAACATGCACAGAACTTCATAATTTCCGAAGGGATATAAATTTTAATTCAGGCAAAATCAAACCCCTCTTTAATTAACAGGTGAGAGGTTTACGGGACGGTTAACAGGGACGGTTTATGCCAGACACACTTGCGAATTGAAAGTAGGTTTTCAAGGCTTTGAAACTATGGGAACTCCGCCTATGGCTAGCTGCATGGTAATTATTCTATAAAACTACAGAGAATATCGGCGAAGTCACATTCCAAATAACTTTATTCTCTCTGTGAAAGGGAATCTTATTTTTAAGGAGTTCCAACACCGATAGTCGTAATTTTACGGCTCTAGGACGTCATTTACGTTCCTAGTGAAGCGATCGGTCTCGTCTGGTGACTGGTGATTCGATCGCGAGGAAGGACACCGAGAACATTTTAGATTTTCAAAGGGCATTTGATAAGGTTCCCCATGGTAAACTTATTCATAAATTAAAATCCACCGGGCACGAGGGCACGATAAATTGGGTTGAAGACTTTCTTTCAGAGCGGGAACAGAGGGTATTCTCTGAAGGCGCTTGTTCCGACAGCGTACGAGTGACCTCGGCGGTATATCAGGAAAGTGTTATCGGGCCTTAGCTTTTCCTGATTTTTGTTAAAGATTTGAACCGCGAACTGAAAAGTAAGATCAGGATGTTCGCGGATGACACGGTAATTTATCGGGAGATATCTGGGGATGAGGATCGTTTAATTCTAGCACAGGATCTAGATTGCATTACCAAAAGTAGTTCAAAAGTGGGGATTGTCATTAAGCCGTAATATTAGACGTATTGTTGGAAGAAGTGACTCCAAGGTCAAGGAACGTTGTCACCACGCTCTTGCAAGGCTTCGCTTAGAATATGCATGTAGTTTATGGAATCCAAAGGATAAGGTCCTCATTCGGGAAATTGAGAAGATTCAACGCCGAACTGCCCGTTTCGTCAATAACTCTTATGATAAAACAAAAAGCGTCACTGAAAAGCTTCTGGAGTTGGGGTGGGAATCGTTAGAAGAAAGGCGATTAAATGTTAGGTTCAAGGACTCCTTCCCACGGGCAATACGGGATAGCAACTTTAGGGTTATAGATAGCATTAGAATGCCATCAAATAATGTAGTGCTCTTTACACTATTCCTTGCTCTGCTTTGTCTGTTTTTAAGTTTCGCCTTCCATCCCTCGTCTCTCTCTGTGGGGGGACCCTCCGGCTACCTAGAGCGCTGGGTTACATTTCATACCTGTGTCCTTGGGGGAGAGGCCGCAGTATGTTGCATGTCCATGTGGTAGTGGAATTTTGCCTTCTTACTTTTAACATTCTAGCTTGCACGTTATTGGATACATTTTTACTGCATCCTAAGGTGCAATTGTTTTTTTGTTGATAGTATACATATGTATTTGTATGCGTGTATATTGAAAGGATTTTTACATGAATGTATACGCTACTGTGTGTATAGGTTACATGGATGTGTTGATTTTGCATGTGGTTTTGTTCTCTTTTACGGGTGGTGACGGTACGGGTTTATCCCTCGCCACTAGCTCCCTTGCGGCGGCTTGCGGGTCGTTGTGTAGATGTAGATGAAGAAGGATCCAGCGTGTCATGTCTTGGTGCATATGGCATGGGGTTCATTGGCCAGCGCGACTGCTGCGCTAGGGGCAACGTTAATGGGCAAGTACGGCTCGAGCCTGCGATTGATGGCCCAAGCTAGAACCAAAATGTTTCAGGAGTGGAACCGAGAGGGTTTGGGGCTCTTTGGGAACTCACCTACATAACTCAAAAGAGGAACACACCTACCGACGGTATCCGCGGTTGCCCATTTTCAGCATCGCCTAACGGACTGTAGGAAAGGAAGGGATGAAAATTTTGTTAAGACATAACGGTCAGCATAGGAGAGCAGCCGAGGTTTGGATCGTGCCGCGATCCTTCGAATCGTCTGCATGTTCTGACCCATATTCTTCAAGGCGTCTTCGGTTTCCGTACATGGAATTTTAGAGTACTGTTGTTATATTTTTACACCAGAAAGTAGAGCAGTTGGCGGTTTAATGAGTCTAAGGGAAAATCGAGATATCATTATCAGTGACCGAGATCAATTTAATCAGGAACACGTATTAAGCAACAGAAAATTAGGGAAATAAACCATGTGCAGAACAAAAGAGGAAATCAACTCCAAATGGACAATGAAGGAAAGAAAGAGTAGATTACCTGGAACCTGAATAAACTAGCGTAATTGCACTTAAAATAGAGCTAAATTAGGGTTACATTAGTGATAGAGAAAAGAAGTTTGTCGATTTCCGATCTCCAAATAATTAGCCGATTATTGACTTCCACACATTATGCTTCAGCTCGGTGCATGTTTAAGAAATTCATTGTTTATGATCACATTGACCCAATTTTTTAGTTTCTCTGTTGTAAACTTATTAAAAATCTAAAAGTTATAAAATTTGCCTGAAGTCATGTTAATAGGAAAAAACATTGTGCGAATAATTACCAGAAGATCCGAAAGAATTTTGGTTCTATGCTTGAGAAATTCAGGGTAAACATTTAACTGAAAACATGAAGGTTTCAAAGGAAAACTTTAAAGTTTTCGAGGTGTAGTATATGTACAGAACGATTTTCACTGTCCCTGTGTCGTGCCGGGCGAACCGGCCGGGCGACATAAAATTGGCCGGGTGGAATTTTACCAAGTGCATTTAATTTTACGATCAATTTATGAAATAAAATTACAGAATTTGCACGTAATTTTTGTTTTGCGAGTAAAAAATAATTATTTCTACGGATTGAAGCAAAGAGTAATTAAGAGATCAATCAAACCAGAGACTTAAAAAACTCTAGTTTTAGATTTTTGATTCGTGTTTTCATGAATGATATTTTTACTAAAATGAGTAATTTGCGATAAAAGCTATTCACCTTAAAAGATTTTTGATATTATTTGAGGAAAAATATCCACTAACTAAATTATAAACAATATTAAAACTTTTCCAAAAATAAGAATACTTTTATATCAGCATATGCAATTACCTTTCGCGCTGATTACAAGCTTTACTTTGATGGAATGCTCGTTCGGAAGACCACTATAACTGTGCTGTGGGAGCAATGATAACGGTTCCTTGGAGCCAGCCAAACGAAAGGTAATCCTTGGAGTGTCTGTCCCTAGGTGAGATGCCTGCAAAAGATGTCTGATCCCAGTGGACCAGCCATTTAAAAAATTCTGCTACGTTGAAAATACTTTTGAGAAAGGCAATGGGAAACCCAATCAATTATTTACCCTACCGCCGTTGGACATAAGTTTATAAATGGGGTCAGACATCTACGGATCATGCCCTAGAATGAGAAAAGCAAGGATTTCGCGGTAGTCACCGCACTATACCCTTGCAAGCGAAATTGATAGCAGAAGCACATAAGACAAAGAAGAGAATCGAACCACTTAGCATAGGGACTTTGAATGTTAGGAAGCTATTGAGAAAAGCGAAGTTAGAAAATATTAAGTGGTAGACAGAGAGAAGAAATATAGATATTTTAGGACTGTAAGAGATGAGATGTAAGGATAGTGGAGATTACAGGAACGATGGCTTTAAAGTAATATACATAAAAAGGGCAAGAGAGGAAACGAAGGTTGGCAATAGCATTGAGCAAAAAGGTACGGAGAAGCGGAATTATTCAAAGAGAAACACAGTGATAGCATATTATTAGTGGAAGGAAACTTTGAACCAACGAAATTGGTCATAATTCAAGTTTACATGCCAAAAGCAATCATAGGGTGGAAGAAATAGGGCATACGACCAATCAAAGGATATAATTGCGAATGTCCCTGGGAGTAAACATTTGAAAGTGATGTGGGGGGACTCAGTGGAGGACGAAGTGATGAGGCGAGTGATGAGGGTGAGGTAGGGTACAACAGTTTATTGATAAGTAAGCACCGCGGGGAGAAAGCCTTATTGTTCTGCTGTAAGAATGGTTTAATCAATATTAACATTCGGTTTAAATACCATAATAGACGTAGGTATAGGCGAAATTCCCGGGGACGGAGCGGTAACCATTAGACTATATAATGGCCGGGCAAACATTTAGGAATACTAGTAGCCTAAATAATTCACACAGTTCCACGGGAGCTGATTTGGATCCTGATCATAATTTAGTACTAAGTAAGTGTAACGTCGGATACGAGAGAATGAAATAGGGAAGGTGGATAAAAGAATATAATGTAGAAGCACTACCCGAAACGAAAAGAAATGAGTACCAGAAGGCAGTAGAGGAGATTATGAGGATAGAGAGATGGGTAGAATAGGAGAAAAATGGGTGTACGTCGTATAACAATGAAGAGATATCAAAACCTGTACACAAAATAGCAATTAGGAAAATGACAAGGGCACCATACATCATAGATGAGACGATGAGTATAGACAAGAGGGGGAAATGGAAGAATGTGGGCACAGAATAAGGAAGCCCAGAGTTGAAAAACAGACTGATGTGGGAAACCAATGGGATAAAGGAAGTGGAGGACGCAGTGCGAGGATATGGGGAGTGTGCAGAGGAAGGGAAATATGGATGCGCTGCACAGGAAGGTCAATGAACTCTCGGGAATTAATAAGTGAAAATCCGTTCACACTATCATATGTAGCGCAGGAAAATTATTAATTGACTTACGAAATATTTCGAAGGGATGGAAAGGATGCATAGAGGATCAAAATGGTAAGGACATTAGAATTAATTAGATTAGATTAAACATAGAATTAATATAACGTAGATGGGGATAGCTTAGGCATTCTACGATAGATCGTAGCATAGAAAGGGCATTAAGGGAATTGAAATGAAATAGGACCGTAGAGTCAGAGTACTTTCCCGTGAAACTACTTAAAGGCTAAGAAAAACGTTGGAAGAAGAGTTTTATGGACACACTCTTGGCACTTATGAGGCAGGAATTTGGCCAGAAAATTTGGTCAGATCAGTTTTATTTTCTATCCTAAAAAGGAAAAGGCAGCAATATGTAAAAACTACAGAATAACGCATAAGGTTTTACCCAAAAGGAGTAGGACTCGTATTTTTCTCGGATAGACGGACGGACGGGTGGCGGTTTCTCTGGCTGGGTTCGAGGGAGGGGAGTCTCAGGCTGGGCTGGAGACCGATGGCAGTTGGCTCCCAGCCTTTGCGGAAGTCGGATCGTTCGTTTGAGAATCCTCTATAACGTGACCTCATTACGCCCCTTAATGAAACGGGTATTGGAACAGCGCTACACCATCAAATTTTCCGAGAAACGGGAAAAAACCGGGAAAAAGACTCATGCATGCTCAAGGCAGCTAATGGTGATAACGCCATAGATAGATTTGGTGTTTTTGAGTGGCACGAGTTGTTTCGGGGGGGTTGTCAAAATGCTGAAGACGCAGAGCGTTGAGGACGCCCTTCGACATCAAAAAGGGACGAAATTCTTGCTATTGTGAAGGATTTGTTGAACCGGGATCGCCGTGAACCGGGATGAACTTGTAATCCCTAAAAGTGATTTGCATCAACTTGTGACCGAAAACATGAGCATGAGATAAGTGTGTGCGAAGTTGATGCCGCGAATGTCTTCGGACGAACAAAAGGAAACTCTCACGCGGATCTGCTAAGAGCTTGTCGACCATGTGAGTTAGGGTTCAGATTTTTTATACAATGCTCAACCAGAATTCTCCCTCTTACCCCGCCTCAAATCCTTGCTGAAATAACGTCACCAAGGTTATGTCGAAGCGTAGAAGTCGTACGAAGCGTGGAATACCCGCTGGCAGCGGCGGGTTGACGCACAAATTGTGGAGATACTAGTTCGAAGGCATTTTGGTGAATGAATCACTGTCAATAAATATTATTTAATTGACTCAGTCCTACCACTTTTGGAACAGACCTTGTATAGGAAGGAAAGGGAGGTGGTCTTAAGAGGTGGAAAGTGAGGAAACGTGCGGAGAAAGAGGGAAACGGCAGAGTCGGGGAGAACTGGAAGCGAAAGGGTTGGTTGACCCACAAAACCGTTGGAAATTGATTGCAATAGTCTGATAGCACAAAAGTTACGGATTGCGAAGATGAAAAGGAAGAGAGCGTGGAGAGATGAAGGGAATGCGGGCAATGCGTTACAAGGGACTAGCGTGAAAGTAGAGGATAATTTCGCAACGTATTTTTTCGCAGCAACAACGATGGGAGCGTGGGAAGAGCGGGGAGAGAGAGAGAGGGGGGGGGGGGATGACAGAGAGGTCAGACAGTCAGGGGAATACGTGGAGACATTTTGGTTTGATTGGTCATTTTGGTCTTTTATCTGATTTCTCACGCCACTTAAGTGGTTCTCAAGATGATCAATAAGAGGAAAGAGAGGAGGGCAAATGATTACTTAGGGTATGATCAGTTTGGGTGCAGGAAGAGGAGAGGAACGCGAGATGCCATTGCAGTAATGAGATCACTAATAGAGAGGAACATAGGGGACGTTACAATCAGGATGTATTTATTTGTTGCGTATATTACGAGAAACCGTTAGGTAAAGTGAAATGGGAAGAATTAATGAATGCAATATAAAAAATAGGAGTAGAGTGAAATGATAGGGGACTAACTCGTTAATTTTATAAGTCTCCAACTCCTCAGGTGAGTGTGATTGAGAGGGGAGTGGGCAATGTTGAGAGAGAATGAAGTCAAGGGTGTCCCTTATCACCCGTGTTTTTCAAAGTATAGGTGGAGGAAATGATAAAAATGGCGATGGAGAAATTGGAGATGGGAATGAAAGTCATCGGACAATTCATTAAGCCAGTTAGGTTTGCTTATGTTCAAGCATTAGATAGTCAGTTAGGCAAAGAGTTACATGCATTCCTGAGTGTTTTATTAAAAATTGTCATATGCATGTGATGAGAATCAATGTATACAAGAAAAATTGTGATTTTCGAGAAGGAGGAAGGCTAAGATAAATTTTAAATTGGAAGGCAAAAAAAAGAGCAGGTGGAAGAGTTCACTTATATTGGAAGGGTTTTGAGCAAGATGGTCAAAGTAATTAGGTTTTCAAAAGAAGATTTGCTTTAGGCAAAGAAGCTCTCTCAAGAAGTAAGCTGTTGATGACATGGATGTTGAGTAGTGATGTTAAGAATAGATTTGTGAAAACCTTGATGCATGGCGCGGTTTTTCACGGTGCGGACACGTGGACATTGAAGCAAGACGGTGTGCCGAGATTGGAGGCTTTTGAGGTAGATGATATGGAAAAAATTAAATGGATGGAAAGGAAAACAAACGAGGAAGTGGTGGTGAGAAGGTATGATGAACAAGGTATGATGGTGAAAGAGAGGGGATGATTGGGAGAAATACAAAGGAGTTAGGAAAATTGGATGCAAAGAGTATTATTTGGCATTGTGATAAGTGAAGACTGGAAGAGAAGGAATGCAAAGAAAGCGAGTTATGGGGGTAAAAGAAGACACGTTTTGGACGGATTGAAATGAGGAAGGAAGTATGCCAGGTGAAGAGTGAAATTTTACAGTCTGGGGTGCCAGGATGCGTTTTCTGTGAAGAAAATAAGAAATATATCGGTATGTATTGCATCCTTTCAAAAGCTACCTTAAACAGCATGCATCAAATAATAATAACATGCATTTTTTAAGATAACAACTGAGATACCGATACCGCTTGAGTACGTACGTTACGTAGTAATACATTTTTGGGAAAAGAGTAACACCCCACCATTTAGTTACAAAGTGAAGCAAACAGAAATCGCGAGGGTAGATTCCTTTAAATACTTGGGTGTAACAATTACTCACGATCTGTCCTGGGGAAAACACATACGGGAAATATGCGGTCGCGCTAATAAAAAATTGGGATTTGTAAAAAGAGTGCTGGGTAAATGTGACGAAAAAGTGAAGGAACGATGTTTTATTGCCCTAGTCAGGCCCCACCTAGAGTATGCTGCCAGTATATGGGATCCTCAAGAGATAAATTTAATTTCGGAATTGGAACGAGTTCAGCGGAGGGGGGCTAGATTTGTCAAAAATTGCTATGACCAACGCAGTAGCGTAACTACTTTGCTAGAAAATTTAGGCTGGGATTACCTTACACAGCGGCGTTTACAATATAGATTAAACTTATTAAAAACATTTAAAGATGGGTCTTTTTCCGATGACATCAAGAACATAATACGAACTCCAACGTATTACGGGCGGAGGGATCACGAATGTAAGATTAGAGAGATTGACTGCAGGACAGACAGATTTAAATGGTCATTTTTTCCGAGAACAATAAGAGACCAGAATTCTTTTAATCGAAATCGCCCAGGATCCGGCTCGACATAATAAGTATTAACCTACAAGGTAGCGACTGCGCAGGGTTATACGCTTATATATATATTTTATACATATATTTTTTTTTGCAGGTTCCCCTTACCTTTCCCCATCTATTTGAAAAACCCTAATCCCCTCATCCCTTACCCTTTCCTCCTGGTGCTGCACCCCCTGCCACACACCTTTTTGGTGGCTTGCAGGGTATTGATGTAGATGTTCCTTACCGTTATGAATAAAATATCGCTATGTTTCTTATTTGTTGAAAGAATTATGAACTCGAACTCCTAAGAGTAAGCTGAACTAGAAGAGTCGTTAATTTGGCCGCCTTTGCACCTGTCTTTCTACTTCTATTCATACATGTATTACTACACGAAAATCACATTACTGGGAAAATACCACTTAAATTCATTTTTCAATCAGTAGTCCTCCATCTACATTTCATGACCCCGAACTCTTTTTAAAATTCATTCTAGGGGTGAGTTTCGGAATGACATTTATCTCGTAACCTTATCGAATAACAGATTATAGCCCGAACTCTCTGGCACGCGGAATAAGGTTCTCGTTACGAATACCCGTCGCATTCGGCAAGCGTCAAAGGAAATCGATTGGGAAACTCATACTGGCGACTCAAGAATCAGCGCACGTGCGAAAACGCTGCATACCAGGGAAGGGTCCTGACCGCGGAAGAAAATGGCGCACAGGGCACCACGGCGTCACTCACTACGTGCTTTGATGGCAAGGGCAGGTTGCGAAGAGTCGCCCCGACCATTGGCCTTTCGACTGCTTTCTTCGAAGTACCAATTATTATCTTTGGCGAACTATCCATCAGTTGTTTTACGTTTCAAAAAACGTCTAAATCTGCCCACAGATAGTCTGGAAAATGTGGAATATTGAAGAAAATAAAGGGCACAACACTTGCATATATTCTTCAAATGAATTTTAACAATGTTTATAAGTCATTCAAGGGGAAAAACCTCAATATATGAATATTTTCTTTAAGCAGTGCCATTAAAAAACTCCCATAGATCTACCATAATGAAAGGAGAAACTTTGTAATTCCACATAGATTTATTCGACGGACGACCTAGGTTTCGACGTGGCACGTCATCATCAGGTACATTTTGTAAAGAAGACAGAGAATATATAGTCACACAAATTGGGGGGGTGGGTTGGGGGGGGGGGGGGAAGGCGAGAAGAGAGACAACTCCCCGGTCTGAGGTGAGTGTTAGGGGGTGGAAGAGGGGAAAAAACCCAGGGGGGGGGGTTGGCCCGGAGGTGGTTAAGGGGGTTGAGAGCAAGGGGCTAGAAGAAAGGAAAGGATTAGGAACTCCGTAAACTCAGGAAGGGGGAGGTGGTGAAGGGGACGCGTGGATCAGGAGGGAGAGGGGAAACCCAGAATATACGTAAAAACGCTGTATTAAGAGCCGGTAGGGGAGGAGGTAAGGTAGGTGGGGTGTCATTAGGTGTGGAAGGAAGGAAGGTCTAGAAGGGGGGAGTGGGAAGGGTACAAGATTTCGTTAACAATGGTAACCTTATTCTTAACACATTTCAAAATTTCAAATTGCTCTAGCGCGTCAAGCCTTTGTCCTTTCTTCTCAAAATGTAAGAACTCTGGCACAAAATCACTCCGATGATTCTCGTCCAGCAGATGTTTGGCAAAGAGAGACGCCGAGTCCTTATTTTTGACGCACGATTGGTGTTCCTTGATCCTCTCTTTAAACTTTCTCCCAGTCTGGCCGATGTATCCTGCTCCACATTGACAATTTAATTTATAAACACCACTTTTCTCACTTGTAGGGATTCTGTCTTTGGTATGAGAAATTAAATTCCTCATGCACTGTTTGTTATAAAACGCTAGTCTAATTTTGTCTTTGGGGATTTTTCTGCATACCCTCAGGGATAATGGGCCTAAATAGAGAAACCTTCTCCATTGAGCCCTTGATATATCGCTAGGTATAGACCCATAAATACTGTTTCTGGCTAACTTGGACATTTTCCTCTTATAAAGTTTGTCTATTAGTTTTTCCGGGTAGCCATTGTTTACTGCTATTGTCTTAATAATATTAAGTTCCTTTAAAACGCTGGAAACCGTCATTGGTATTGAAGTTAGTCTATTGATCATGGAATGAAATGCTGCAAGTTTTTGTGAAAAGCAATGTCTGGAGGTGGAGTGAATAACATGGTCCGTGTATGTGTCTTTCCTAAATATGGAAAATTGCAATTCCCCATGGGATCTTGAAATGCAGATATCTAGAAAATTCAGGCAACCGTTTACTTCCTTTTCTATGGAAAATTGAATATTGGATTTTAATGAATTTAAGTGGGAGAGGAAATTGTCTAATTGTCTATCTGTCCCGGACCAGACACATAAAACATCGTCCACATACCTGTGCCAGCTAACTACGTTCTTGGTGAGGGGGTGGGGAGAGGAAAATAAGTCCTTTTCGAATGCGTCCATGTAAATATCTGCTAAGACAGGGGACAGGGGAGAGCCCATGGCTAAACCATTGGACTGTTTGTAGAACTGTCCGTTGAAGACGAAATAATTCTGGGAGACGCACAAGGAGAGAAGAAGACACAGTTCATAGGCAATGGGAGTCGAGATGGACTTCCGAAGGAGGATGTCTTGCGCTAGGTTCACGGCTACTTTCGGGTTCACGTTGGTAAAAAGATCTTTTACGTCAAAAGACACTAGAGTGCACTTTTTGTGAATTGTCATTCCCGAGAGCTTGTTCACCAAGTCCACTGAGTTTAACACACTGTACTTCGCAGAAAATTGAGACAAGTCTCTAAATAACACATTGAGTTTTTTCGCTAGCAGGTGGTTGGGGGAAGACACCCTTGAAACAACTGGTCTTATCGGAATGTCTTTCTTATGCACTTTCGGGAGTCCAAAAAATCTCGGAGCGGAAGGATTCATTTGGAAAAGTTGAAAAATTTCTGACCATTTAAACAGTCCCTCACAGGCTTTTAACTCTTTTTTGCACTCTTGTTGGAATTTAGGGGTGGGTGATGATGACGTGCCACGTCGAAACCTAGGTCGTCCGTCGAATAAATCTATGTGGAATTACAAAGTTTCTCCTTTCATTATGTTAAGTCGATTCCATGAAGTCACGCCTGAGACAACGAATTATCCCATAGATCTGGTAAGCGGCAACGAAGGATAAACATGGATACTCCATGTCTTAAAAAAAATCTTTTTACATTGGAATAAGAATTATCCCAAAATGGTGAACATTTAGAAAAAAATGCATGTGATATCTTAATTAAAAAGAAACTGATTGCACCAAAAACATATCGATTTCAAGCTGTTCTGTAATCATAGAAACAACAGATCGTAAAAATCAAATTAGAGTCAGACATTATGATAGAGAAAAAGATTCATCAGCTAAGATAATTACTCGGAAAGATAAGGAGTTCTGTTGGTATCCACGGCAATACAGGGGTTAATCGCACTATACGGAGTATATACGTATTTATTAGGATTCATCCTTTTTTACAACCTTTTGCTTGTTTTTCCCTGTCCCATTCACCGCTCGCCTCCACCACCGGCCACTCCTACGCAGATGCAGAAGAGGAGACACTCTCGCAGATAACCCAATGGCCCAGTGACCTCATAAACATCTGAGTTTCAGCGATTGACTGCTGTCGAAGGGCGGTATATTGGGCCAGGGGATTCGAGGAGAAGGCACAGGTCCATCTAAAGGCGCTTAATTGAGTAGGGCGAAAGAGGGAGTGCTGCGTATGATCAAGAAAGATTTCAGGAAGGAATAGGGGTCGCCGCCACTGGGAAGAGGGAACAGCTGCAGAAAAGAGCGAGATTTTTAATAATGCTTATATATATATATATATATATATATATATATATATATATATATATATATATATATATATATATATATATATATATATATAAGCAATCAACCCGAAGGTCGGTTTGGTAGGTGATGATAGAGTTCACCCAGTACTTAGCCCGACGGCGTGTGAAATTCACACATCAGGGTAGGGGGGCCAGTTCCTTTCCCTGTGCCGGTTATGGTTTCTCAGGAAGACCTGGTACCCGAGAAATCACATAGATTGCGTGGAACTGCAGGTGTCCAGAGTGGCTTGCCCGGGAATCGAACCCGGGACCCACCGGTCAGTAGTCCAACGCTCTACCCACTGGACTACCGCGACCCACATATATATATATATATATATATATATATATATATATATATATATATATATATATAACATATCTTCGAAATGGAACGCTCTTCGGCGACACACAAATATATAAAAACACAGATGTAGATTTTTAGAATATAGAGACACAAAGAAAGGACACTCACAATTTGTTATTTTACGTTTCGACAGCACGGCTGTCGTCTGAAGATTCTGAAGACGACAGCCGTGCTGTCGAAACGTAAAATAACAAATTGTGAGTGTCCTTTCTTTGTGTCTCTATATTCTAAAAACCTACATCTGTGTTTTTATATATTTATATATATATATATATATATATATATATATATATATATATATATATATATATATATATATATATATATAGACGTAGCTTTCGTAGACGTAACACGGAAGTGCCGAATAGTACAATACACAGTAACACACAATATAGATACACAAAAAAAGAACACTCACACGTATTTTCTTGATATTTCGACGGAAACAATCCGTCTTCCTCTGAAGATATAGAAGTCAAGGGCGGTATATAGTATTGGGCCAGGGGAATCGAGGAGAAGGCACAGGTCCATCTAAAGGCGCTTAATTGAGTAGGGCGAGAGACCGACCAATAACCAAGAGTATCTTCATTTCGACAGCTGCCACCCTTCTCATACAAAACACTCCATCCCCTTCTCACTCTCAGTCCGTGGCTTCCGTCTCCGCAACACCTCCTCTCAACAGAAATACATGGACCAGCTACATGACTCTCTCAGGAAATGTGGGTACCCTGAAAAACTACTGAACAGTAGAATTCTCAACTCGTCAACCCGATACACTCTTCTCCTCAAACCAAACCGCCCAAAATGCCATAATCTTATCACCACTTTCTTCCCCGGAACACACAAAATTAAACATTTGAAGCGTGACCTCTTCCCAATTATTAATAACAGCCAGTCCACATCACTTTTATTCCCACATTGTCCCTCCGTTTCGTTTAAACGTCCGTCGAACTTGCGAGACATCTTCAAGTCTACAAAACCAACTGCGAGCATCCCCGTCTCTTCCCCACCCCTATCCGTACCACGCAACCGCCCACGCTGCAAATGCTGCCATCTTCTAAGACCCTCCCCCACACCTAGTACCAACTCCCAACCAGTCGCCGCCTGCACCTCAAAAAACATTATATATCGCCTCTCCTGTAACTTCTGCCCTGCCTTCTACGTGGGCGAATACACGACCACCCTTTCCCTCCGCATGAATAGCCACCGCTATTACACCAAATCGCCCACCTTTCTTAGTTATCCCATCCCTACTCACACTGCTTCCCACAACCTATCTTTTGATGACTCCTTCTCCGTTTCGGTGATTGAAACCATTCCCAAACCTGCAAGTATCATAGAGGTGAGAACCCGCGATATGTCGCATACCTGGGTGTCCCAGTCATTTAAACCCCCCGGACTGAACCAAGCCCACTGAATGCATCCAATAGCTGCCTATATATCCCCTCCCACCCCCTTGTTAATTTCCTATTGGTCCCTTACTGCTCCTTCCCTAACCCCTCCCCCATGCATGCCCTCTCTGCTCTTCCCCGAGAACGCCATTCTGATGACGACGGGCGTGCCGTCGAAACGTCAAAACTACATATGAATGTCCTTCCTTTGTGTTTCTATGTTTTAAAAACCTGCATGTGTTTACATATAAATATATATTTTATGAATATAAAAAATGTATGTATATATATATATATTATTACATAAATATACATATTTATACATACATATTTTCACCATAAGGAACAGGGACACGATCGCATATGAAAGACAACACAAGAATTAAATTATAATCACTGCTCGATGCAGGACTGGCATGGTACAAGACGCATGCAGAAGCAGTTTTCCTACATTTGTAATCTTCTTCGATAGATAAATATAGTAAACATAAAAATGTACATGCCCTCATATGTGCATGTATGTGGCAGATACTACGCGCGCACACACAAGATTAGGAATGCATATGCATATATATAACAAGATACCCACGGAAATCATGACTTTTATTATTAAAATGTTAAAAAAAATCATCGGCATATATGCCGGATAGTGAGAAATGAACGATAGGAGATATAGAGGCGCGTAAGTTAGGTGTAGCAGACAGAAGGAGGAAGAGATTGATCTGGGAGTGGCAGATGGATCCTCTCTCCCTTCTTGCCACGGGCGAATTTGGATTTAATTGAAGGAGGGGACAGAAGAACTGGAGAGGTGAGGTGTCTTTGGCCACGGCGATCGGTGGAGAGGTATGTACGAGGATGTGGTGCCGGAGAGGCGGGGGAGTTCTTTATTATCCGAAGGGAATTATGATAATGATGGCTGGCATTAGGGATCCATGATAAAAGAATTCAGGCATTTCCTTGAGGCCTTATCATTAGTTTGATTATCTGATGAACTGCCGAGGGACATAGGGCCACGGGCACAAACGCAACGACTCCATACATTTGCGAGATGAGACCAACCCGAAATATTTGGGCGATGCTTATTTAAAGACTTGATCGTAGCACTGGTTTTATGCGGCGGTGGGGTCTCTTAATGATTCATAATGGAGTTTGAAACACAAAATATTTCAAACGTCAGTTCATATAAGGGCATAAAAGTATGTTATTTGACCGTATATATTAAAAAAATAAAAAACAAACACTAATTCACTATATTACAACCAGCTATTCGATTTCAAGGTAAATGAATATATTTTAGGCAAACATTTATTTTGCTGTTATGTATCTTTTGCATTAATTCTGTGAACTCATTATAACAGTAATTTAAGAACTTAAACAGATACGAAATGCGTTTACAAGAACTACGGCAACAGAGACCCATTTCTTAACATCATAATTAATTAATTAATTGGAAACCATTCAGTAACTTAAGAATTGGGGATTTCTACTTGGGTGAAAGGCTAAGTGAAACGCTAAACAATTTCATCATTACCTAAGGGAATAAAAATCCACCTATGTAATTGCATAGAATAGTTTAACAATCAAACATTGAGAATAAAATAAATATCTCCACGAAAGCTTAATATAAAGAAATATATGAGCATGTACGAAAAATTAAAATTATGATGTGCAATCTTAGAATTAATTTTATGAAGCACTTAAAACTCTGTACTTAAAACAAACATTGCACCGATCAACAGCATGTCATGATACTGAATTGGAATAAACGTTATATTAACTAATTTCAATATTTGTAATATGATATCTCCACCGTGAAGGTAATTATTTCGGATGTTGTTGTCGGTAAAAAATATTTCCGTTTGATATACACTCAATTCTGTAACCCTACTAGTCGAAGAAGTTAACCAGATTCATGATCCCGCTAGTCAAGAGAGAATAAGACGTTCTGGATTATATTGCAGTAGGAAGTAAAAGCAACTTAATAAGAAAATAATGAAGGGCGAAATGTATTTGAAAGTGCAAAACCATTTAAAAGTCCATGAGAATATGAAATTGTTTTCAGGGCCCATCTAAATGGGTAGTCAACTGATATCGATTAACTTCCTGGATCAATAATAGGCCAAGATAAAATTAAAACTTGGAGGACGTTGATTACGAGTAGATTTGTTCCGCAGCTTAGTACTTGATTTTGTCTTTATAAAATGTGTTCAGGCTAGGAATAATTCTGAAAAACTCATAAGCATACTTTAAAATCATCATCTAAAGCCAAAATTACATTTTAAAATATATCTTCTAGGTCTACTTCCAACTAAGCGTCTTCTATCAGCACATCAGAACTTGAAGTTTACTTATCTGTGAAGACAATAGGATAACCAGAATAGAGCACATATGCCCTCACTTCAGACAAACAATGCCGCTGAAAATAAAAAAAACAATTTACGGAGAAATTGCTATCAAATACTCTATTCGCATGAATACAATTTTGGTTCTGCTGCGCAAGATATGATTCCGACTACTCCTTCGATACCTTCTATCAACAAAAAAATTACCTGAGGTATGTACATTCCAGTCTTCTCTTTCTATCCCCCTCCATTTTTTTCACAAAACATTATAGCTATTCCCACCCTTCTGCCAAATTCTTATCTCCCTTTGGCCTCTTGTTTTCTTCCCTTTTCTGATACCGTACTTGGAAACACTGACGCGGCCGGCAGGGGCAAGATAACATGCTGTCCACGTTCAAGGGAAGCAAGAGCGTTTTTCGATATGCGTACTCAGGCAATGTTTTTCCTGAGAAATAAGCTAAGATTAAGAATATAGAACTTACATCAAGAAAGTGACGCGCAAAATGGATGGGAACAAGGATGGAGTTCGAATAACTATAAGTTTTCCTAGAGGGCACCATTAGACATCATGGCCAGCCAAATATTTCATGGTTCTGTGGAATCAGAATCGTTCAAACCGATAACTTCCCTCTCGTAGTCTACGTAAAATGGGGAAACAAGATACTTGAGTCATTAACACGCATTCTTAAGCTTATATATCCATTAAAAATATTATTTGACACTTACAATTACAATCCGAAACGTCTGAGAAAAATTCCTCTGAAGCATCAGTTCGATGGATTTGGAGAGACCGACATAAGAAACTCTATACGTGTAGGTTTTGATTATGCAATACGAGATTATATTCGTATTATAAAAAGAATATTAGCAATTAGATGTCGGTTTTAAAAGGGTTCTGAAAACAAATGCACGATGTGATGACGCAAAAAGATTTCGGCACAGCCTAAACAACTTTCTAAAAAATGCTCAATTCTTCAACTCTGCATACTTTTTATCACTCAAAATGCTTATTGCTTGCTTCCTTGCTTGCCCGGCATTCTATTTTTTATCGCGTACCCCAATATCGTGTTATTTATCAATTCCTCATCCACTTTTTCTAGTCATAAAATTCCTACGAACAGCAGCTTTCACTAAATTATCATGTAGGTTTTGGAAATACTTCCTAATGATTACAACGATATGAAGTCCGAGGCACAACTTCCTTCTATATTTTTTAATACACATTAGTATAATTCGGCTGGGCCATTACTCCAACATCCTTGGTCTTTTTTATTGTCTGCAGTGCAATTAACTATCTTGTTATCTAGTATTCCTCGATCCGAACAATCTTTTATAATGCTGCATTTCCTCTCTATTCCTTAGCATACCTATTAACTATTAGGTTTTTCCGTACACTATTTCAATTTCCCTGAGTCCCTTTCAATTCGATTGACGAATTTTCCACGTTATCTCTCAGAGATTATAGTTGGTATTGTTTCCCATGTTTAGGCACAGACAAATATTTAATTTTTCTCTACGGCACAACTCTTTCCCTCATTCCGTACCATTTCACGCATTCATACTCCTTCATTTTCTTCGTCTATCTACCCTCATCATTTCTTATGCAATCTAAGCCTTACGTATTTCTTTTCACATGTACCGAATTATTCATTATATTGAACCGTATACAAAATAAATAGTTAGAATCCTGGATGATATGATTTTCTTTCATAGGGTGCCATTTGATGAAACATGATGCCCCTTAAAGTAGTACCTCCTAAGTATGGAACTCGATTAAATGTTGGCAATTGCTTCGATAGCTCAACAGGTTAAGATCACCGGCCCAGCAAGTCGAAGATGTGTTCATATCCCTTTTCCGTGAATAAATTTCCTTGCGAAAGAATAGTATATGTTAACGGCAACAACGCTGAATGAGCCGTACGGCATCCTTCCAACGATGTGGCCGCTTATGCCAGAAGAAAAAACTGCTACCGCAATGTCCGATCTCGCACGAACAGTGTTCAAAGGCAATGATATGAGGAACGTCTTTGAACAGAACTCTGAGTGAATAGGACAGAGTTCTGCCCTTCTCTTCCTGGAGAAAGGTGGCTTGGGCAAACGAAAATTTGAAACCGAGTGAGTTTTTTTCTTTTTGTTTATTTCTGTATTTTTGTCTTTGTCCAGTAGTGCTAACTTCATATGCATTATTATTCATGTCCACGAGACTTTCACAAAAGTGTTATATATATATATATATATATATATATATATATATATATATACATATATATATGTATGTTTCTATGTGTGTGTGGGGGGGGGTTGCGGCAGTCCAGGGATGGAGTTTTGTACTAATAAACCAGAGGGCTCGGGTTCTTTTCCCGGGCAACCATGAATAAGCACCGTCAGCTCCAACTAAGCTATGTGCTTTTTCGAGTGCCAGATCTTCCTGGGAAATCATAACTGGTACAGGGAAAGGAACTGACCCTGATGTTGGAATTTGTGAATTTCACACGCCATTGGGCTTAGCATTGGGGGAACTCTATCATCAACTACCAAACTGACCTTCGGATAGATAACTGTGTCAATTGGTCATAAATAAATAAATATATATATATATATATATATATATATATATATATATATATACACACACACACACACACATATATATATATATATATGTGTGTGTGTGTGTATATATATCTAAACACAGATGTAGATTTTTAAACCAAAGAAACACAAAGAAAGGACACTCACATATGTCGTTTTGACGGTTCGACGGCGCGGCCGTCGTCTTCAGAATCGAAGACACTTCAGTTCGGCTTCTGAAGACGACGGCCCAGCCGTCGAAACGTCAAAACAACATATGTGAGTGTCCTTTCTTTGTGTTTCTATGGTTTAAACATCTATATATATCTACATATATATACATTTTCTAAACATGCATATATATATACATATATAAACAATTGTAGATTTTTAAACCATATATATATATATTTATTTATTTATATTGCGCTAAAACTTTGATATGGAGCGTAGCTATGTACGGTGCGGAAACGTGGTCATTGAAGCAGGAGGATAGACGTAGACTGGAGGCTTTTGAAATGTGGTTGTGGAGAAGAATGGAGAAGGTGAAATGGACAGAGAAGAAAACAAATGAGGAAGTACTTGGTATGGTGGGCGAAGAGAGAGGTTTGTAGGGAGAAATCCTATGGAGGCAGGAAAAGTGGATGAAGGGGGTGTTGACCGGCAGTGGGATGTCGAAGAATATGATAGAGGGGAGAATGTTGGGCAAAAGAGGAAAGGGAAGGAACAGGATAGGGATGTTGGACGGGATGAAGGGAGGAAGAAAGTACTCAGAGATGAGGAGGGACCTGATTTAGAGTAGGATGATGGATTTTGTGTTTTGTTAGGAGTAATAAAATATTTGTTTGGTAGTTGTGTCCATCCAAAAACCTAACTTAACCGGTAGATTACCTTAAAAAAAAAAAAAAAATATATATATATATATATATATATATATATATATATATATATATATATATATATATACACACACACATATATATACATACATACATACACGAGTGTATAGAGATGTACTTTCCAATGCCATGGGTACTTAGAAGTGATAAATATTTGCGGAGCCATAACATATTTTTTTTCTTATTTGAGGCGATTACAGAGAGGAGGCTCGGGATAGGGACGCTTTGTTTTTCACGCTTCTATAACCCCTAAGCCAAGTCTAACGTATGTTTGGCCGAGGGGTGATCGAAGTGAACATAGGCTGAGCGCTAGCATGCCAACCCACGATAATAGGCCGAGGGTGGGAAAAATATTTGTGGTAGCAACATTAGAGTCCGCTACATGGACCCTTCTCTTTCCCCACATGTATGATTGTCTGAGACGTCCCAGTTCTTCGTAGCCCGATCGCCTTGCAATTTTAGCTCCAGCTCCCGTAATGCTGTTTCGGAGGTGATGATGCGAAGGCTCTTCGTCGCCGTGGAATCAATGATCGCCCCGGGAATTACAAAAAAGAAAAAAAATACCGAGAGTCTCTATGCGTGAGGGAAGCGGGATAAGACTTGCTGCCACTTTTCATCCACACTTGCACGATCTGCCCATACCACAAGCACTCCCACAAGGGGACGCCGTTTCACTCCCACGCAAAAGATTCCGTAGGGGGAAGGGCCGAGTAGAACGGGTTGTAGGGGAGGATGCTCGGGAGCCGGAGGCGTTGGTTAGCTATATACCCACGCCGCGGAGAAAAAAGGAGAACACTCGAGAAGAGGGAAGGCATAGTTCGCGGCGTCCTCGTTGGGCGCCACGCAACGTCGCCGCAACTCCTCGGATCTGGTTTGAAAACAATCACGGGCGAGGAAGGGGAAGGAAGTTGTCGTCACATTTCCCACCACCGTCTCCCACCGCATCCCTAAAAAGGACCAAGATGGGAATGCTGTGACGAGGGGTTGATGTGGGGAGGTAAGATTGAGCGGGGGATGTAGCAGACCCCGAGGGGAGGGGACATGGGAAAAGACGGGAGCCTAGAAGGGTGGGAGGGTGAGTGGGCGGGCGGAGGGAGGATGGGGGTGGGAGAGACAACCGGATGACCAAGTAGTGGATGTAGGGGCGGCCGTCGGTTCTCTCCGCCGCAAAGAAGGTTCGTGAGGAGACGGCGACCTCCTGAGGAAAAGGAGACGTTTCAATCTACCATTCTAATTTCATCCCTGTCATACGAAACTAATTACGTCCCGTCTCTCCTTCCTCCAAATCCCGTTCCCGATCCTTTTAGGAGCCTTCACGCCTCAAAATTTCTCGACCTGACAGATGGATATCATGCACACATTCGAGTTTCGGAAGGGCAGAGAGAGTGGATCGGAGGGTATGGGATTGGGGAGAGGGCTGGTGAGGGAAGTGGCATATGCCTCTCTGCACTGGGAGTGAAGTTATGGAGATAAAAACGCCCTCACGCAGTCGCTGGACGTCATGAATGAAATCTTATCTCTCACGAGGATTGAGGGAGGGGGGTATTTGTAAGTGACTTTTCCAAAGCAATTCTACTGTGATTGTCCCTACTCCCTCTCCTCTCCGGCCCCTGAATCCCCGGCCCCGGCCTCTCGAGATGAATCCCTTCCTTATTTTTCCTTTTTTTATCGAATGGAAGTCATTTTGCGAGTGCATGCTATTAACATAGCCATCAGATTCTTCCCCGCGAACGTCGCTTGTACCCTTTGTTTCTCCCAACTCACTTACAAAACAGTACTGAGGAAGAAAACTCATTTTCTTATCGGCCCCAATGATCCCTGTGTGATCACTTGAGAAATTTTCTCAAATTTTAATGAGCCTATGCCGGGGAGTAGAAAGAAATGCACCCAAAAGCTATTCAAATGTGATTAAGGGCAATTTAGCCACTTGGGAAGCAAGTATTTTATTGGATATAATTCTTTTCAAGGCAGTTGCAAATTCTTCTTTTTCCTTGGTAACCATAACAAAAGAGTACAAGAATATGATAATGTGGGCAGTTAGTAGTTTAGTTGGTTGCGTGATGCGTTGTCCTCCGTTACAAGGTGCATGCACGACTCATTGGAGTTTGAACAGAAAAATAATATTGTTTGACTATACTGGCTGAAGAGAGTTTTTACTAAATAGGTATCAATTGGAAAAAATAATGAATTATTACGAGTGCACCTGTAAGACCTAGCATCTAGCCACCTTAGCGTAAACTTTTGAAGACAATGAAATACTAAGCGGTAATACAAAAGTAAATGAAATAATGAGGTATATCTCTGAGCAAGAAATACTATAACTTTCGTTTTATCGCGAAAATTTTAATTAATTGATTGATTCGTTGAGTTGAGCCATTGAGGCTCTCCTCCCTAATGCGTCGCAGTTAAAATACATATTTCACTGAGTGACAGGTTTATGATTTACGAACTGGGTGGAATAATGTCTAGTTAACTATGATTAATTGATGAAGGCTTGGATTTATCCCTAATTTAGATCGCGTGGGAACGGAACACTTTACGAAAGGTTAAAATCCACAGGGATTCAGGATAACTACGAGGATAGGATAACTCGTACTACACCTTTATTTCTTATTTAAATATTAATATTATCTACACGAAAAGAAATACCGCATGTTTTTATTCCAACTAATGACTTATATTCACCATCCACTGCTTTAATAAAAAATCTTGGGGATCGCTTCAGACGCTATTCCTCTGGTGTCTCCGATCTGATCTCCAAATATATTCCGATTATCTCTCGAATATAATAAAAATGTATTGCTTAAACCACAATGATAAGTCATAACCCTCATTGAGTATAAAGAAAAATAATTCTATGGCTTAAAATCTTTATCCTAAATTAATTACCTTTGACTTCGTTCATTCATTTCATTATCTTCACAATCGCTCTACATTTATTGGGCGACGCGGCACCTTCCGACCACGGAGAAAAATATTAATTATTTATTCTACTTCGACAGATACGAGCGCAAACTCAATAAATAGTGGCTGCGCTTTGGAAAATGCAGTTGCCAGGAAACTACAAACAAAACCACTAAACTCCCATCTCTCACTCACAAAAGAGCAGGACGACCGCAAATTTAGCAGCATTCAGGAGAATAATTCCACACCCAATTACCGCTAATTCTCTGCTTTCACTGTAATTTTAACTTTAAAAGCGTCACTCTCCTCTCGTGTCGACGAAACGGCATAACCAGACGGCATTTCTCCTCACGTCATTTGCCTCTTTTGCGCCGCCGCTCTGGGAAAACTGAGGATGCTCAATCAAACAAATTCAAGCGGGAGAACGGACCATGACCTAGGGGCTCAATATACACATTATTATTAATATACCGTAATCTTTGAGAATCAGTCGCCTTGCCATGCAATTCTGCATTAAATAAACGTAGATGCCACAATAGCATGAATAACAAGCCGTATAGAATTATACAAATATAGAATAATTTATTACTCAGAAGTTAACGCAGGATCACTTGAATTCAACTATTTATATAGCTCGCTGAAGGAGTTTTGCGCTGAAGTTGCGTTAGTTGATAATTCTTTGAGGGAAAATTTAGCTTGGATTGATAAAAGAAAACTGTCTTAGAAATGAAATAATTTTATATGAAAATTTATCCGTGGGTAGCAAAACAATAACTTGTCTCGCTCTTGTAGCAATACTGATATGCAAAATGGCCAATCCTAAGGATGAGTCAGATCTGAGTTATAGCGATGAGTGCTCGACTATCTTTTCGGGTATAAACACAGCACTAATGCACCAAACGCGACTTAAAAGAGACAGCTAGTAAGACTTACCGGTTTTACGAATCAAACTCTCAACTTATTAGGGCAAATAAAATAAAATCCGACCTTATGGTGCCATACGGCGCAAGAAATCTGTCGTAAAACCTCCCATTTATACTTCGTTCGGCCATACGATGTGATCTGGGGTCATCATAACCAGACACCGAGACACAAACGATCGAGATACACCCGTGACCTCTGTTCAGCGTCCTTACAATACAATGGAGTCATGCGAATGGTCAATTTATTTCTGGTTTGGAGAGGAGTCATTCTTAAACACGCACTACATCGGACGAACTGGTGGCTGAACCCCTAAACCATATCTTTGACACCCACAAAGAGTCGAGGGGGAGAGCGATTGCTAGAATGAGTAATAGCGAGAAGGAAAGAAGGATAGGAAAAGAAGCGGGGAGGGCGAAGGAAGTGGGAAAGAGGTCTATTTGCGTGGGTGGTGCGTGAGAGATGGCTGCTTGGGGTGAGAGGAAAGGGGAGAGGTTAAGGGGCGAGGGAATTCATAGGCAGATGGCACCGACCCGACTTCCGGTAGGGGTAAGCTAGCTATCCTCCTCCTCCCTTCCTACGCCCCCACAGTACTACGCGCCCTCCGCGCTCTCATACGTACACTGCCGAACTCACTGCGCACTCAAAGGTACCGGACGTAAATCAAGTTGAGAGAACACTCAATAACTTCGTACGCTGACATATTTACGTGTGCTGCTCTGGTTCCTCCCCACAGAATCTTGACTAAAGATGGCTTTATCATATAATAATTGCAAATAAGACCACAAACTTATTAAACTCAAGTTGTAGTTTTGAAAGTAAAGAGGAAACACCCAGAGTATTACATGAAATGAATGAACTTAAGAGTTATTAAATGAGGTGTGGTGAAATTTAATCGGCGAACCACGCTTTAATATGACCAGTTTGTGATACTTCTGCAATGAAAATAAATATAGGAGGATAGACGCAACCAATTGGTCGCAACTATATATTCAAGTTAAATTCAATTCGTATTGAATAACACTCGATTTCAACATAAGTTGGTAATTCAAAAGTAATACAAATATGGAGTACAAAAGGTAGCATTTTTTCCATAAAATCCTTAAGGATGATTTATTAGAAAAGTCAAATCTTAATGCCATGTAATGTTCGTAATGGCGGTTAATTTTCTGCGACGTTGCACAGTACTCTCTTACTTGTACCTCATTGAAGACCCCGTTTCGATTCCAGGTGGTTGCAGTATTTTTTATTAAACTCCGTATGGCCATTGAGGATACTTCAACTGCAATACTGCTTACTTCCATGAGGGCTTTAATATGCGTACGAGCGAACTACAGGGTACTTTTAGTAAAGAATAGGATAGCAATAAACGCGGCCCCGGCTACTCCTACTGTTTTTTGCCTCTTTTGGAGGGTTTATTACTGTAATCATTTTTAGCCGCGTCAAGCAAGTTCCCAAAATCATTAAATTATTAATTCATAAAAGTTGGAAATACAATTCATACTTGACTACAAGATGATCCACGAGCTCAGGATTTTGAGTTATTCATATCATCAACCATATGCACTTGCGTGCGTTTGAAAGGCAGTATGTGGACGAATAAAGCTTACACTGGGGGCCTAGGTCCCACTAAAAAGTCTCGTGGCCATAAAATATGGGTGGTAAATGGATTGCGAGCCGTGAAACTGGAGCCTGATCCTCGAGGAACGGAAGCCGGTATGAAGTGGACCTTTCTCTTCCGCTCAGTGCCCTTATTTTTTTGGCTGCTGGCACACGGAAGATGCCGCCGGGTCCACTGTCACGTGCCGACATGAACGACTGAAGGTTCTCTCCGCATGGAAGCAAGGGGGTGGTGCTTTAAATAATTGCCTATTAAAAGAAATATTTTACGGTCGAATAAATTTAACTCCTTTTAGTAAAGGCTTATGGTTCTCTTATGGGCTCTTTTAAGTAACCCGAGTGCCATAAATCTATTTAATTATCCGCTCGTAATCGTGGGCACGACTTAAAAAAGAACAAAATGTGTATCGCTCTTGTCTCTCCAGGCCCGCGGCCCACCCTCCGGTCCAAATTTCTCCCTTTTACTCACTCATGACTACCATAATTCTCCTCTACGAATAAAACAAAATATTCAAAAGCCTTCGTTATCGACCCTTCCTGGTTGGTCTTGATCCCAGGTACAGAATGTTCCCAGTGTCAGACGATGATAACTTAATCGATGCGATCTGCGCCGTGGAAAATAAATTTTTTTGCGAGAAATAGGAACACATTAAAAATGTTGCCACTCCATGAATTGTTGACCCTTGGATTCAAAGTTTTACCGAAGAAAATTTACCAAAATTTCAGTTTTTTTAATGTTTCGAATATTTCAGTTTCTTTTTATCAATTTTAGTACCCTAATCTTGAACGGGGTATTAATCAACACGAATCTCCTCAACAAAGCAAACTCTTAAGCAAATGACTGACAACGATTACATTATTTTTTTAGAAGCCGTAGATATTGCAGTCGTTCATTGTTCTCCTAATTTCTCCTTCATCTTATTTACAAAATAAAGTATCCTACATTCCTCTTCTTCTTCAGACATTGTAAATGCTTACCCATCAGCCACTAAATTATTAAATCTTCAGCAGATCCGCTGAGCTATTTGTCAACGAATCAAAATTCCATTATTCCGAGAGCGCACAAATTCAATGCAAAGGCACTGTGACAATGCCTCGCGACGCTGATATCTTCTGACCGGCACTTATATTGTAATAATTTCTGTTCACTCTGACACTCTTAACTTGGAATAGATAAAATACACAATAACATCGTCGGATCCATTTATTGGTAAAGGAGGGTTTCGTCTCCAATGAATTATTATCTAAAACAGCTTTGGTAAAACGCGAAGATAAATTTCAATGTTGACATTTTGGACAGTGAATGAATACGAACCAAACACAAGGAAATGCACATAGAAAAATGAAATAAAAACACTCCAGGAAGCTTTAAATATATCAATAGCTGACATATATATTCCACGTACATTTCACCAGGACAGTTACCAGCGAGAACAGTGAACAAAAAAAGCCGGAAGTCGGAAAAAATTGGCTTCCTCGTAACTTTTGTCACGGCTGCAATTTCTCAATGAACCATGAAGGCTGAACATACGCGACAGGAGTGATAGCGAACATTTTAAGAGCCGATATCAGACTTACGCCTTGAATATTAGAAGGCACATTTTTCTCCCGCCCCCGTGTGCCCCACAGCTAGTTCCCCTTCTCCGCTCATTTTTCTATAACATCCGCCACCGGCTCTCCCGCCTCCCACCGACCGCCCCCCCACCCGCCTCATTCCCTCCTCGCCTCTCCTTCCACCCTCTTCTTCCCCTCCTCCACCCACATATGCACACATTCACACACATGCAGCCTTGCCGCCGCGTCCTTCGCCCCCTCCTCCCTCAACCCTTTTCCCGCCTCACCACTTGCCCAACCCCCACTTCCCCCTTCCCGCCCTCCTCGAACACACTCCCTCCTTCCTGTCCTACGCGCCACACTGTCAGCCTTCGAATGTTATCTTTGCTGCCACACGGACCTTCCCCCCCAATCCACAACCTCCCCTCCGCCACACTCACCCCCATGCCCAGCCGCGCCTCCCCCTTCTCACATCTTTCCTCGTTCGAGTTCCTCCGCTCCCCTCCCCCTCAAAACCCCATTCCCGAACCTTCTCCACTCCCCTCGTCGATGTGTTGTCTCATCCCGGCGTCGTCCCACGGCTCCCTCCGACCTTATTGTATTTTATTTAGTTCCACCCTTGTTTGTTCCCTACTTCTCCTCCCCCCTGCCCATTGATACGTCTTAAAGAGTTCCATTCCATGCGAATCCCTCGAGATGACCTCTTCCACACGTGTATCGGACCGGATAGAGCCGATCGGATGTGGAGGGCTCCGATTCCCACCCCCGACGCGAGTGGCTGGGGAAGGAAGGTGAATGACACTGGTGGAAGGAGAGGCAGAGGCCGCGCCCATCAGTCTGGATCTGCAATGTTCTCTTTCCAATATCGACTATTAGAGATATATCTAGTAGGTGATGGCAGCGTGTAGGCCGGATATTTCCATCCCTACCGATATGTAGGGGGGGGATGGGTAGGAAATAAAATGAGTAATGAAAGACAACTATTCCACAATGGTGAGAAAATAGGGTATAAAGGTAAACATCCAATCCACGTTTTCTGGCTGCACATGGTGATTGTATTCCTATTGGTGTAGACGTTTTCAATTTGCCAAAGGCATAGTGAAGCATCATCGGCGATAAATTGGCTGAAGGCAATATATTTCATAATGTGCATACCATCGTACATCATATCAAAACTATTCATCAGTTTCTGGCGCATCGGTTCCTTCCGAGTCTCCATATCAACACGGCCGACACTACAACATCCCACAGCTCATTATGTGGACGAGAAGACGTATTTTATTGCTCTTGAGCCTGGCAGAGAGGGGATAGGGGAGTAGAATGATGATCCAGAAAGAGGGTAACACTATTCCCTCTTCTCTCACCTCCCTTGAACGCGGGCCTCGAAAAATTCCCTTCCTTCTCCTCGTCCACTGAGATATTGAACTCGAACTGAGGTTACTCATTTCAACAACAGAAAAAATGGTGAAAAGTTTAGAGAAATGAAGGTTAGGAATTAGGTTCAAAAAGTGAATGGAGATTCACTTTTTGAACATTTCTCAAAACATCTTATAAGAGAGGAGAAAGTTTGAATCTCTGGCTTCGGGATAAGCTGATATTTTTGATAGCGATAGAAAGTTGCACGCAAGGCTACTTCCATGGATATTGTAAAAAGTACCATTTGAAGGCCAAACGAAATTATCTATGTAGTGTTTCCGTGTGCATGACATTTACAATTTCACGAAATCAAATGGTAAATCCAACATTATTTAGGCATGCCGTCGCCCATTTTTTTCATTGCCATTAAACTTGAGAACAGATGGTTTAGGAAGAGATACTAACACTAAAATATGCGTGAATAAAAAACTCTTCATTAAGTAACATAAGAATTTTCGGTGATATTGATGAAAGTAAAATTATATGTCAGCATTTTAAAAGCAGAACAAACTATATCACAAAAGTTAGTTAAAGGAAAATAGCTTTGAACGATTTGAAAATTAAATGTTGGAGAACTTGCTTTTTTATTTTTTCTATAAAACACTGGTAGTGACTCTGAAACGGCAATTATAAATGAAGAATATCCACTTCACAATAGCGAGAAAATAGCAAATAAATATCCAACCCATATTTTAACGCTATGAATGGGGCATGGTTTCCCAATTGTTAAAGTTTTTTTCAATCTTTCAAAGGCAAAAGGTAAACTTAGAAAAGACGCTATGTCGAAGATTTTTGAGAGGAGCACGAGGATATCGTTTCACTGGATGCTATAATAGTCGACCGGTCAAAAGCCTTTGACAAAGTTGACCACGATCGCTTAATGCTTAAGATGGGCCAATTGCCACAACATACAGATGGAAGATAGCCCAAGAGATTTTATCCAATTCTTTTTGACCCAAGAGATATAATCTCTTGGGTCAAAAATTTCATGGAAGGTCGAACACAAAGGGTCAAATTAGGAGAAGTGTATTCTGAAAAAACAAGGGTAACATCGGGAGTCCCACAAGGAAGCGTACTTGGCCCGCTTTTGTTTTTAATCTATATAAATGAACTCCCAGTAAATATTAATTCTCAGATAAGAATTTTTGCAGACGAATGTATTATCTACAGGAAAGTCGAAAATGACAGTGACCGCGACATACTTGAAAGGGACATTAACAAAATGGCGGATTGGGTGACAGATAATGGGATGGATATAAATGTTAGAAAATACAAATCCATCACTTTTATTAACACGGTAAATGGAAACAATAGGGAATATAAATTCTCAGAAAATGTCATTCCTAGAAGTGATAGCTGCAAATACTTAGGTGTATGTTTAACCAAGGATTTAGGGTGGGGGCTAAACGTGGAGTACATTTTTAAGAAAGCTTTCAAAACTTGGGTGATGAGAAACCTCAAAGGGAGCGTTAAAGCAACTAAGGAAAAGGTGTATCAGACCCTGGTAAGACCAATTTTAGAGTACGCATCTCTTGCATGGGACCCTCATGAAGAAGGACATATCAAAAAACTGGAAAAGGAACAAAGAAAGGCTGCCCGATATGTACTGGGGAAGCATAGGAGGATGGAGAGCGTGTCTGACATGCTAACAACGCTGGGCTGGGAACCTCTACAAACTAGATGGAAAATAAGCTTAATATCTTAGGAAAGAGGCGGGGAACTCAAATTTTATAGGGAAAAATGACCACAAATTCAAGGTAATATTCCGGGCACAAGAACTAATAAAAAAGAATTTTATTTTATAAATAAAACAATTGTTGATTGGAACACCTCACCTGCAAAAATATTCGAGCCCTTTTATAACAGAGTGAATACTTTTAAGAAAATATGTAAGGGATATATGTAATAATTTGATTGATGTGTGGTGTAAAATTATATGTAACAGCTTAATTTTTTAAAATTTATCTTTTTTTTTCTTGCTGATTGATTGATGTTAATTAGATGGGGATTTTCTTGCTTTGTGAAAGAGATTTGTGTTTTGAAGTTCCCTTTAAGTGTGCTTTTGTTTGATGACTGATTTTACCTTTGTGATTATTTGGGACTTCTGTGCCACCTGACACTGTCTATCAGCACATGCGGAATTTTAATAATAATAATAAGGAACAGCACACGCACTATTCGAGGTTCCCTTGGGATAAAAGAGAGTCCTAAATGTTGTTGAAACTTGGTAGACCAAAATTCTGTGGCGTAAGAAACTTGTAGACGAGCTGTTGGTAAATGATGTAAATAATTTGAAGCGCTGTCTTCTACTTATGAATAAACATATGAAGTGAATATTTAAAATTTGAAAAAACTTACTTTAAGATGGTTAAAAGATGTGATTTTCTCTTTTTCGGCATCATCTGAAAACAAAAAAAATAACAGTTAAAAAATGAGAAGAAACAATATTAATCAAGACAAATAGAAACTGCTGCATATTGCCTTCAAAAAGATTTTTAAGAAGGCAAGCGTATACTTCTAAATTGTTAGTATAAAGCCTAAAAAATTCAATACGATACTAATACGCTTGTAAATTGTGTTGACTATTGACGAGGTCAGTATATTTCAAACCCCAATGAAACAGAGAGGCCAACTACCCTTCTATCTCTTTATTCTTTTTGAAATAAAATATTACCCTAAAAGTAGTCCGATGAATTTTAATTGAAAATTAATTAGTGCATTTGATGATGGATAGAAGAGATTCGATGGTAAATTCTGCACTTTATGCCATCCGCAAATACGCCACGAGGCAATTAGAATTGACACTTCGAAAGCCAAAATCCTTAAAAACGCTTATTGGTTATACTCAATATGTGCGTATTAACACGTAGGTACCTATTTTTCTTAGGGATTATACAGAAATTCTCGGGACTTTTTACCAACTTAAGTTGAATGAAGGGGACATTTTAAGTTAATTGAACAAGTAGACCAACAGAATTGCAGGTAATTGCCGTATTTTAAGTAGCAGTCACTCAATACCAAGAAAAAAATAAAATTATCACCGAAAACAAAATTATATTCTAAGTTGTCAAAGCCATCTAAAAGTTGTATCCTAAATGTACTGATAACACACACACATAAAAATTTGTACTCCACGAACAGCAAAAAAAGGTTTCACAATCACATTTTCTTACCATTACGAAGTAAATAGTTAATGTTAGCACTAGTAAATAAAGTACATATTATTATGCTACAGAACTTCTTCTCTAATTAGTCCACAGCTACAAGTGGTAACGCATCATATTCTACGAAATAATTGAGACGACATCACGAGTATACCTACCAAGTATCAGAATTTATGCCAGTTCCAAAATTTTCAATGATTCGACAACGCCTCAAGGTTGTTAAATACTAGGCATGAGGTAGTAGAGTACTTTATGTCCTTTCAGTCTCATAGCGCTACGTAAAAGAGGAATAAATGACACAGTGAGGGGGGAAAATGGTAATTAAAATGTATTATATAGACGTGAAGCATGTGGTGTACTTTCTCATTTTGATATGCAGTCGGGCCATAAAAATTCCTGGTGCATTATGCGGGCAGTGCGCACGGTGGAGACAAGCGGCGTGTGACGAGGCGACAGGGGAGCGAGCGTAAGCGTAGTCCAGAGATTGATGATTGGCGCGCGGCTCACTTGTTGGTCCATCGGTGCAGAAGACATGAGCCGTTATATCCGGCCACGTCACCGGGCACATCAATGGCGCCTAGGAATGTGAAAGGCGGAAGTTACGTCAGCTCATTCAATTTTCGACGCGCTGTGGGAATAAAATCGCGGAGTCCTTTCGCCCTTTTGAGAAGTTTAAACCATATTTTACGATCCCCGTGAGGAATCACAGAACAAAGAGACCACCACTTCATTAAACACTTTACTTCCAGTCCGTTAGTTTCATTAAAAGGATGTTGTGTGTCACTGTCACTACTGTTTCGTGCTTACGTTTTTTTTGCTATCCAGTTAATAGTAAATTGTTCCAGGGGAGAGACGCAAGCGCCACAGCATAGAAATTTTTCATAAAAGTAAAAACGAATTTAATGCGCAGGGGACGCGTATTGTTTTTTGCAGATTTGTTAGGATAATTTTATGTAATTAAGGCATTAACAGGGAAAAAATAGAATATTTTTCACGGCAGTGGGCTTTGAATGACGGAAATACCATTAAAGAAGAAAAATACATATTTAATTTAAATCAAACCTTTTATAATATGTAAATTTGGCTTGAATTACACAAATATTAACATGGCATTTTTTTCAATTCTATATTATTCCTTCTAAAATATCGAGGTTAATGATGCTTTATGCAGCATAAATATTGTATTAAGGATTAATGACTACATTTTAAGTGTCTCCTAAAGGTAATCAGTAGGGGAAATATGTGGTCAAAGTAAAGGATTAGCTAGAGTAGTGGTTCTGAAACTCGAGTTGCTAAAGGGGAGGCAAGAGGTTACGACAGGAAAGGCATCAACACATGTCAAAGAGAGATTCTGCATAGGAAAAATGAATTCATTTCAAATTTTTAATATTAATTCCAATTCCAACGACACTTCAAAATTATAATTGATCTGTTTCCTCTGATGTTTTACATGAACTGAGCTCTTGCTATAAAAATGTTTATTACTGTATCCACTGTTAATAAGCACTTCTGGTATAATTCTTAAACATATGCTTTACGTTCATCAAATTCCACAACTCTAACATAACATTCTTCCAGGTAATTAATAATAATCTTAATTCGACTGGGCTGGACTGGGCTAATTGGGCTGACGCGTGAAAATTTTTGTGTAGTTGTATTCAGAAAAAAATACATGAATACTTAAGCTGTGCTAGGTGGTTATAAAGAATGTTCTAAAATTAAAAACTGAAACAAAAATCCTCGCTGGTTCATGGTCAATCCATATTTCAGGGATTAACCGGAAGGGTAACTTAAGTTATGATGTTTAGGATTGGAAAATTGGATTGCCGATACGAATGTAGGCAGGTTAATGATTGAGGTAGGTACACTTAAGTCCAATCTGCGCAGGAGTGTCCAAAGTGTTATAGGTTACCGCTGACGATAGAATACTTCTATAAACATTACAGTCGTACATTAAGACAGTGTCAGAAGATCGGATCCAAATATTAAATGATATATGGACAAAGACTTAGAAACGGCATTATAAATTCTTCAACCACGGACATATTAACAATAAAAACCGACGATTGTGTCAAATTTCCAGAATTTAATCGAGAAACGACCAACCCCAGCCGCATTATTGCTCCAGATACATTATTGGGACGATTAGGAACAAACACTGTTGGGTCATCGAGGCTTTTTCTTCACCGCCCGTCTGTCTCCCCTGACAACCCGTTTTTCCAACGCAGTTCACACTTCCTGTCTCTCGAGCATGTGACAACTCTTTTCGATGGCTTCCTCCAATATTATAATTATTCGTGTTAGGCTACCGCCACGTTAAGAAATGACCACTATAATTATCTCTAGTTTGTATCTTTGCACAGCTCCTCGGCTACTCATGTCGTAGTCGCCTTGGTCAGGCTGATTGTTTCAGATTGATGAGAGGATGTTGTCGAATTAACAGAGTGAAAAAATAGTTCTCAGGTAGAATAGTTCTCAAGGAGAAAATATGGACGATATCTTAAATGATTCTTTTACTAGATAGCTTTATTCGTATTCTTTATTCGTAAGACAACCACTTCTGCGGATCGGTATCGGAATATATTACGTAATTCGTTAGCACAACTATACAACTATAAGAATGCATCATGTTTGCTGGTGGCAACTGGTGATTACAAGATTAAATTTTGCGACACCTGATTTTATCTCGCATTTACTCATTATAAACAAAGAAGTACGAGCATCAAGCCATAGGCAAGGCCTTAATGGGACACGAGGATATGGTGCCATTATTTCCACAATCTGTAGGCATTCCCCTTGGTTGCTTATTACGCTGTTATTCGTTGACTGGAGGTATCTGAGCTGCAAAAGTTCTATGCCGCGGTGAGAAGCTGGAGTGTCTTCCAGCCTAAGAATAACAACAAAACAAACGTTTTCACCAGTCCTCATTTCTCGGTGCACCGTTGACTGCCTATAGACTCTTGGAAAATCTAGTTTACGTCTAATGAATGACTAATGGAATAAGCTAGATTATTATTGTATCAAAACCTCATTTTGTGTTGAATTGTATCAAACTCTCTGAAAGAGAATGTCGCCACTAAAAATCTTTCGTGATTGTGAAAAATTGAGTTACTAAAGCTAAAATTTAATGTAAACAACGATCAAATTCAGTAAAATGTACACAATTGGACAATCGTATTGTAATTGCTTGATTCTAAATTATAGAATACCGTATTTCCTTAATCTATTGAAAGATAAAAAATATAATAACAGAAATAATCGTCCAGAAACAGTTTTCTCTAATGACAACGATTCCTCCACTCAGTTAAGTGCTGAAAAAAGGCACATCAACGTCATCGAGACACTGTTGTGCCTTTTAACGAGGAGAAGAGCTCGAGTATTCGAACGGAAGAGGCAGAAAGTTGGTTCCACAGTCTCTGGAGAATCTGGCCGATATTACATAGCATTAATTATCACCGTCTCCCTAAATCCACTCCGCATTAAAGCTCCGCTCGGAGCATATACTATATTTATTTTGTATACACGCACAAATCTCCCTACCGCCACGCTCTTCCGCACCTCACCCATTCCTCTTCTTCAGTCTGAGAGACCGGGGCTAGGCACGCCCGCCTCTTCACGCAGGATGCGATCTTTTCCCCTCCACCTCTTCTTTATCGACTCGCGTCTGAGAATTTTCGGAGGAAACAGGAAGTTAATCAGAATGGGAGTGGGGGAGGAGGGTTTAGGAGACTCACGTATTTCGGGACGAGACGGTAAGGAGGAGGAGTAAGAGGACAAGATTGCCCTCCGAGCCGCCTCACTCCCAGCACCGCCCACCCGACGACCGAGACGCGTAGGGGAGGTGAGCCCTCCACAGCCACCCACGCCCCTCCACACCACGACCGCCTTCCTTCCACCCCTCGCCCTGCTCCCTCGTCTCTCACTCTTATCTCCTCCTCTCCTTACGAAAGACTTAGCTGAGAAAAAAATGGGAATCTCTCGCGGGAAAGACGAAAATTTGGCTCTGGGGAAAGGTGAAGAGAGTTTCGGAACTGAAGGTTTAAATGTTGATGAAGGTTCGGCCCGGATTCTATTGCCGAGGTTTACGCAGCTTTAATGAATGCATAGTATTTTGATATGCTGTCTATGTATTAGGGCGCTCTCCATTTGTCACTCGAGACGTGTGTGCTATCCTGATTAAAATCTGAATGAAATTCTGAAAATAACATTAAAAACACGTCATCAGGTGGGTATAAATCCAAAAGTTTCTCCGTCATACTTCTTAAATCGTCTAATGTGTTTTTTTCAATAAGTCGCAGACGCTGCTGAGCGAATTGACGGGGAAAGAAATGCTCACTCTGAGAGAGAAATCAAAAAGAAAAAGAATTGAAACTATAGGCAATAATACCGAACAATTTTCGCCAACAAGAATAAAATTACTAGCTAACAGCGAACAGGTTTGGTGAGATGATATTTTTATGTTTTATGCCTATTCAAAATAACAGTACTAATTTGACAAACAATGCCGGTATTATAACTAAAAAGCTGACCAAAAACTTACCCTACACATCGTAATCCTTAAATGATGTAACGTGCTCACTGAGCCATACTCGGCCATATCATATAATGTGACTCATTGGTTACCAATTGCCAGAAATTAATAAGGATGGTTGAAGTTCCCATTTAAATTCTAGTTTTAGACCGAAATAACCGCGTATCGCCACTTCCCCTCACCACACTCGTGGGTTATAAATTCCTCACTAAGTGACCCCCAACACGGTTCAACACTATGCCACAGCACTCTAATCGCGATACATAGTTCGTCTCACCTTTCTCCCGAAGTTCCATCCCTTCTCATTCTCCTACCCGCAGGGAGCATTTCTGACCGTAGCAGCTCCCGCACCAAAAGGGGATAATTCCTCTAATCGGAAGAGGATAAGATTTGAAGACACTCAAATGAAGAAAGAGGTGTGCAGTTGAAGAGGGAGAGAGAGATGCTATGGTAAATAATGGAAGGAGTGTGAAAGGAGGTAAGAAAGAGATGCAGAGACGCATAAAAATGGAGAGGGAATCCGAGAGCCGACAGTGGGTGCACCCAACACCCTTTTAGCCTTCAAAATTTATTGGAGATGCAGGAGAAGGCCGCGCATAGGTCTCACGCGTCGGGTACAAAGAGTATGTGATCAGAGGACGTAGTTGAGGGTTCGTGAGGAGAGATAGGAATGACAGTGAATCTCGGGAAAGAAGAAATACTTTTAATAGGCGGGGCACACGAAAGGTGGCTTATAAGAAAGCTCCTTTTCGGTCATCTCCTTTATTTAGAGATAACTTTGCACAATTTAAAGGTTTTACAAACACAAATATACTGGATAATGAAATTTATCATCAGCTTTCTCCGCTAAAAATCATTACACGCATTTCCAAAAACATCACGGACAAATGAGAACGACGATTCAACATATGCAGTTGGTGTTATCAGGATGTATCTCTCATATTTCCCAACAATTTCGTTATTAGTGCTGTAAAATTTGAGCTCATGATTTTGACTAAAATAATTTTGGGATCTACAAGTTGATTGGTTAGTATCCTGATTTTTTCACATTATTTGATTATACTGTATAACTTGTTTTAACTTAGCATGGTCTTGTTGAAAAAATCAAATTCATTCCAATCTTACGGCGCAGAAATTTGAATAGATTAGGCACAAAAATTTGACGATTTCTTATACACCTTCCGAATATTTTTAATGTTCTATTCATTACTCTACATACTTTCCAATTCAAGAGACATTTTCTAATTACTAATTCAGTAATAATAAAAAATTACATCCACCAACCTATCACGCGTTTCTGAACAAGAGAAAATCGGGAATGAAATTTCTACTGAACGCGTGGAAATCAGGAACCACGACGGGAGATTGTTGATGAGGCCCCGAGAAATATCAAACTAAAAAATTCAGCTTCGGTTAATGAAAGCCAATTTCACTCAGAGATAACAGAAAAAACATATTTATTTGAAATTTCACTTTGATAAAAACTCCTTTCTCCCTCATGATCCATTGTTCCTCGTGTCTTCATCGCGTGGCTTTAAAGAACAATAGTAGATGTAATTCCTGCCTCCATATTTTGAAATTCTAATGTAACCTAATTAGTTTCGGATGGGATTTTTCCTATTTTATTCAGAAATATTCCTGGCTTAAGCATAAGGATACTGGTGATTTTAATCAGATTACTTTTTATAAACTGCTGCTTAGAATCCTCTTCCTTTTGGGGAGTCTGCGTTCCAGGAAAGTACTTCATATACCGTTGGCTGATGAAAGGGAGCCTTGTTTTTATTTTCCCTACGGACAGAAATTCATCGTTATAGATCTAGGAATAATTAGCTCTGTTTTTCAATACGTTTAAGCTCATGAAAAATGTAATGAAAAGAAATTACCTCTGCGATAATCGTCGAAAAGACATTCAAAGATTCACCAATTTGACGGGAAATAATATGGGAGAGACTTCTTCAGACAATCAGGCCGGAATTCAGCGCTTTGCCATTTCCCTTGCCTTCATATAGTTCTCTAAATGCAACCTGGGTACTTTCGGAATGATTCAGGAAGATTTTGCCGATTACATACAGATTTTAATCAATTGTACTAAGTAGTAGCATGAATTAATCTTCTAAAAATGGCGGTATCGTGATGTCAACCAAAAATAGCCTCTTGACATGGAATAACTAGGATACACTGAAAGAACATGATTTAATATATTTTAAGAGTTCCTACCGGAAACGGAAGCTTTGGAATCCGGAACAACCATCTAGCATTACCCAACGCTAGTCGAAAGCAGTAATTTTAGGGAGAAACGTTTCGGTAGCTCATGCATTTTGTGTTACTATGACTTATTGCATATTACTATGCATCGGAAATATCCTTTCTGACCAATTGATGAGACATTTTTCCGTAGACACCTTTCGAAATTGAGGCAGGTGTCATGACCCAAACTTGGCAAGTTTTATTTTCAAACTTGCGATAAATCTCACCGTGGAAAAATCAGCAGCTTCGTTACTCATAGTTTTTCCGATTTTATTTTCAGACCCACCTAGTGAAAACTCCATTCACCTTCTTGCTACTTTCTCAAGAGTTTCAATTTGTCTTTGTGGCAATGTGGTTGCTACCACCAAGGAATGAATTCTATTGAATTCGGTCGTTTTCACTTTTCGTGAATACGAAAAAAGGGCGTTCGGCATGACCGCGCAAAAAGTTAGTTTCATTACACAACCCTCCCGTCAAGATCCCGACTTCCCTCCGCCTGTTTGCACGTGAGAATGAGAAGGGAAGCAAGTAGTGTTTTCACTCGAAAGGAGCAAGCCGCATACATAAAACTACCATTAAGCCGTAAAAGACTTTAGCCGCACTTGTGCGCATCTCTTCCCTCCACTTGAAACCCATTTACGGCGGCGCAACTAGATCGCTTCTTTCACACTCTTAACGGCTCCCACCCCTTTCCCCATACACCGCCTGGCGCGCGTGAATGCAGTGAACAGCGCCCCGCGCGAGTGATTGGGCCGGAGGGAGCTGGAATGGGATATGGCTCGAATTCCTCGGAGGTGTCCGCAGATATATGCGCGAGCCGGATTGATTGGACGCGGGGAGGATGAGAATTGGTTGCACCTACGCGACGGGAATGCAGCTCGGAAACTTGCGCCATTTAACCGGATGGCCCTTTAACTCCTCTCTCTTCCATTTTTGCCCCATTCTTGTGCGCGTAGTTCTCTACAGCTCCGTTCTCCCCGGGGGGGGGGGGATTTCCCTGCCCCCACCATTAGCCCTCTTCCCGATATAATATTTTCCCAACTATTCTCTCTCCCCCGGTCCTCCAACCGAACCGAGGCTGATGGTTTTTGATTCGAAACCCGAGACTCAAATTGTTCCCCATGATTCTCCATCAGACACGCATGTCTACATTCAGATGAACGAATGTCAGAAATCAAAAACGCACAGGCTGTAATGAAGGTCACATCTACGAATGAAGACGTTTTAGAATACTTCAAATTCACTGAAAACGTTATTTATTAATGACACCCGAATTAGTAGTTGTACCTGAAAAGGCAAAAACATACAATTTATCTCTAAATCCTTTGGTTGAAAAGTTTCATTGAGTAGAAAAAGAGTCACGCGCGACATTTATAGACTAGACTATGACTAAACGTTGGGCAAGATTAAGGAAATTGTTAGTAGTTTATTAGGGAAATAATTCTGCCATATATATATATATATATATATATATATATATATATATATATATATATGTGTATCTATATTTGTATATATATATAAATAATAATGGACATACTTAGTATAAGTTACTTAGTATAAGTTATACCCTTTAAACTGCCATCTGGGGTGAATGGCAAGGTATCTGACGCCAGACTTCAATTGCGTAAATTTAAAAGTAACTGACGCATTTGTAAAAGAAATGGCAATTGACAAAATGATTTTTCCATTATGATTTCTGTGATGATTTAGTTGTTATTTGTGATCGCGAATTTGGTGAGACAACAACAAGAATTTATATCCATCAGCTGTAGACTCTCTTCCGCTAATATTTACCTGGATGATTCGTTCTGCCTATATGTATACGAGACATAGGTCTCGTACTGAGGGCTCCTAATATTTCTGTCGTTGCTCGAAGAAAACTCGAGAGCTACGCATTGACTTTGACATTACTAGCGCAAATGATAAAACTGCCGTTAGGTTGCAAGCGAAGATTACATTAAAATATGCTACCTTGAGCTATTTTCAATGACAACGTTTCACCTTATTCCCGTAAAACGTCGCGCATATATCTAGTATCGATTGCCACCGCTACCATCCCACATCCTACCCTACTTTTCCCCTTCAACAGGGAATACACTTTTCCTCGCCATTTTTCAACCCCTTCTCTCCTTATCCTTCATCCGCTTCTCTTCCTCTCCGACATCGCATTTTCGTACCATCGTCATGAGACTAGCATAGAAAGGGGTTCCTGCATGGTATATGTATGTGCGCACGTGCTACGAAGCACGTAGTCTCCGAAATAAAAAGTGGCGGACTGAGGACGCGACTGGTATAAAAAGGTTCTAGGCCAAAAGATGAAGTACTGAGGAAAGATAGGAAACAAAAAATAATGCGGAAAGGGAAAGTGGTGGATGGATAGGAGTGGAGTGGAAAAGACAGGCCAAGGGACAGAGAGGAAGACTGATAGATTGAAGCTACGCATATGTTTCCGGGGGAGAGATGTGGAGCTCCCGAGGAATTCCTTTGCCGAAGCAATATGGAGATGAAGAAATACGCTCGGATCGTGTGGGATCGAGGCGGAGGCCCTTGAAGAATATGCTGATCACTAGCGAGGATTGCGAGGCAAATATGGCTCTCCATGAATGATCACATGGGGAATAGCAAGACGGATGGATTCCAACTGAGTGCACCACGCGGTGGACGATACTGAGGGTCTAAAATGATTTCCCTTGTACTCTAGACCTCAAGGATTTCCTTATTCTACTGAGATGATGAATTATATAGCAACTAGTTTTATTCGAACGCCATTAGTAATTAGAGCTTTCTTTTAGTTTTCGGTATGTTTTAAAAAAATAGCTATGCGTAATGAATTTGACCTCGACCGTGGGAATGTAAGTATACTGAATAATGTATGGTAGTTCAGCCTTGAGAAACTCTCATGACAGGCATGTAGTGGCAAATCTAAGATTCCATGGGCATATAATCCACCAGAGATATGCGAAGAAATATAGAGGGGAACAGCTACCTTAAATATATTACTCCAGAGGCAAAAAGAGAGCGTTTTCTTTCTGCCTGAGTGGGATAAGCCGTAAAGGCAGCAATGGAATATAGGTTTATTCTAAGGGAGCAAATAGAGTCGCAGTGCGAGCTTGGATGTTCTATGTATTGAGATGTTCAATTTGATTTTGACTATGGCATTTATGTAAATTTTTTCCATAATACTATGAAAATATATAAGAAATATTGAATAACGATAATAATCAGCGAAGCATATAACATAATTAACCTAGCTAGTCGGATAATCGTACGACCCCCTATTCGAATCTTGTAGTAATTCGAATTCGAGGTAGTGGTGATTTAGTTTATAATGAGATTCTCTTGCGCGAGACGAAGATAATATTTTAATAACTGTGCATCTAAAACACGCGTCTTCAACTGCTAAGTTATCAATAGCCAAGAATACAAGGGCGGGGTGTGGGAAGTGGGGAGAGGGGCTGAACAGAGGACAGGTCTCCGTTAAATGTAGCAAAAAATTAAGTTATTCATCATTTATGATTAATACGGTGGTGTGACGTTCTATGGAATACTTACTGCTATGCAACGCTGGCCGCAATCGCCACAATGGTTAAAAGCAAAAGAAAAAGAGAGACCGAGAGCCCACCTTGTTCGTGTGCGTGTTAGAGCAGAATTATTCTTCCGTGACCCATTCAAGATTTTAATGACGTTTACAACCTGACCTCTTGTGTCAGGTAATGAGTGCACGGAGTCCAGCGAGTCGTAGTGAACCCCATGAGCCGCGTGAGTGGCAGGAAGCGAGGGCATGAATGGAAAAAAATAAAATGTGGCGAATGGACGCCAGAAGGCGCATGACGACGGGTTTTCCCATAAAGGTTGAACGCACATTTAAAGGTTAAAGTTTTTGCATTTGAATGAAAATACGTACGTTGGTTAATAAATGGGTAACTTGAGGTCAGAATACGCTTGCATAACATATAACAACTAAGTGACAATTACAAAAAAGTAATTTGACCAACGCTTTCAAACAGCTGGGGTAATGGGCTAGGAGAAATGCTCATTTTCAGATCCACTGAACCTTGAAAGGGAACTCAGTTAAGGATTAAACTATTTTGTATTTTAAAGAAGTAGCTGTAAGAGTTGGGAGGCTAATGTTTTCGACTGATAACACCAAAGACCAAGTTAAAATCCGGGAGATACCTTTGAACTTAACAGATAAACGAACACTGTAAATTTCCTGGTCACCAAAACATTCTGAGAAATCACAGGCTCACTTAATGTATAGCGTAATCAAGGATATATATAAGCTTGATTGGTATTACAAGACAGATTCAGAACTTATCAATAACAGAAGTTATTAAAATAAAGTTATAAATAGATTCGTACATCTACAGTGTAGTTAAATAGGAAAAAGAGAGGAATTATGTAATCTAGTTTCACTTCGATGATCATTATTTTTTAAATTATCACCCTATCTTCTCCGCTGGCATACACATGTCTCTTTGCGTTTGTCCGTCACTGATAAACTAATCGATCCCATATTTCATGAAGACGAAGAATGTAAACCAGGTATTTACAGAATTGGTTTAGCGTAGCATGGAAGTAGGCAGGAAATATTCCCCGATTCGGACGATGACCGCACAATAGTACTTCATATGGAAGACTAGAGAGGGGAAGTTTTTAGTGGATAACAAATGACATTAACCGGAGGATATCCGTTACTAAGTCTTTTGAAAACTATAGTGTAGAACACACTGAGACAAAAGAGATATACAGACGATATCGATTTCGATATAATACGAAGCGACAACAGATGAGGGACAGAAAGAATGATTCTGCAATCATATTTCCTAAAAGGGAAGGAAGAGAGAAGAGGTTATTTTTCCTAGTGTTCTGTAGTCAAAAATAGGATTTCCTTCCTTCGATCCTCTTCTATCAGCAGACCATTCAGTAAAGTTGACCACTTGATGTGATTCCCCACCGAAAACTTGCATTTGGTTATCAGGAAGGATTTTTGAGGAATTAAAGTCACATAAAGGGACTTTTACTTCTGAATAATGCTTAGTGATTCATTTCCACCACAATCCTACAAAAGCACCTACATATGTGGATTTATAAGAAATTCAGACCCTTGAACGATACTTCCAATGAAACGTAAAACCGAAGTCTCAGCAAAGATCAAAATTCTTTCGCCATTGTGTTATTTCTAAAAAAATCTCAATAGTAATCACATAGTCGCTATCACGAATAATGTGTACATCAGGAGCGAAGTCGGAAGTTAAAACGCAATGATGTCAAATGCGAGGAAATAATAAATGAAAAGTTTTTATAGCTACACCATGTGAAAAACCAATTTTAAGTACAACATGGATGACTTCGATTAATGAAACATGAAAATAATTCACCCGGTATTACACGCTGCAGCGTGTGGAGTTCACTCATCAACAGTAAAAAGGCATCCTTTGGACCCATTGATTCTTTGGACAGAAGCATTATCCTTTGCTAACTGAAGATACCTCGAAATATTTGTTATCCGGATAATCACACAATTTGATTTTAGTTGGACTTTGCGGAAGGTGTGCTATTAATTGTAAAAAGAAAGCTTTTGTCAGGTGCCGAATGCTCGAATACTTAACCGTCTATTATTGTCAAATACACTACCAAGAGGGGACGTGATGGTCAAGGTGGCAGAAGGGAGGGATTACCAGGTCCAGGTTAGATTCTCGGGCACGCATATGGGCACCCTCAGCTTCGCCCTAGTTGTGTGAACTTTCGGACACCAGAACATCGTATGAAACCGTAAGCAGAGCAAGGAAAGGAACTCCCGCCCCCCACCCTGATGTGTGAATTTCACACGCCGATGGGCGTTGTACTCACCAATCAAACCGACCTTCGGGATGAAAACTGAAGTTTTACGCTACCAATTACAACCATGCCTTCAAGATGTAAGAAAAATAGTTAAACGTTGGTTTTGCCACATGGATATGTGGCAGTGGTGATTTAAATGCAAGATAAAGTTTCTTGTTCTTCTCGGACTCGATTTAAAGCGTGTATCCTGAAGGTACATGGCATCCGTCCGTGGGAAAGTTGGATGGATGGTGATGCGTAGGCTCATTGTCGGTCAGCCCGACTAATTGTTATGCATTTTAATGATATATTGAACATATAACCTAAAAATCTCTCAGATCTTTTGCTAAACTAGAATTTGAGATTCACTGGGAATGAAGCAGTTATGTATGAGAACATGCAAACATCAGCAGGAGCAAATGCTCACATGCATAGATGATGAATTGCGCACGACAGAGCATTTCTAAAAAATAAGAAAAACCTAGAAAAGATGCTATTTAATATAGAGAAGGGGATAAAAAAGTAAAAATTTAAGGCGAATATGATTGAGACTAAGGTTCTCCAGTCAAAGTAGGGAAGATTCACGTAAGACTACAGAAAAACATTCTGAGACACATAGAGAAAAATACGAACAGCAGAGAAAAGAAGATTGGAGGCGATGGAAACACGGTGATATTAAAGATAGCAGAAAATGAACTTGAAAGGCAGTGTACGCAAGAAGAAGTACTTCAAAGAGTAGGTGAGAGAGAAGCCTATGGAGGACGTTTACTAGAAGAGGGAAATTGATTACGATAGAAATCTCCTGAAGCATGATAGTTTGATGAAGATCGCACTTGATGGAAAGATAGAGAGAAAGAATTATTGAGGAAGGTCTAGGATGAATAACGGGAAGCAGATAATTGAAACTTTCGGTGTAAGGAACTAAGAGGTAATAAAGAGTTTGGCTGGGAACAGCACAGTTATGAGATATGCTTCAAACCTTCGGATTAATAAACAGTGATAATGATTGTTCAACTTGTGTTAACATTTAAAGTAAGAAAAGAAAAAAAAGTTCATGATAGCAATATGTTTTAAGAACCAATATTCATTCAATTCCATTATTATTCTCCATCCCTTTCCTTTAGTTCCTTCATCTTTGCTAAACACCGTCAGATGGATTAACTTGAATTGCAGACGAAGAACATACTTGTATCGCTATTAATCAGCTGGGGATGCGACAAAGAGTAGACACGAAAAATTTTATTTAAACGAAGATAAATGAAGGTAGTTACAATATTTATTTTCTGCCCTTAGGGAGTAACCAAGGGGGTCTAACCCCCGTACAGACTTCATAAAGGCCCGACCACAGTTACTCTTGCCTACAACCACTGGCGTCATTATCTAGGTATTTCATCCTACACTCGGCTGCAGTCGCTCTCTCTTTAATGAAAAGGAATTAAAGCGAAAAAGATGACGCATACGAAACTCCAAATAATTTAACCCACCGGAATTCCCCCTCGAAATATCTTGGGAGCCACCAATTACTGATACTGCCTGTGAACGGGGAAGATGGAGAATAAAAAAAGGGCGGGAGAAGATGTCAGTGAGCGGGCGAAGGCAAATTGGCGTGAAATAGTTGCAGGTAAGCGCGGCAGAGGCGAAAAGAGACAGTGGAAGAGTAAATCACTCAGGCAGGAGAACTAAAGAGAAAGGCTGAGGACTAAGGGACGGCTGACAGTAAGTAGACTAGGAGGAAAAAGGAATATTAAGAGGAGAGAATTGAGGAATGAGGAAGGAAAAAAATAATTAAAAGCGGAATAGAGAGAGGGTAAAAGAGAAAGAGAGAAACGAAGCTCGCGAGTGCGGGAGAGATGATATTGTTCTGGGTTGGGCGTGTCCGGTGGCCTCCGTTATGGAATACAGGCGGGTACGGGTAGAGACGGAGAAAAGGTAAGGTAACTGCCGAGTTGGGCAGGGGAAAGGGGGAACGGTGGAGAGGTGGAATGGGGACATGAGCGAAAGGAAGAAGGAGAAAGACGGTAGGAGACAGCGGCTACTACACCCGCAAGCGAGCAAGACGCGCGACCGCAGTACGCACACAAACACATAAAGCTCAAAGCGGAACTGCGAATGCAAGGAGGGAGGGAAAGAAAGATATGGCCCGCAGGTCCTCCTTCGCCCCTGAAACACCCGCTCCTTACTTCCCTTCATTTAATTTCACCCCCCCGTGCGTTCTCCCTTCTTCCTTCCCTTCCCCCTTCGTCTCAACACGTGCGCACTCACATGCACGCACACGCGGGAGAGAAGGAACGGGGTACGTGCGCTGTGCTCCCCTCGGCCGGAGCCTGCCTGGTTGATGGCTCATTTCGAGTCGACTCCCAGGGAGGAGGAGAGAGAGTGTGGAGGGGGGTCGGAGAGACCATTACCGGAGATGCATGGTTTCCCTCTCTCCTCGCTCCCTACCCCTAGTAACCATCTCGTCTCCAGACTGCTTCCTCCTCCCTCCCTCCGCCCTTCTCGCTTCTCCTCTTCCCCGATTAAACCTCGGAGGGTCCCTCACTCTCTCTCTCTCCGTCTCGCCTACCTATTCCGCCTTCTCAAACCTCCTCTTTCCCCCACCCCCCATTCCGTCCGGACACCACACACCCACCCCCGGTCTCGCCCTCCGCGCGACACGGGGGATGGAGAGAGTGGATTGGAGCATTTAGAGAGCCTCTTTCTTGGTCGCATGGCTGCTGAGGAAGGAGACTGGGAGTCGGCGCGGAGCAACTTTCTCCACAGAGGCAAAAAAGGGACTATCTCATCCGGAAGGGTAGGAAAAAAAATGAACTTGATCTTGAGATGGATTTTCTACCATTTATCTACCTTACACTCAATCTGGATAAGTAGTCCCCAGAGGATGTTTCACCTCGGCAATTACAGTCACAACTATGTTCTGACGTTATATCATCATTAAAATGCAAAAGAATGAAAAAGATAAATCTGTCAAGTGGATTCGATGCGATAGTAGGGCAAATAATTCAGCTAATGAGTATTTCCAAGGCGAGTAGACTTAATTTTGATATTAGGTTTGACACTGCCCTTACCACACTTTAGGTGCCAGACACGATCATACCTGTAGCTGGATAACTTTAAAAGCCCGAGTCATTGATATTAATGGAAAGTGGATTGCAACTCTGCTGTCTTTTCTCTGAAAATGTAGTCAAGGTAGGTCAAGTGAGTACCACCATTGGCCACTGTGCTATCAATGCTATCAATCATATGGCTTAAAGTGCAGGAATAATAAATTAAAATAGATTATAGATTTTACAATGGTTGTTATATCTTCAAAGTGGACAGTGAAAATGATTTCGACGCCTTTTGTTTGATTTAATTTTTACAATAGCGTCGAATTTACGGATTTCCATGAATCACTTTTTATAGGAATTGTCTGATTGAAAAATCTACGTTCTGGTTATCGAGAGTTTAGCAATAATAGATTTTTTCACCGTATACCTACCTAACATGTATTGAAGGATATATTTACCCTCGAATTATTTTATTTTCATACGCTTGTTTTCCATATTACGTGTATTTGTATATACATCTGTTGACCAGATGATATGGTAATTAAGAATTTTTGGTGCAAAACTAATTCATCCAGTAGGAATATTAATACAATTAAATTTGAAAACCTAACAGTAGTCATAAACCTGTCACTTCCAGGATTCAAACCCGGACCCTCTGGGTGGGAAGCCAGTACGTTAGCCACCGCACCATCCCAATCCCCGTTCAATTCAGTTGCATTAGCTATATATTACAGTTTTCTAAGGCAATGATAGTAATCGAGATCAGAATTCACCTATCAGGCTTCTCTGGCATGAGAATTCCCTCCCAGCAGGAATTGAAATAATGAAAGCTTCCACAACATTTTTAGGATTGCATTACCGACTGGTTCAAAGACGTTTCCTCTTCGCTCTTCTTATAGAGTTCTACTATGTTACCGCTTGCCTATTAAGCTAAGTGCTAAAAAAGCTGAAAAGAAACGCCGGTCATGACGTGGGCTAGGATCTACTACGTAAGTTCCTCAGACGTTATACTGCATTCGTGGGTCAGTTGCGAATAGATGTATAGCAACCATCTTTTACGGCATCGCAAAGTAAGTTGATCCCACTTGTTAGGATTTGATGGTCTCTACTTTTATAAAAATCTCTGCTACGGCAAGATTAATTTTGCGTAGTTTAGATAATTCGCGATCGTAATGCATTGAATTAATTCCAACGTAATTTCACGCGTCGCTGCTGTGAACACCCCCTATGAAGGGTATTACAGAACAGTTAAAACTTTCAACATCAAACTTAAACAAGGAAATTTGGCGTCATAGTATTTCTAAAAAAATAAGGCAATTAAATCATATCGAGCGTGACAGAGCTGCTCTCATTTTGCCTCAAAAATGGATACAAAACGATGCATGAAATTATTATCAATATTCAATCAATTTTAAGCTCAACTTAGTTTTACAATGAGATACGTATGCCTACCAAACGTCCATACAGAGTGACGTATGTCATGGCAATTCAGTATGTGTGTACGTGTATCTGCTCTGGATACCCATCAATTATAATTTTGCACTCAAGGGGGCTCAGGAGGTTACAATAATTTTTCAGGGTTCCTTGGAGGTGGAAACCTTTTATTATCCGTGTGAGAGCACACAATAAAAATCAACAATTCATACCACTCGTACGTGCTGTGAGTAATTAGTACGATCTTTTACTATTCGAACAGTGAAGGTAATCTGAGCTAATATGAACGTCATAATTTTTTCCAGAAGTCAATGTGTGCATCTGACCTTAGTTATAGCTATTTTTATTAACGAAGAATGGGCAACTAACAGTTGTTGTGTGTGAAGGCATTAGTGTTGTTGCATCCTGCAATTACATATTGTTATATATATATTCAAGCATCCGTTTATACCGCACACTTTTATTATGTACACTTAATGAAACCATGATGCCTGATGAAACCATAGCAGAACAAATATTCTGCGATTCAACATTACTCACAGAGACGTTGGCGGAGCTTGAAGCCTAAGTTTCGTTCTGGCCACAAACGAACCTCATAATATGCAGTGAGTAATTGTAAAAAAATAGTCATTGATTCGTTGGTACTCAAGGCTTGAATAATTACGCACTAATCGAGTGTTTCCTAACCGAGCTGAGCTAGCAGTTACAAGTTATCAATTCGTCTGCCAATCGATCACAACCTGCTTCTGATTTTTCAGAAGCTTTTTCATTAATTGATCATGCCGCATGCCATCTCAGCTAACTTCTTTCATATTGCACAATCAACTGTATCAGGGAAAATTCCCACGCTTATAAATTGCTAAATTAAATGGCTCGCTTCCCGCTTTTTCAATGGGACTTGCATTTATCAATTATTGGCGTGAAAATATTATTATTTACTCAATGTCACAGCCTCGCTGCAATTTCTTACCGTTTACAATTTATGGGCCGTTGGCCAAAGAATATCTGTGAAACTCCCATCTGGCACGCCGAGGGACAGGGGACGATACTCTACAGTCTCCCGTTCCTATGCCACCGTGTATCCTTCTGCTTAATGAAACAATATCGATAAATCGATCTATGCTTATGACTTATTATTTCAGATTTGCCTCCACAAATGGGGGCGGCCGTACGACCTGGTTTTACGCTCAGCTAGCAGGATACCTTCGTTTGCTAGGGTGCACTGAAATATCTAGAAATTAGACAGATCGTAGTTTCCGCGCGTTATCGCCCCTAGTCAACCTCTTCTCCGCTCCGGTGTGATGCCTTTTTTTAGGTGACTCTTAATTATACCCTCCTATGGGCTACAACCTTGAGATGGTGGAAGGGCTTGCGTCCTAAGACCCCTAGAATTGCACTGGCGGGAGAATGAGGATAATAGCTCGAAGGGTAGGAGCCAGACGAAAAGTAATCTTCACAGTGTCTTTTCTTAAGTGAGTTGGTTGCAAAGGTATCGACACATGTGGGGGTGCCATTTCAGTGATGTTGTCATATTCAAAACACTATTGTTGAAGACAACGAGTAACCACCTAAATTATTTATCCCAATAAATGATGACGGAATAATATGAAAATTAATCCTGTTACGCCAGGTAGCAGAGGAGGAGCGTGGTCATCATCAACCTAGATTCTTGCACAGCCGCGCGGATAGTAGTAGAGAGGAAAGAGTCTAGCAGATGGGGGTATGATTTATACCTGTAGACATGCTACGCCTGAGGGAGGTGGAATGGCTATATAGCGAGTTTTATTTGAGCGAGTAATAGAGATAGTACCTACTGTACAGGCCTGTATATAGCGGAGCTGACAGTCAATGCGGGGTAGCGATAGTATACAATAGTATACTAGAGAAAATGGTCGTGAATGTGGAGCAGGTAAATGGCAAATTATTATTAGCAGAAAAGAGCGGGATTGTTCAATGTAGTTGTAACTGAGGCGCACATGCCCGAAATCAGTCGTACGGAGGATGACGCAGGTACCGTGCAAACGATCGGACGAAATGATTTGAAATGTCCATGGAAGAGCGCAATTGAAAGAGATGGAAAATTGGAATGCAGTGGCAGGTGGAGGGACAGAAGGGAGTGAGGTAGGAGAGCACAATTTAGGAGACACCAATGACCGCGGGGATAGAGCTGAATAGTTACGCAGGAGAATCATATTGCTTATGAATTAAACCTGGTTAAAACCCTCAGTAGAAGTTGGTACAAATCGAACATTCCGAGAGGTACCGGGGTATTAGAAATGGAGTCATATAATGTAAGGCGTAGATTTAACAATAGTGTGAACAGCCCACACAGTTTTTCGGGAGCAGATGCGGTTTCAGACCAATATTTACTGCACACCCATATTTCAAAAGCGTCCAATCTACGTCTATCCACCTGCTTCAATGACCACGTTTCCGCGCCGCACATACCTACGCTCCATATCAACGTTTCTCCCTCCTCCTTGTGAAAGCCTCTTTGCCAAGGGCAATTATTCTCCTTATGTCCCAACTACTTTGACCGTGTTGGTCAAAAACACTTTCGAGATACGTAAACTGTTCTACCTGCTCTAGTTTTTGCCCTCCTATTTCAAAGTTTAGCTTAGCCTATTTCTTCGCAGAAAATCGCATAACCTTTGTTTTATTAATATTGATTCTCATCCCACACCTGTCGCACTGAAATTCCAATTCACTAAGCAATGCTTGCAACCCCTTGGCTGACTGACAAACTAAAGCTTGATCATCAGCAAACCTAACTGATTTTACGAATTCCCTACCCACTTTCATTCCTACGTCCAGTTCTTCCCATGCCTCTTAAATCATTCCCTCTGCATACAAGTTGAACAGCAACGGCGACAATGGGCAACCCTGCCTTACACCCCTTCCTAACACTGCCCATCCGTACTACCCGTTCCCCACCCGCACCTGAGCAATCTGAGACATGTACAGGCTGCGGATTAGCCTCCTTTCCGTCCAATCTATTCCTATTTTCTCTAATATACCCATTAGTTTTTCCCAATTCGCTCTATTAAACGCTTTTTCGAAATCTACGAGACAGACACATACCTCCCGGTTGTGTTCTATATTCCTCTCTATTAATAATCTCATTACTGCAATGGCATCACGCGTCCCTCTCCCCTTCCTAAACCCAAACTGCTCATCCCCTAAGTAATCATTTGCCCTACTCTCTATCCTTTTGTTTATGATCCAGCGAACAACTTTAGCTGCGTGGGATATCAAACTTATTGTCCTGTAGTCCTCACAATATGTAGCCTTTCCCTTTTTCGGAATGGGAACTAAAACTGATTTCACAAAGTCTTCCGGCCAGATTCCTTCCTCAGAAATACTACGGAACAGCCCATATAGCCTCTTCCTCCCACATTTTTCTAAGCATTTTAAAAGTTCCACGGGATTGTTATCCACCCCCACGGCCTTATTCAGTTTCATCTCCCTTAATGCCCTTTCTATCTCATTGTTTAGTATGCCTGGACCTAAGCTATCTTCCACTACGTCATGTTCCTTTTCAATGTCTAACTTTGTTGGTGAAAGCTCTTTACTATACAGTTCTTCTATATATTCCTTCCATCTCTCTTGGATCTTTCCTGCGTCAACTAATACCTTACCCGCCTTATCTCATAGTCATAGATGGGTTGTGCTCAACCGATAGAGATGTAACTTCGGGCGTCCCCCAGGGAAGTGTAATAGGGCCTCTTCTGTTCTTAATATACATAAATGACTTAAGCACACACGTTAGTAGCAATCTAAGGTTATTTGCTGACGACACGGTGATATACAGGGAAATAAGGAGCCAACTAGATCGCGAGCTACTCTCTAGAGACTTAGACAATATCTCGGAATGGTGCAATAAATGGGGATTAACACTTAATATAGATAAATGCGCAGTTTTGAAATTTTGGAATGAAGGAACCGAGGAACAGGATATAAACTACAAAATAGAGGGTTCAGTATTGACTACGGCAAATCAAGTTAAATATTTGGGGGTTGTTCTAACACCACGCCTTTCATGGGGAGCACATATCAGGACAATATGCGGATCAGCTTTAAAGAAACTTGGCTTCGTTAAACGGGTGGTGGGGAAATGTAATGAAAAAGTTAAAGAGAGGTGTTATTTTGCTCTAGTTAGACCTCATTTGGAATATGCCGCAAGTATTTGGGATCCGTGGGAGAAAATTTGGCAAAAAGAATTAGATAAAGTCCAGAGAAAATCCGCTAGATTCGTTAAAAATTGTTATGATAAGAACACAAGTGTGACAGGTCTCTTAGGGGATTTAGGCTGGGAACCACTTGAAGTGCGGAGAGAACAAGCGAGGCTTAGACTTTTAGAAAGGTTCAGAACAAACGAGTTTAACTATGACACTGAAGGAGTTATAATGGCCCCACACTACGTAGGTAAATCAGACCACAAAGATAAAATAAGGGAGATAGATTCCAGTACAGATGGGTACAAATACTCATTCTTTCCCCGAAAAATCAGAAATCATAATAGTAAGAAACCGAAGTCACTTTAGAAGTATTAAAAACATTGAATTTACAAATTGGGACAAAATTAACCATTGCATAGATGTTAGGTATACTTTCAGGTGCATGTGTATGTAAGATGTAGTTTGAGTGTTTGCATGTGTGTGGGGTGTAAGTGTTCATGCATGAATGTATGCCATGTTTTTTTTGCATATATGATTTCGTGGTTATTGCATGCGGTTTTTTTTCTTTTTCTTTTGGGTGGTGTCCTAACACCCCCCGCCACACGCCCTTGCGGCGGCTTGCGGGGTATTAAGTAGATGTAGATGTAGATCTCTAACTGTTGACATAGATCTCCCTTTCTTACTTCCCGCTAAAAATTTAACTTCGCTGTACAGCGCACCAATTTCACCCTTCCTCAGCAGACTTTCCATATCCTCGCACTGCATCTTCCACCATGCTTCTTTTGCTTTATTTGTTGCCCGCCTCAAATTATTGTTTAATTCTTTGTACTTAATTTTGCCTAATTCTGTATTTACATTCTTCCATTTTCGCCGCTCATCCATCTTTGTAATCATCTCATCCATGATCCATGGTTTCCTAGTCCTAGCGTTAACGATTCCAATAGTGTCTTTTGCGGCTTTAGACAACCCTATTCCCATTTCCCATTTTTCTTCGATAGTACTTAGCTCTTTACCATCCTCCATGATTTCCTCTACCGCCTGTTTGTATTCCTTCCTTTTCAAACCATTTAATGCTTCTACATTCCATTTTCTAACTCGCCGCCCCTGCCTTATCTTTTTGAAACGTACGCTACATTTCATAACAACTAAATTGTGGTCTGAGTCCGCATCCGCTCCCGGAAAGTTGTGGGAATTTATCACACTGTTCCTAAACCTGTGTCTTACCAGGATATCATCTAGCTAATACCTTTCTGAGTCACCTGGCATTTTCCATGTATACCTGCGTCTTTTGTGGTGTCTAAACCAAGTGTTGGTGATGACTAGCCCCTGTCTCCTGCAGAACTCAACTGCTTTCTCCCCGCGGTCATTCCTCGTGCCTAAACCGTAGTCCCCGACCTCGTCACCATCTCTTCCTTCGCCTACCGTCACATTGCAATCCCCCATCACTATCAAATGTTTCCTTGCAGGAACACATGCGATTATGTCCTCTAACTGATCGTATATCCTATCGACCTCTTCTTCCTTATGATTGCTCGGTGGCATGTATACCTGAATAATAACCAAGTTCGTCGGTTCTGCTTTTATCTCTACTAGTAGTATTCTATCCGTTACCTGCTCTATGTTGACTATGCTTCTTCCTACCTCTTCATTTAATACTATGGCAACCCCTCGTTGGCTCTCGTCCCCGCCGCTGTATATTATTCCATATTTATCACTCCAATAATCCACGCTATCTTTCCATCTCACCTCGCATAGACCTAAAATATCTATATTTCCCCTTTCCATCTCTCGCTTAATATTCTCTGATTTTCCTGTCCTCGACATTTTCCTAACATTCCAAATTCCTTTTCGAACTAATTTGGTCTTCTTCTCCTGCGTCTTCTGTCCTGCTGCTGCTGGTTTTCACTTGCAAGGGTTTCGTGGGATGATGACCGCGGAAGCCTTGCCTCCCCCGCTGCCGGGCACGATACACGGTCAATCGGGCCGAGCCCAGTAGTTGCCAGGACTCAAAATCTCTGTATAGTCCATCATGTTAATCTTGGAAATGATAATTGAGGTGGTTTCCCGTTGCCTTCCTCAACAGTGTTTTTAACGTGACACCATCACTTACTGGCCGCCCCACTAGGGTCAGACGCCATTGCAGCCGCCTCACTGAGGAACAGACGCTGCGTGGGTTACCTTTCGTCTTGCTCCTAACCTTCGACCTATCTGGCAAGGGTGACCCAACCAGGAGCAATTATTATTACTCCCGCCAGCACAGCTCTAGGGGTGATCGGAACGCACAAGCCCTTCCACCACGTCAAGGTTGTAGTCCGGGGAGGGATATATATATATATATATATATATATATATATATATATATATATATATATATATATACATATAGTGGTTCGCGGTAGTCCAGTGGATAGAGCGTTGGACTGCTGACCGGAGGGTCCCGGGTTCCATTCCGGGGCAAGGCACTCTGGGCACCTGCAGCTCCGCCCAAGCTAAAGTTATTTTACGGGTACCAGGTCTTCCTAGGAAACCATAACCGGCACAGGGAAAGGAACTAGCCCCCCTACCCTGATGTGTGAATTTTCACACGCTGTATAGGGCTTAGTACTGGGTGAACTCTGCCATCACCTACTAAACCGACATTCTGGTTGATTACTGTGTTTATGGTTTATATTTTATATAAAGTGTGTGTGTGTGTGTGTGTGTGTGTATATATATATATATATATATATATATATATATATATATATATATATATATATATATATATATATATGTGTGTGTGTGTGTGTATATATATATATATATATATATGTGTGTGTGTGTATATATATAAAATTGCCAAAACAGGATAACACAATAAATGTGAAATGAAATTTAGAAAACTCAGTCTAGGGTAATTAAAATGTAGTTAATGCGAAGCATTACGCCCTCCTCCACAGAACGGAATCGATGGACTCCTTTTGCGGCGGGATTCCCCGCTTCCCTCCGACCCCCTCCCGTCTGTCGCCTCCCCACAAGCCCTTTTATTTCCCTCACTGATTCCCCTCGATTTGATCTCAACCCTCGCAATACACGTTCGTCCTCCTTTCACTCGCCCTACTCCCCCCATGGGCACACTACTCGGATCAACCACACCTCAACAGCCACCCTGTATGGCCTCCGAAAAATCCTACTGTACGTAATATACCATCCTAAATATGATCCCCAATTCCCTCCATCCCCGCTGCCTCGACCTCGCTCTCCAAACACTCCCTTCTCTGAGACAATCGAAAAGAGGCGACGAAATGCGGATAGGGCCTCCCAGCCTCCACCCGGGAGTGGTTCGTTTTATGCTAAAACCCTGGGCGCTCGGTCCCTGAAAAGAGCAGGATTACACGAAAAAATATGAATAGAGGCTCTCCTCGCGCTTTCCCTCCTCATCTTTCTTCGAGGAATGGTTTCCAGACCCTGATCTAAGAGACCCCGAACATATCTTTGCTTTCCTCCCCTTCTTCCTCGTTTTCCCTCCCTTTTGGCCTTCGGCGCTGTCCAATATCCTCGGAGAACCAACAACAAACGCAGCACTCCCAACAAACCACCTCGAAAGGAAAAATTCACAACGGCTCAACCCCCGAAATCTCATGCGCAAGCGGGAAAGGGAGGGCGCGGGTGAGTAAAAGATTCCGGGCTCCTCGAGGACTCCCTTTCCCCCGCCGCTAGTGCTCACGCACTCCGACCTCTTCCCTTTAAATCCACCCCGCAACCCACCTACGCCCTTCCCCCATCATCCTATTTTACTCACCAAAGTGAATTAGAAGGAGGGAAAAAATAAAAAAAGACCCCCACCACCACACCCTCGGATATCACCCGCCCAATAACGCCTCCTCCGTACAAGCTTTCTGATGTTATCGTTCCCCACTCCGAGGCCGACCTCCCGAAAGAAGAAAAAAAAACTTCCCAGGACGAGGCCAAGGGGCTAGAAATAAGAGGCGCATTCCATTTCTCATTCCTGGACCAGATGTCGCACTTTTTCGTCGGCTGGAGAGAGGGAGGGACTGCGTGGCGCTGGTGGGCCGGGGGTTGGAGGGGATGATGAGGTCGGGAGGTGGGGCATTGGGGTGCGTCGAAGAAATCCCGCTTCCGAAACTTGGGAATAGTTCTCCCACTCGCTCGGTGATCGAGAATGGCAATTTTATCCCATGGTTCCACCACAGGCCTTTCGCATTCAACTTCCTCCGCGAGCGTATTTAACTTCAAACATCGCAGGATAATGGAATATTAGGCTAGAGATTTCAATTTTCTTTGCCTGGTGTCTCTACATGTGGTGACATGAGCAGTGGTCCGCTCCAATTCACCGCCCCTTTCGCCGGAAATATTTTCAACCGTGATCGCCGATCGATATGAATCCCGACGGAAGAGTGGAAAGAGAAAGAGAGAGTTTACTGTGGACGAGGAAAACTTCCGAGTCTGAAGTTGACGTTCTCCAGGAAACAATAGCTTCGCGTGCACGCCATGGGATGATTCCAAATGTTAATTCTCCCGGCAGACTTTCAATTTCATTGGCTAACGAAAATGCGAGTCAATTATATGAAAATTAACTCCCCGCGGAAACCTCGTACGGAAAGTTGTACGCTTAGCCGGAATGAGTTTCTTTTCGCCGCGAGGTAGGAGGTTCGCAGAGTGGAAGGATGCAGGGACGGAAAGACAGGAGGGGTTCACGGCGAGCGTGGAAAGGGTTAGTGGGAAGTTATCTATGCTCCCTGGGACAAGGTAGCGGGTGGGGCTGGAAGAGAAAGGTCGAGGGAGAGAGATCCTGTGATGTTTCGGTGAGGGAAAACCCCTTGTGCACTGTAGTGAGAGAACAGGTCCCATTAATGCAAACTAGGGAGGAGGTCGTTTCATGCCTTCACGTCATGATTGTGGGATAGATCCATCTACGAGATCTACACCGTGAACCGCTGCAGGTGTATGCGAGTGTGGTTCGGAGCACGAAAAGTTGTTTAGATAGACTCGAAACGTGCATGGTGAGAAGAAGCGATACCATTACAAATGCAGTAAAGAAATTTGTGAATTATAACGAGAACAGTGAGTAAAAGGATTTTGAGGGGAATTTTGATTAGGATTGGATTTTGGATAGGAAGACTAAGAGGAAAAAATTCTTATGATCTACTCTTTCTCAAAATTCAATGAAATTCTAAACATCTCACGTTCTCTTTAGACTATTGGGCCATGAGGAGAGAGTAAAACGGTGAACCCGGGTGTTTCATTCATAGAAGATTATGTATTTTTCTGAAAATATACAGGAATGCATAGGTAAATTGATTCAAAAAGGAGAGAGCAGTTAATGACAGCTCTAACCAAACGTTAAAGGCATTATCGGCCCGAATCACTATGTATATTTCTATGCAACAATTTCAGAGTTTAAAAATCATTCGCCTTGACTGGGATTCGAACCCAGATCCCTCAATATCCGGTCGTGTGCTTTAGCCACTTAAGCTATCGAGGCGTCCTCTTAAATGGCTAAAGCACTCGACCGGATATTGAGGGATATGGGTTCGAATCCGTCGAGGCGAATGATTTTTAAACTCTGAAATTGTTGCATTGAAATGCAAATTAGCGGATGACTCCGTTAAAACTTACTGTTGCGGCATCTCCCGTAGTTTCTTTGGAATGTATATTTCTATTTGTCTATCATTAATTAAAAAGGACACGTGCTACAAGTAGACAGCCTAAGGGTACACGGAAGTCACACGGAAGGTACTCATCCTATATAAAATCATCACGATAGATCTCAATAAAATATGTAAATTATTTTCTTTTACCAACGCACGAAGAATCAAACAGTGAGTCTTAGGTAATATTATTTCAAATCTATAATATTGCGGTGCTATAAGTTGGTGCTGAGTTAATATTAAGGAGTTATGCTTGAATTATGCGACAAATTTTGAAAGAAGTTGACGGAACACCTTTATCGGTTATGATATTCTTTTTTTATTGAAACAAGCAGCCCGCAGTAAGGGCATAAACGAGCAAAGAAGGGAGGAAGAAAGATACTCCCCACCGGCCGGCTTCTATATAAAAGCCTCTGCTGTGCAAAAATGTGCACCCAGCATTGCTGTTGGCGAGCATTCCGCTGGTGGCTAGCTACTTTATATAAATTGTACAAGCCGTAGGACGCGTAATGGGTAAAAATTAAATGCCGAACCTTTTATAACACTATTCGGAATTATTAGCGATAGCAAAAAGGTTAAGGTCAAACGATTATACAGGATTATATACGACTTCGATGGAAATCTCTGATGACGACAAGAATAAGAAGGACACCGAAATTCGGACGAACGATATTAGATATTAACTATCTGGAAAGGTGGACGAAGTATTCCATATCGTTTTATAAATTCATAATATTGAATCCGTGGCATTATTTCAATATTAGTTTGGTGCGAAGTGCAAACCTAATGGTGAATACGTTCATGCAACAATTTCAAAGTGTTTAAATGCATATTAGCGGATCATTCCTTTAAAAGTTACTGGTGCGGCATATCCCGCAGTTTCTTGGAATTTGGTGAATACATGTCCAAAATTCAATCTTTGCGGGCAGAGGTTGCTCGACTAGTATCGAAAAACACAGGAGTCGTTCCCGGGTCCCATTATCACCGGGGTGAGGGTGCAGAACTCTCCCTCTACCAATAAAGTTCTGGCGTGGGAAAGCTGACAAGTCGTTTGTGTCTCGGCAGATTCAACATTTTGCTAAAATTCGTTTCACTGAAAAGGGGTATGCCCACAACAATGATCTTAAGTCCCTTAACCTATTCAACAAGGAAGGGCGTCCAAAAGTGGTAAAAGCGCTGACTCACTGAATTGTGCAGGAGTTGAAAAAGAATTTTGGTGCTAGTTAGACCGTTAAAAGATCAGCCATAGATTATTTTATCTGTCTCGTGTTCTCCCACGTCATCACCAACCAGAAGATGAAAGTCTCGCATGCACGAGTGCATATGATTGCATGGAATGTTTTGGAGAACGATTTCAGATGCACCCCCTTAAGGTAAAAATGGGAATGGGAAATATCAGAGGGCTGATGAAGATAGAAGTACGAGGGGAACCGAGAGAGGGGAGAAATGAACAGAATAAAATATAAATCCACCGCGACTCTCTGCTTCGTTTGAGATTTGAGGGGTTCAGACGTATATCCATGAAGCCTTGAGGGATAAACATCCTAAATGAATAGCCTGGTAAAACACCACCGTCCAATCACCTGGCCCTGACATTTACGATGTCATTTTATAAGAGACCTTACAATAAAATCAACACTGCAATATTAATTTTCAGTATGCATTCAACGCATATCTATCCAGTATGCTTAATCTTATTCCGTAAATTTAGCTAGCTCTATAAGCAATTTTGTTGTACTTGCTAAACTTTCTTCGAGCGGCATTCAAGTAATATCGAAGCAAGTGCAAAAAGAATAAAACTAAAGAAAAATCACCATTTCGCCAAAGCAAGGGCTTCCAGCACTATTTTTAGGGGAGGGGGTGGTCGAAGGGGTGTAATTTTATGAAGAGTTCACTCAAGCGTGACAGAATGCGAGAGTGAAGGAGAGGAGGGGAATCAAAATTTCTGAAAAAAAAAATTTCTTCATGAATGTTACGGAATATGTTTTGATGAGTGCGCGCATGCTTGCGCGCGTGTGTGTGTGTGTGTGTGAGAGAGAGAGAGAGAGAGAGAGAGAGAGAGAGAGAAAGAGAGACAGACAGACATATTTAGAGTGGTGAAACGGACTCATTTCACGAAAACTTAGAAACGTCTGAGTGTAATAATCAATGTTAATCGCTCCAGTTTAATTCTTCAAGGCCCTATTGTGGCCAACATATAAATTCAATGAATATGGTATTCTGACCGAATCGTCACAAGTAGATGCATACTTGTAAAACTGAGGAAGCTCTTAATTTTGTTTGTGATCAACTTTCTGGCTCGTCAGCCGTCACCCACAGCGTTGCCAAATAGTCGATGATAACAGAGCGTGTTGGATAATGCGAAATATCAGGGAACAACTCGAGGTGTGCACATTATAATAAAAATAGTATGCAAAGTTACTGCGGCAAAAGTTGACATAATAATACAGAGCTATGAAAGGCTTTGAGTGGTCATTAAATTTCTCTGGCCGACGAATTAAATTTTGACTTCTATCTGACTCCTAAGAAAGTACCTTTTTTCATCTTTATAATTGTTTAATTAAAACATTAATTCATAAAAAATAAATTTTCAAATATTTATGCGCAGATTTGGCCTGCTCTTTTGTTTGGCCTGCTGGTTATTCTCTGAAAACTTCGGAGTTTTCTCGTGAACCGTTCCATATCAATTTTCTTATCAGTATTTGCATGTCAATTTCCTTATTAGTGCCCACCTTCACATAAAAATGCGGTATTTTCTTGCTTATTTGGTTTCGTTATGAGAGAGTCATTCACTGCTTCTAAAAGTAAAGAATTTGCTCGAAAGTATGCTAAAAATTTTTTAAAAAATCGGTTGTCAACTTCCTTATTTCAATTTGATTGGCATTCATTCAGTTCTTAAAAAAAGATTTATTCACCCACGTTAGGAAGACTAATTCTCGGACAAAATAGGATTGTGCATTATTTTTGAGAATCCCAGTTCTAATTATAACGCTTGAAGGCTTAAATGTTCTCCGTCAGGGCAGGTAGTTCAGTTCAGCTCCAACCTTCTAAATTATTTAACCCAGCTCGCCGCTCGGAATAAACGAGCGAATGGGCTTGGCACATGCGCTAAACGAGGGCGAACTTCGCTTTCCTATTCGACGGCGATTGATAAGAGGACGGCGACGGAGGAAATGAATGATTGCGTCCGCATGATAGGGCGATTTAAAAAAAACGAAAACATGGCGAACTCTGAGACGTAGTAAGTGAATGCCCGCGACGAAAGTTGTCAATGACCTTGGCCGTGGGAGAGTTCAGGCGAGTGAGAGGGGGAGAGAAGGAAAGGGAGTGGGGGTCAGATAGGAAAAGAAAAGGAAGAAGAGTAGGGGATGACATAAGGAGGGGTTGAGTGAATTCTTTCGAGAAATGAGAGGAGTAGGAGGGGAAGTTGATGGAGGAGGGGAGAACAGGGGGAAGACCTTGGATTTCCCTATAGGGAATGAGGGAGATATGCACCGTCTCTCTTTCTCTCTAACACACACAATATCATGAGAATTCGCAGGCAAGGGGGTGTTGTTTGTCCTTGAGTTTTCGCTAGCAAGTATTCTACCACCAAAGCTCAGGAAATCAAGCACATATTTATAGTTGATATTTTAGCAATACCTAATAAAAGATATTAAACCTGAATGCACCCTTGTCGTGCCTTAAAATCCATGCTGAAATCAATTAGACTCTGTCATTAAGCTTCTCGTGCTTTATCCTCTTGATCTATCTCTTGTGACATGATTGAAAGATGACTTCAGCTTTCATGGTATTATATGTAAAAATGGAGTGAAAATAATGTCCGCGAGTCTCGCTTTTAGAATTTGATACAAACTCAACTAAAAGCTCCGTATGTGCAGTGCCAGCGCGCACAATGGTATATTTGCACGCCGTTTGTCCACCTGAGGACAGTTTCTCAGTTACTTTATATAGATTAGATTTGCTACTCTTAACTCTAGATTTGACGAACTTTGCCTAAAAATGTAGGCTTTTCCAACCCTTCGTAACTTCTGTCGCCTTCGACAATTGTAATTCCCTTGGGAATAGGCTTATCGACCCCAACGCGATTATCGGGTGTCCTTGGGCCACAGGATCCCCTAAAAACAGTTGCCAATGTAAAAAAAACCTTTCTAAACCACACTATGAATCGTATATACAATTCTAAAGAAGCAGATAAAGTGTGATTAAAAACTTCTGAATGTACAAAATATATGCAATTAATTCTATATGTATACTAGTGGTCTTATGAAATAGATCCCTGAATAGTCTTGGTTAGAACATTAGCAGGGTTATAGTATTCTATTTTAGTGTCCATACCGGTAGAAAACCTTCTCCTCTTCAACTTTATTTTAAATTTGGCGAATAATTAAATCACATGGGTTTAATTAGCTTCATTTGATATGCAAGGATGAGGGAAAACCTGCACATTTTTCTGCGCTAAAACAATTGATCAACGAGGATTACGTGTGGATTAAAATGTTGTCATACCCAATTGCCTGCGTGCCATTTGTCCAGCTGTCTTACGTCCAGGCCCACCACCGTTGCCTCCTTAATGCGTCGCAATAAAACTGAAAAATCATATTCCTCCCGTAAAATCCCGTGGTTTGCAAAAGAAGAATGATAACTATTGACTTCAGGCTGCTCTTGACATGTCGTAGCCATCGATCTTAGTTGGTTCGGGCTCCGCTGACATGGTAGTTGCGCCCGCTTTGTAACCATAAATCACACTTCGTCACCAGTAATGACGTTGAAGGGGAAATAATGACCATTTCTGACCTGCGGTTTTAGTTACATGTCGATTTCAAGTAAATATAGGTTCAGCTCATCAGTCTGGAGACTTGGAAAAAAGTAAGCTCTATTCCACCATGTCTTAAGACGCCAATAAAATGCGTTGGTATGCCCAAACCTAAAATACCTCAAAAGTCATGAAATACGATTCAAAATACCTAAAAGATAACTTCAAGCACTTAATGTATCATGATTTTCTTTCTGGCTTTTAGCTGTTTTGAAGGGCGACCCATTCTTTTGGTGGCTTTTGGGTGGCACCGCATTTCCAGAAAGGTCAGTTCCCCCAGATATGATGAGAAGCTAAATGCAATTAGCCTTTGAGCGTACGTTTAATAGTTTCGATAGCATACATAAGTCGATGTAAGTTGTATCAAATTCCAAATTCTTGGCTCGGATAAATGTAACGAGATAAAATTCCATTTTATCTTTCGCGTAAAATTTCTTTATCTTTCGAAATATGATTCCTATCATAGAGAGTATCTATACTGTCGAAAACAGCGTTTGATGGCCGAAGACAGGGTGAGTAACTGAAGTAAGCACTTCTGAAATCTGAGAACCTCAAGCGAAATGAATTATCTCCTGCGGACACAAAAAAATATGTTATCATTGGATGATGAGAATGTTAACATTGGTTGGAGAGAAGAAGATGAAAAGCGGTAACAGAGAATTAAAAAATTCAATTTTATGGTGGGAAAAGGAGATAATCGGGCGTGAGGGAAAGCCATTTAATGACACGGGTCTCCAATTGTGATCGTCGACGTCGTTCGCAACCACTCGCTTCGGAAGAAAGGGCAAATAGAGTCGAAGGTGGAAAGTTGGTGGGGGCGACAGTCAGGGGTGATTGCGGAGATCGGTGAGCCTGGTCGCAGATGTTAAATCGAACGAAAAGAGGGAAAGTTTAGCTCCATTGGAGACTAGTTCGGGCTCCTGCCGTTCCTAAGAAGTTTCACGCCGCCGTGACGTACTTGTATTCCATTCCATTCCATCCGGAGGTCTCCTAGGCCTCCGGATCGCTCCTCGCATCTCGTTCCTTTTACGCAAAGGAACGATAATAATGAAACAAGTCACAAATGAAATTACTAGAGGAAGCGGTCTTTGCCATGTTAACAAGGGTTATATGAAAAAGAGTAACGACAACCATTTTTCAGGCAAAGTAATAGATGAATTTAAAGCCTACAGTGATTAATGTTCATTATTTGATGCGTGTCCGCATGAAAACTATTTAATTTAATTACCATTTCACAATTTAATCAGATAAGGACCCAGATGTGAACTATTTTTGGCTATCATCTTGATTATAGGTCTTCATGTCAGATAATTTTCAGGGATTAAAGAAGGTGCAACGAAAGCTCAAATAGTGCTGTCATTTTTTTCTTTTCTTGACACCCTTTCGTACTTCTATTTCAGTAACCAGCGGACTGCGGGCTGTTTTCTTTATTTTGAACCTTTTAGGTTGGTTGAGACGGAAAATATCACTCCCGTGTCTATTTAAGTATGCCTCGAAGTTGGTATTGTTACTCTCTGAATTATTACCGAAAGTTCCTATTTAATACTTAATATTTGCTAGAGTATTTCAACGGTGCCAATGATATTTCTTTCCCGTGTCACAACAATAGAAATCATTCCAAAAAAACATTTTTCTGTGTTTCTATTTTACATTCGCGATCTTTCAATCTAATTCCTGATAATAACGCTGGAACCGCTCTTATTCCCGCAAAAGCTAGTCCATAGTAGCGGCTTATTTCGCTTTCTTGTTTTCCATTCACTCCCGCCATCCCCTTTACAGAAAGTTTCTTCCTTTATATGCAATTCTTTCAAATATGCAAACTATGCCACCATTCTCACACAAAATTTAGCATTAAATTTTCTGTCTCTTAAGTAAATTCCCAACCCTTGACTTCCAGATAAGCCACATAGGAAGCGTGCAGTGAATCTATAAGCAACCAACGAAAGTAAATTCGAGCTACTTAACTGATATAAAAAATGCCAAATGCTTAAAGCACTGGGCTTCATGATATCCTAAACATGTAAATAGTGTTCAATAACATTTGACCAGCTCAATAAAAGTATACGAAATAAAGAGGGACTTTTTCAGTGGAGTTCCGATGAAGATAATTTTAAATTCAAACAAATCTATGCTTTATGATATTCATGGTGTAGACTATCATTAGAAAGTCAATTAAAGGGACTCGTTATCGTTGAACTTAAACTTTATTCCTCATGAGTCATAAGAAAATGCTCCAGGGCTAAATTTCATTTGAATAATAGAAAATATGGGAGGTGAAGCACATTTTTCAAGCTATCTTTTGTCTTCTAAATTGATTTTTGCCTCGACAGTACGAATCTCGTACACATGCTAGTGATTGTACAATATTTCCATGAATTACTTAACACATTTCTATATTAAGAGAAAAAAGAGCGCGGCTTTTAATGACTCAAGCTATAACTTTTCGTAGTGAAGATTCACTTGGCAGCTCAGACTAGAGAATATTACTGGAATGAAAGAATTATGAGCTGACCAACGCTTTCTCAATCCTCATCCATTTATTTCTCCTTAATTTGCTAGGATAAATACGCATATTATACGTTACCAATTTATTAACTCCAAACCAAAAATACCTAATGCGTAGAACCATTATTTATGAGGATGTACTTAATAATTTAGTAATGAAATCCTTAAATCACCTCTCGGCCCGTGTTTTTTTATCACAAGCACTCACATCCAACCGGCTGAAAATAAGAGAGAGTACAAACGTACATTCTCTTGCAACTTAAATCTGAAAAAAACCCCTATCACTCCTAGGTTTATTTAATTCACTCTTATTTCCTACTCTCCAAAGGTCATATCTCCCAAACAAGGCTTCAGCGTGCCTCTTTTCGACAGCGGCGCGATCTTGCGATTCCGAAAACACGCCGAGAACATCTATGCGGAGAGGCAAGGAGAAGGAGACGAATAACCACTCGAAGAAAGAGGAGTTATCGGGATCTCTCCCACGTTTTCCGCGGCAACCGGGCGGACGTATATAGTGAGTGAGGGGACATGTATCTCGGGCGGTAGTCACGCGGAACACACATACACAAAGAAAACTCGGGTTCGAGGAGAAATTATGTCTCTCAGAAGGTGGGCGCGAGTTGTCACTTCAAGAAGGCGTGGGAGAGTGCAGCGCACAGCTATGTGGAGCAAAAACCATAAATAAATCATTTACCGTCAATTTTTCCTTAATCAAGGTAGCAAAAATGATATAATTGGCTTTCGGATGGCCATTTAGCAAGAAAATGTTCACGAGCTCGTAGCTAGAGCTTATTCCATATTTCTGGAGAGATGTATCGTCCACGACGGTGAATGTATGGATGAATATTGACATATAATGATGCTGCCGGAAGCATACATTTCTTAAAATTGAAACTATAATCAACTACAGTGAAACAACTACAGATAGAAATTTTTGAACATATAACCCATCCGATTAAATCTTCACGTTGTAGCTAGCTCCCCGAGTGGAAAGTTCACCTTGGAAGAAAAATAAATCACATGGCAAGTTATTTTGTGGTCGTAAATTACTGTATAGTGCTATTTAAACGAAAGTATATGGCGTAATATTGATTTGTCTATTGGTTTATTTTGTGCTAGGTACGATTTAGTACCCAACCACGAAGTGTCTTTATCATTGACACATGAATCGGAAGCCTAATTAGCTGTAGCCCTCCCTCCTTACCGATCCAACGCTAATCTTTATGCCTTTACGACAATTTTTACTAAGTCCCCCATTTTTGCTATGCATTTGTCATTTACTCTTTCTCTAGGAAACTTTTATTCTATTTTCTCCTCTGCTTTACCAATGGTATACTATACACATTAGTCACTTAAAATGAGCTATCATAATCAGGAGCATAGAATTATCTTGTTGTAAATTCAAAGGTTATTTCATTAAAAAAATTGTTGTCTGTGTAGTAAAACTCGTGATGAGTGTTCTTATTCAGAAACATGGCAAGTTACATATGGAATCATCTCGGTTGTATTCGCGTCATTTTGTTGCGCCTTAAACTATTGAATGGATAGAACCTAAGCACATCGGAACTTTTTCGAAGGATATTCGTCCTTTTTTCAGTTTAGCTCTTAAAAACTATCGAATAAAATTCATGGAATATTATTAAGCAACAAACAGGCATTAATGCGAGCCATTAAATCCCGTCTTTTATAATCCGCAAAAATATTCAAGTTTTAAAACCAGCTGAACTTGCTAATTACTTCAATAATAAATGTTTCCAGGCTGGAGAAAGCACTATTTCACCAATACACAACATGATAACGTTCAAATTTAGTATTTCTCTCACTATCAGACTATAAAGAAGTTGAAGAAATCACATATTTTCAAAACAAGCAAATGTTTTTTGTAGGGTGTGATGGAGTACCTATACCGAGCTGAACTGGCAGCCAAGATTATTCCTCAACCCCTCACTGACATTTTTCACTTGTCACTTTCCAGAGATCTCTTTCCCAGCATACTGAAAACTGCTTTGATATTACCAGTTCGCAAAAAAGAATCGCACATTCAAGAAGAAACTTAAAGACGAGCTTCAATCCTTTTCTGTTTTCTCTAAGATTAAAAAAACTATATTATACAATCGTCCTGTTAACTATTTAGGTCCCTGTAATCTGTGACATTTTATCAGCATGGCTTTATAAATGAAAAGGCAATCAGAACTGCAGCTTTCAACAAATGAAATCATTTGAGTACTTTTAATCGGAGAGAGAAAATAGAGATTTTTTTACTTATCGAAAGTATTTGATACCTTAGATTATATCATTCTCTAGCCCAAATTTGCTTTGGAATAAACGTCAATACTTTATCCTGGATCAGATCTTACCAATACACCGTAAACAAATGGTTCAGATAGATCGCATTCATAAGTCTGATATCAACCCTGCTAGGTCTAGTGTAGTTCATAGAAATAGTGAGGTACCTCGAGGCTCAATGCTAGGCTTACTTTTATTTTATTCACTGACGACGTAAAAGTAATGGTAAATGCTCCCTTCAGTACCCAAGTAAGGCCAATATTTACGAAAGCAAAATCATTGGTCCTGCCATATACACATGTATGCGTTGCTCCTAACTTGTAAAAAAGAATCGATATCTGTTTTGTTCATTCTACTTGGCATAGTCATTTTAACACGTGGGAGAGATGGTGCACCGGAAAAATTAACCATTCACTATATTAAAGATAGGACCTTACCCCTCAGCCTCACTAAGTTGTAACGAAATGACCAAAAAAAGAAGCACAGTGGGTGTGCTTTCAAACTTAAACTTCACAAGCTGTCACACCTCAAATCTTACTACAGTGTAGGTGAATTCTTGGGTAAAAATTGTGACAATGGTATTTTCCCTGCTGTTAACAATCAACTCTGAATATTACTGTTTTGTGTATTCTCTCCTCATGTTTGCTGACCATGTTTTGTCATGTTTTTGACCAACGGAACAATATTATTATGACTGCACTTGAATTCTTTTTTCACAAACGTGGAACGAATAATGAATAACAATAGTCATTATTTTTCAATTTTAAATGTCTGTAATGTTGTAATGCACTGCCATTGGCATTAGCCAAAAAGGAATTTTCCTCACACATGTTCTCTCAAAGGTTCTTCAACTCATCCTACGTAGAAAAATTCTCGTGCGTACCTTGCTCCGGAGATTGTGTGAATCAGTTAGTGACCATTTCTAAGACGTGCTGAAGCCGCAGCAAGGTGTGCAGACTCTTTCGGCAGATGAATACAACACCCAAAAAAAGGTGGAGGTCCTAAGAGTAGGGTCGGGGTCAGCATGGGCAGGAGGCATTTATTTTCTCCAGCCATTACTCCATTCCGGGTACGAGAGTTTCCGTTTCAGGGTATTTTTTTCGCACGCTTGTCTATCTTGACGTTTATATTACGTGGAGGGGAACAAAAAGAACCGAGTGTCGACCTTCTACGGCCACAAGGAAAATAAACACACAAGAAATAAACACAAAAGAACGACATCTGACGGAGAGGAAGAGGGCGAAAAGGAAAGCCATCACCCTCTTACGCGTGTGGGAGAAGTGCGCGGACTGCAACAGAGGTGACATCATTGCTAAGACGGAGTAGGAAAAATGAACGAGGAGGATAAGGAACCAGGAAGAAAGCAGCCGAGTGAGAAAGATGCCATCATGGACTGTTGCGTGGATACAGAGAGAGATTTGTGGATACACATCCATGGAGCTTTTTCATTTCAAGTCCATTTTCATTTGACTTTGCTTAGGAGACGGACAATCTAGAACCATATTACCTCGTACTCATAATTTACCTACATGTCAAGTCGAACGCGACACAGTTGCGAGTTAGAATGCATGCTATCGAATAAGAAGTAAAGTGTTGTTCTGGTTCAAAGAGCCATAGAATTTTAGCAATATTTAGTCGGACTGAACTGCGAAAAATTTAATGTGAGATGAGATTTTTCATATCAAGGAGTAATTCAGCGCAAGCCGCAAGATTACAAAGTAAATGCCATGATAAAGTTGTCTTAGATAAAAAGCATACAACAGTAAAATTTAGATGCAATATTTAATAATAGAACTACCAGTTTACGGGGAAAATAAGAGGTGTTAATTTTTACTTCCGTAAGAGCAATGACTGGAGCACCAACCCTTCCTTTGAAATTGATTGTCTTCCTTCTATAAATATTTTCAACCACCTTCCATCTAGGCAATAGAGAAGACCAGCTTCCCCATTATTCTCCTATACCATTATATAAGCTTCAGTTGACGATTCGTTCACGCAAAATCAAAGTTTCAATGCAGCGAATTGCTCTTTGCGTGTTACATTCATCGTTACCATTGGCGAACTGAATATAGTATATCTCCTAATAAATTATGCGGATATAAAAATTATTTTCACTCTTTTTTGAGCCACTCTCGTACATGAGATCTTCGCAAGACCCAGCCATGTTGGGTATTACGTCATGTATATAAGGTAACGATAAAATATGCTGGTGATGAAATCGCTAACTATTTTCTCAAAAACGTCTTAGTAGTAGTTATTCGGGGAGGCGACCGATTGCTTTTGGTATTTGCGATATTAGGGAAAAGTAGAAGTAGGATTGCCAGGGAATAGGGGAAGGTTGGATAGAAACCTGTGTCGGCATTGACATACACCTAAAGAAAGCACCAAAAGATTCACACTTAAACATCCACCCGACAGATAGCGTTTTCCACTCGCAGTGCTCTCCATAGTCAGCCAAATAGGGATGGAGACACCTATGAACAATTCTTTTACCGCCGGTATTCGAACTTTCTCCTCATATAATACCTATCCTGCAGAATCGCCTAAGAAATTTTAGTAAAAAGACATCCAACCAAGTTCCTAGAAACACTGCCACATTACAACCTCCCTCAAGTTGTCTGTGACTGCGTAGGAGATGGTCTTTATGAATCTCCAAAGAGCGCTGGAATTAATAACATCATCCTAGCGGGGGAGAAATCACAACTTCAGGTGGGAAAATAAAAAAATCATTCAATCCTTCAGCTGCTGATCAGAATTCGCGAAAGGTTTGAACTCCATTGGCATCAATACACTGTGAAATTGAAACGATGAAAATGAGTGTTTTGATCCATTGATGGCAGCCTTAGCGAAATGAACAGGCATCTCAAGATTATGCCAGCATAAAACCCAGTTACGCTTCTTTTCAATTTTTACATAGCTTTATACATATTATCTAATAGCTGATATCTGCTGTTCCGAACCCGAACACAGGTGCAAAGGGGAGGGATATACATAGTAAAGCGAGAGGCATTTGAATGGAATCCGGAGGGAAGTAAGTGAGTGGGGGAGGAGGTAAGAGGTGGTCGGAGGTCTAGTAAGAGGTTGGCAGGAGCAGAAAGGGAGAGAGAAGAAGTGGAGGGGCGACGGTGGGAGTGTAGAGTGGGGGAGAGGAGGGTGGCTGGTCGAATTCCTTGCAAGTCAGTGACCTGTATGACTGGGGGGCGAATTGTGCGTCACGACTCCTTGGATATGTAAAGCTACAGAAGGCTTTAAACGGACGGCATGCATCGGTGTCGGCAGAATCGGCGATATTTTTCAAATTCCGGGCCGATGGTGACGGGAAGGGGGAGATGGCGAGGAAGCAGGGAGAGAGAGAGAGGGCCAACATAGCGATTTGCATTTAATTTCGACCTCCGATTCCCAATTCTGCTCGCCGTTTTCTTCTGAGTTATAGTCCCCACGGGTTATATTTCCTTAACGGTATCAGTACTTCAGGAAAACATATATTGTACTAACGCATAATAATGGCGAAATTTTAAATCAGAGCATGCCAACAGTTGCATTTAAATATTTATAGAGCGTGCGATAAAAATGAATAAATAAGTGCAGAAAATGATAGGTCATTCTTCACGTGAAGGATGACGCAGAAGGAAGGCAATCATTTCTGTCACAGCTCACGGTCATTAATTCAACCGTAGGCTCACATCACGGGTTTTCTTTATCTCAATTATAATTTGGGTCTAATATATTTTAAGTTTTCGCTCAGGAATTTATTTATTTTAAACTAATATTAAATTTAATAGTAAATAAAGGAAGAGAAAAAATAAAGTGAACGTTTGTGTAGACGTTCTCTAATGTATCTGACCAGAGTTGATTCACCACCAGGAGAATAGATTTCCGCCATTTACCCTAATTATAATGCAGTACTTTTAAAAAAGGTATACGCAAGTGTAAAAGGGCGGGCATTCTTTTGAGGAAGTATTCATTTATTTATGTCTTTTAAAACCTTGAAGGTCACGAAGGAATTAATAATACTGGTTTAATAGGAGAAGTCACTTGGTACCAAGATCCTATGAAATTCGTACATGAGATGAGAAATGAGTTTATTTCCTAGTACTGCCTCCGGATGCCCAGAAAGATCTGATGCCCAAAAAATCTTTAGTTAAATTAGTGGGGCAAAAATGCACAAGGCATCAAACCTGGGCCATTTAGTTAGTACCCGAACACTCTTCTGCCGTTATTCAATATTTTTAACTTTTCGGGTAATACATTGAACATGTTTCTCTTCATGAAAAATTCCTTGATCTAACTCATAGTTTGTCATCAATAATTTATGGAGAGCGAATTGCAATTTGGCCAGGTTAGTCACTGAAACTCACACTCATAAGCCAATAGATATGGATAGCGGTGACGAATTACGGATTGTATGTATGTGTTAATGAGAAAGACGCAGGAGTAGGAGAAGGTGGTCTGAGGAGCATAAACATAAATAACACCAATTTGACGAAACCCGCAGATCCATTAAATTTTTGTAATAATGATATATCAATATTTCGAACTAAAAACTGATAGCAAAAATAAATTGCCCGTTTATGCAAAGATCACAACAGTTTTATCCACAGCAAATATTGTCACTTGTAATTTTATACCTCCGGGATTATATCCTGGATTTTAATTTAAGATCCGCCACCAGCACATGCACTATCCATGAAACTTAGAAAGAAAATCAGAGCGCGCATGCACACGATTGTTCATTTAGATACAATTTTAGAAGAAAATACTACAATTTATCATTTCTCATTTAGAAGAACATTATTAAATTTAGCTTGACAAATTAATGTCACCTAATAACGCTGCAACGAACCCGTGATTGTGAATGAGACTAAGACATTTACTTACGCATTTTTTAATGTAAACTGCTCCCAACCAACCCGGTAACTTCTACCAGAGGAATGCAGAGGTTTTGTGCGAATATATTAGTCCACTAGCAGTATAGAAATATGTAGGATATTTTTGTAATCTACTACTTAAGGTATGTTCGTTAAACTTAGCTTTCCTCATCCTCCTCATCACCTTTGTTCTACTTACATCGATTCTCATCCCATACCCATCACACTCATTTTCTAATGCAGTCAGCAGGGACTGCAATCCCTTGGCTGATTGGCCAAAGTCTGATGATCCACCACCCTAACTGATTTTATGAACCCTCTACGACTTTCATTCATATTTTTAGTTCCTCCCACGCCATTTTTATCATTTCCTCCACATATATTTTGACAAGCACTGGTGATAATGCACACCCCTGTCTCCATTCTCTTCCTAACACTGTCCACTCGGCTCTCGATTCGCCACACGCCCCTGGGCAGTTATGTACATACGTGTATACAGGTTACGGGTAACCTACTCCTATTTTCTGCAATAAATGCATTACTTCGACCACACTTACTACATATACGCATTCGAGAAATATACAAAACAAAAAAAACATCCTGATTGTGGTCTATGCTCCTTTCTATTAGTGATCTAATTGTTGCTGTGGAAATACGTGTCCCTCTTAACTTCATGAAGTAAAACTGTTCATCCCCCAAGTGCTAGAAATATTTGAAAAGTAAGGGTTGTCTTCTTTTGCTTAAATATTGGCGCGTGAGAACAAAGTGTTACGCATGCTACGCTATCTATTGATTGTTTCCGAAGCCACTGAAGTTATTGTCTTGATTTAGCAGTCATTTTCCTGTTGGTGAATGCAGATAACATTGTCAGTGAAAAGCGTTGCTCCCGCCATTTGCGAAGTGCATACTGTAATTCGATTACGTGGCCAAAAAGATCATCCACTTCCCAAATTCATCGGAAGTTGTGCCTTGTTTATGGGCCTACAGCAATAAGCGAAGGAGATGGTTAGAAAATGATGCCAACGCCTCAAAAATGGTCGCAAAACGTGCGTGATCAAGAGCGGAGAGGTAGGCGCAGTATCCGGCCCAATTAAATCATTCAAAAAGTCGACCAAGTACTGCGATCTACGAGTAATTGGCGATTAGTCTTCTGGCTGATGGATTCCTTCTTGTTGGACGCACTGTCATTTACACGATTGTTAAAAATAAGCTTGTATATCACAAATTGTGGGCAAGGTAGGCACCGAAAATAATAACCGACCAACACAAAGAGCGAAGGATGTTGAGCCGCGTTTTCTGACCGCTACCGACAGTCCCAACCTGCATCTAGCGACTAATTTCTACTCTTGCACTTGAAACAGTGGCTTGGTGGACCACGGTCAGAAGACAATGAGGTACTCAAGACCGCCGTTGTCAACTGGTTCAATTCCCAGGCGGCGAACCTCAATGCTAAGGGATCAAAGAAACTGAGCGGCCTTACGAAAAGTGTTTAGAAGTGAACGGCGATTATGTGGAAAAGTGAAGAAGTCTTGTAGGAAACTAAACCCACCAATAAAATCTTTTTCTAATGAATGCATTTTTTAAAATGATCAAACGGACCTACCTTACAAAATAACTCTCGTAATCATAAGCTCTCCTCTCCTTCATTTTATTAATCCCATGTATCTCTTTGCTTTGAGTGAAATCAAAGATATTGTTCTATCTTTGCTCACATACGACCTATCCCAATTTTTGGGATAGGAACTAACAATGATCTGACGAAATATTACGGCTAAATTCCTTCCATATAAATGCTGCAAAGTAGCCCATAACAACTCTTCTTTCAACGTTTTCCTAAACTATAAAGTAGTTCCGCAAGAATGTGATCCATCCCCACGGGCTAATGAGATTTCAATTCCATTGTTGCCTTTTTCATCTCACGATATAGAACACCTGAAGCTATACTATTCGAATCTACGGCATATTCTCTTTCTAGATCTATGCATTCTGGTAAAATATCCTTACCATATATCCTCTATGCATTATTTCCATCTTTTTTTAATGTTTCCTGATTCAATTAGTAATTTTTCTGCCGTAACTTAAATAGTGTGCACAGAATTTCCCGTCTTACTCCTTCCTCTATTAAGCAACAATTTCACCCTTTTTTCATAAAATTTCCATGACTTTGCACTTCTTCTTCCAAGGTAAATCTTTTGCCCTATGTGTTTCCCCGCTTGGTTTATTATTTATCTCCGTGTATTTCCATCTACCTAATTCTCGGTATGAACTCTTACATTTTCTACTCTCGGATCTCTTTCTAATTATCTCGTCCGTAATCCATGCTCTCCGGGCTCTTGTCCTAATTATTGTTCCTATAGCTCCCTTAATCTCCATTTTTATAAGTTACCATATTTATCCTAATGTATCTCCCTTTCCTCACTTATAATCTTCTCTATTGCTTCCTACTACTCCTTTCTTTTAATTCCGGTTAGTGCTTCTACATTCCATTTCCCCACCCGTCTTCCCTGAGTTATCCTCTTGAATCTGACTTTTCACTTCATTAATACTAAATAATGATCTGAATCCTTATCCGCTCCAGGGAAACTGCGCGAAAAAATCATGCTTTTCCGAAATCTGTGTCTAACGGATATCTGCGAGCGTTTTCCACGAACATCTAGGTCTACACTGGTGGACATGCGAGCTTTTCCTTGGCGATTATACCCTCCCCCCGGCAGAATTCTAATTCTTTCTCCCCACGGTCATTTCTCATTCCTAAACTGTAGTTTCTCACCCCACTCTCAACTCATCCCTCGCCCATAACTGAATTCAAATGCCCCATGAATTTTAAAGATTTCCTCCCAGGGATACACTCGCTTGAATCCACTGATCGATTGTAAAAAACCATAAACACAGTAATCGACCCGAAGGTCGGTTTTGTAGGTGATGGCGGAGTTCACCCAGTACTAAGCCCTATACGGCGTGTGAAATTCACACTTCAGGGTAGGGGGGCCAGTTCCTTTCCCTGTGCCGGTTATGGTATCCCAGGAAGATCTGGTTCCCGAAAAATCACTTTTTCGAAGAAAAAAGAAAAAATTCGAAGAAAAACCCATTATTGTATGATATAGATATGTATGCTTTAGTGTACGTGGTAGGTATTTATGCATTGGCACACACATATATACTTATAGTCACACTATAAAAAAAACCATAAACACAGTAATCAACCCGAAGGTCGGTTTGGTAGGTGATGGTAGAGTTCACCCAGTACTAAGCCCGATGGCATGTGAAATTCACACATCAGGGTAGAGGGGCCAGTTCCTTTCCCTGTGCCGGTTATGGTTTCCCAGGAAGACCTGGCACCCGAAAAATCACTTTAGCTTGGGTGGAGCTGCAGGGGCTCAGAGTGCCTTGCCCGGGAATCGAACCCGGGACCCTCCGGTCAGCAGTCCAACGCAATCCACATCGTTTGTATATCCTATTTATTCCTACCAAATTTTTGTCATGTAAACTGATTAATGACCAATTTTGTTGTTTCAGCTATTACCTCTGCCGTCTTTTACCATACATTAGTCTATGATTAACCCTCCAATAATCCCTATTTTCCTTCCATCCCAACTCGGATAGCCCTAAAATATCTATATATTCTCTTTCCATTTCCCGCTTCATTTTCATAATTTTCCTAACATGATCCTATCATTCCTAGTCTCTATTCTAACTGGTTAAGCTCTATTCTGTCTTCTTTGTGGCTGCTGTCGGTTCCGCTATACAAGGATATCGCGTGACGACAACCGCGGAAGCCGCTCTCCCGCTGCCGGATTTGACTAACGGCCCAGGAGGACGTGCACCGTAGTTACCAGTATTCATTTTCTTTCCTGTGTCCATCATGATGTTATGGGATAAATAATTGAGGCGATTTCCCATTTCCTTCCTCGATAGTGTTTTAAAAATGGCACCATCCATAGCAAGACATAACCACAGCAATGAACCCAAAGGCTAGTCTTATATGTGAGAATAGAGCTCATACAAGCACAACGGTAAGGGGAATACACGCATCATGGTACGGCGGCCTGTCCCTTTCCATTCTGCGCTTGTGATTTCTCAGGAAGATCCGATACTCGAAATATTGACCAGATTGTGTGAAGATAGACTGCCCAAAACTGCCCCCGTGAATCGAATTCTCCAGGCCGTAGATCAGGCTCTAACCACTGGACTACACATGCACATGTAGGATATAACCTGGATTAAGTCTATAAGGTAGGACGATACGAATATCTCATATGCTAAATTTAAGTAACATATGACGACATTTTGAATAATGTTTATTGAAAGGACGTTTTCCATTTTATTTTGCACCAATAAATAGGGATAAAAAAGCAAGTAATAAAGTTAAAAAATAATACGAAGTACAAGTAACCAAATTCACGACAAATGGGGATGCTATATGAAGCTTATGCCTCATTCGACTTATTTTTCAAAATAAAAGTGAAATTCGTATTTATCTCAGCATGATACTACATTGTTTTGCAAAATCACTGACACATTCGCTCATGCCAACATATGAAGGATTAAAAAATGTCATATATACCTTATAATAGAATAAAAAAGATGAGATTATGTCAATATTTTTCTTCTTCAAACTACAAATGGAGTGTCCAATAACTAAATAAAAAATAGGAAGAACTTTTTTAAACTTATAATCATAGAATATATGTATGACAACGATTCAAACAATGCTGATGTAGGATCTATTACCAATATATAACAAATGATTCCATTTTTTTCGTAAATTAAGAGTCCAAAATTATCATCCTATAACTACTCATCTAGTTCAAAGCACGCTTAAGTTAATTTTCAGACATTTTTTTCTCTTCCATAGTAAGCAATGACATTTTTACTATTAAGAAATTGATAATAAACATGTCTAAACTAGCATTAAAAATGGCAATAAGAGTGAATTCCTTTTGTAACACCACTGCGTATTCCAAAAAAAACTGTAGAATCAATCAACAAGATTTGCAATTAGCAGTTAATTCCTCATTCCAGGGCGTGGATTTTTCTCCGCGGCAATTTCCGCGAAATGACGTGAAGGGAATCCCTAAGGGAATCGAAAATAAAAACAATCTCCGATTCTCACAACAATGAATACACCGTGCCATGAAAGAGGTACATTATCACGGAAAATTCGTCAACATTTATTCAGCAATCTTAAGTCTTTCTGAGGAGGGGAGCGATCGTATCCGGCATGAAAAATTGAGCAGGCTGAGAAAAAGTGAGCGGTAGAGATGGAGGGATTGAGAGAAGTAATAAGATGATCGAGCAAAGAAATAGGAAAAGGGGGTGAGCTTCTAGACATGTTTAAGCCTTTCGCGAAGATGGCACGTGATTGCTTGGGGAAATCGGAAAAACGGAGTCGAGAAGCACCAAGAAGAGAGAGGAAGAGAGAGGAGGATTGAGTGTGAGGTTTTTCCGCCGAAGGAGAAATGGACAATGGGCAACACTAGACGAATGATTGAGTGACCCGAGAGGGGAATGGGTTCGGGAGTGGAATAGATGGGTGGCATACTAAGGGCGTAGGCAGTGGAGGGACCAAGGGGTCAGGACGGTGAGGTTTCAGGAGGAGAAAGGTGGGGATGCGGAAGGGGGCCTGTGTTGCGGCCGCATGAGGCGGGGGATTATGGGGAAGATGGGATGCTGAGGGTGATGTAAAGGGGGTGAGGGTTTGTATGAGGGTACGTCGAGAGCGAAAAGGGGAAGCAAGGGGGAAAGCCATGGGCAATGCTGGGGGATGGTTTTTGGGATGACGCACGTATTTTCTGGAGGGGTGAAAAATTGGAGATGGATACATGGCGTTTCTTCCGCCCCCCTCCCCGGTTCTCCGAGCTGGCCACCAAACCCCTCAGCTCTCGCCATCCAATCCTTCCGTCACACCCTCCCCCTACTTGTTCGTCCGATACACGCACACCTACGAAATGGGGCAGTTCCCATTTGGATGAGGCCGAGGAGTAAGAGAGTCGGAAAAGGGCGCGCGAGGGGGGAAAAAGTGGGGCGGGTTCGGTGGATGGAGGGAACCCCGAATTTGTTGGGGAGTGTGGAGGATGACCGAGCGGGCGGGAAGAAAATAGGAAGGCCGTACGGATCCTCTTCCCCACTTATAATCTAGATGCGAGGAAACAGGGAACAGAACCCTTTCGTACTGCGACCGTGCGCCTATTTAATCACGTTTTCTAGATGTATATATACGTGACGGCGAATGCTACGCTAAGGTTCTGCGTACTATGATTCCTAAAACTTCCTCGGCCAGTTGCTAGGAAAAGATGTACGCCCTTTACGGTCCATTCAAAATAGAGAGAATGAAACAAATATAACGTTTTTGATGTAGAATGATATCAGTGGTTGTCGGTGTTCCATAAATAAACTAATTGCTTATTGAAGAATCAGCAATTTAAAAAACAAAAGCTTTTGGATTAAAAACATAATAATAGTTCCTGTGTATCTAGAGAGGCAGTCACAATTTAAGTAAAGATTAACAGCTATTTAGATTAATGGGTGCCTTGACAGCGAGGGCCAATTTGTTGTTTGATTTGAAATGATTGCCCAACCACAGATTAAGGAGGTTGCCAAAATGTTCGCCCACAGAACCAAAAAGAAAATATTAATTTCCTACCAAGGAATAATTAATTTAATCTTCTTTATAAGTTCAACGAATAAACAATTCTCTTGTAGGACAGCTTGAAGCTTTAATGCAAAATTGTTGTAACTAAATAACTCACTACAAAATAATATCACTAATATGTAGCAATATAATTATTTCTGCTTCATTATTGCCTTAATACGCAGCATTAGGTATAGTATTGCTTTCATAAAAAATACGATTTCAGGATTGCAATAGAGATTTGGGTCACATATCCCCTGAACACCTAAAACCATATCCAGAATAATGCATGTAAATGTGTCCGAGTGTATGTATGTGCTAGGTTTCTTGTGGAAACGATTTTACATAACTGAATAACTTGAACTCCATGAAAATGTATCTTTCACCACTATATCAAGTAGGTTAACTGATTTTACTTTGCCCAAAATACATGTAACGGGATTCATGGTTTCGGCTGTTCTTCTTTGTCAGTGGTGTCGCCAGGAAAAAGTAATTTGAAAAAAATTGGAAAATATAAAAACTATTTTTTACGGAGGCATCGTCACAAAAATCATTTAGATAGAGCGGGATGCCTGAAAATATTTTTTTATTAAAACATGAGTTTCCATGAAGCATATTTCATTTTTCTCATCCGTAAGATCTTTAAAATGAACTCGGTGGTTAGCATATTGAACCTTTAAGGATAACTGCTGACATTTTCTCATTCCGTTAACCATTGATCATGCCTCTCACAAAATATTTATAAACAGCTGCTTAGCGTTTTTTAGTTCTTTTGATTACGAGTCACCATTAAAAATACATCTTTGTTTCTCCGACATACATCCAGATCTTTCTCCTAAATAGCAGTTCCGAATCCGATACCGAATCCAGTTCCGATTGGAAGAAAAGAGATTTCTAAAAAACTACGCTGTTCAGAGTAAACTAGGAAGTAAAGAGGAGATTTTTTCGAGACTATTTCTTCCTTATTCGTTGCACAGACCCAAAGGAAAAAAATGATTAAGCCTCAAATAATAATGGGAAAAGATAACGTTAACTACTGATGTCTCCCTTATCTGAGTTCATAAAATGGAAAACTGTATTGAGAAAGTAATGTGCTGGCCACATCTTATTTTTTATAATATTAATTTTGAGCTTTAAAATACTTTGACTCCGAAATAGAAATAATAAAGATTATGTGCCATATCATTCTTTACGGCAATTTTTTCATTTTAAATACAGTAGGAATGCATGAAAATAGACGAAATAGTTGTAAACTGAATGAATTGTCATTACTAGTCACGAAGAATATCAAAAAAGGATTATGAGTCCATAACGTTATGCCGCTAGCGACGCATACATAGATCAGCTTTAAATATATCCGGATGAAATCCCATTATATTGAAAGTAATTGCAAAACAATGTCGAAATGCTACACTAACTTTCGCATCAGACCACTTTGCCCTCAATCAAAATATGCACACACCCCATACACCCTGTTAAAAGAATATAACGGAAATATGATGTCGTAAAAGCCTCCTCAGAAAAGTGGATAACGAAAAGCGGAAAAATGCTGGCGTACCAAATCCAGAGGAGTACCGAAATCGATTGCTACTGGACATGCCGTACCTGTACTCACGCAACTGTGCATGACCTCGATGCAATCCGTATGGCGTTGAAAGAACACTGGGTAATACCTACGCCACTACCGGCTTGTGCTTGTTGAAGATCATTGAACAGACAACGAGGTTAGTAAACAAACATTTCCCTTACTGGGGGTCGAACCCCTGGTACTGCCCTCGTCACTTCCTGGGAGGATAAAGGGATCGAAAGAGAGAGAGAGAGCCAATCAGCCCTCGGCACTTAATAGGCTACTAGGGGAGCCCCTGGATGAATGAGCAGCCGTCGCTGGTAGATACGCCACCCACATACACATGCGCATGTGATGGGACGGACGCTTAGGGAGGACGGAATGGGGATGGATGGGAAACGAATTTATGCGGACTCCCGCCGGGATTAGGAGCGACAACGGAACTGGGTTGAAGAAGAAGTCGTACACTCTGCGTAGGTGTCCTAGTTAAAGGGGTTCTGCTCCCTAGCGGAGGAGGAAGCTTGGGAGGGGAGGGGGGCTGAGGCGGGAGGGAAAAGTGTAGGGATGAGTTGAGAGAATGTTGCTGCAGCGAGCGGACAGCATCGCCGCTTGTCCGAACAGGGATCTGTAGCGTATGTGTATCATTTCAAGTATTGGTACATTCACTACTTTCCCCGCAAGGACATTTAGCGAGCGAGTTGATAAAATTAGGAGCGTAAGAAAGACCTAATGAGTAAAACAACTCCTCTCGCCAAATTAGTGCCAACATACACCCGCTAACGGACGATCAGGAAGTTTAGTACATAAAGAAAAAACGTAGGGTAGTTACAGATAAAACAGTCTAAAGGAATGTGAAGGCGAGAAATAAGATGAATAATAGGAGAAAAAATAAATAATTTTCACGATCCGGCATCGTTAAGGAAAAAAGAGAGTAACACTAAGGAATAAAGTTAGAAATATACGCGCGATAAACATAAAATACATAAGAAGAAGGAAAAGAACTTAATTCAGTTGATCGAAGGAGAATAGTATATTGAACGAAGGACAACTCAAGACGAAGTACATATATCATCGATTCAGGAGCTTAATTTCACGTTTGAGAGTTTGGTATCCCTGGTATTTTAACTTTCCATAAAAACTTGAGTGCACTTTAAAAAGATACATCGCCAAGGACGGCAGAAAATATTTATTCGAACAAATGCAATTCATATCCATTCGGTATTAATAATCTCTTACATATTTCATTTCAGTGAGAAACCTGATTTACATAAAGAAAATTCGAGATTTTCGTATTTCTTCTCCTTATTTTTACGAGGCATTGTTTCTACTTCAAATGATTAAACGAAGAAAATGCGCAACGATTATTTTCTATCCACATCAGTAGCCAGCTGCCTACAGAAATATTGGTACAGAGTGCGTAAAGAAACAGCTGCGAGGGACAGGAGGGAAACTGACAGAGACGGGAGCGAGCGAGAGTTAGGATGGGGGTAAGTGCGATCCTAGTGGTTACCCATGAGGGGGATAAGAAGGAGGAAGTCTGCAGAGAGGGAGGGATGAGAGCGGAAGAATGAGATCGAAGAAGTGGCGCAGTGATGAGATTATGCACGGAATAATTCGATTCGCGTCTCTGTGGGCTGTCTTAGGGTCGGAGGGGAGAGACGGAGAGACAATTCGGAGAGCGGGGTGCAATTCGGAGAGGAGGAGGTGGATTCGAGGGGGAGGGAGCGGAAGCCCGAGGGAGATGAAAAAGAATGAGGGTGACGGAAAAGGGAGCAACGGGTAAGTGGGCGAGAATGGTCTCTTGGGAAGAGGAAGGAAGGAGGGAGGTAATTGCGGCGGCATCGAATTGCGTGCGACGGTGGTCGCTGAATCCAGAAATTGTCACATCATGCAGAACGTATCCCATTTCATACTGGTTATATCCTGGATTGACGACAATGAGAAAATATCTTCAATATTAACTCCAGTATCAAGGGTCAATGTCGACCGAATATTGTTCACATTTGAGCCCTGAAATACCAGTTTCTCAAATCAATAAAGACTGCGTCAATGTGAATCGCATTAAAAGTGTTTCAATGCTTCGTCCCCACTCACAGACCTATGTTTACGTCATCGTCGCGAGTGAACTCTTGTAGAAATGGCGCATTACATTACTTCACCGGTTGAGACAGCTGTGATTGCGACATTTAGATTCTCGATAAGAATTAAATAATCAACGCGATAGGGCGTAATGGCCCACCAAAACCCAAAAATTCCAAAACATACTACCTTGATCAAAAAGTTCCCGGAATAACCACCGTGTGGCGCTCCCATCGTTCCGATTTGAGTTCTGTTTTTTTTGTTAAATTGGTACATCTGTTGTTGATATTCCCTTTAAATCTTAGTGTCATAACTTGACATTTGCAAAAGTTACGTAGCCAAGAGTACATCAATCTCTGTGTGTGTTGGCGATTTTTTACAATTTCAGAAATGGATTTAAATTTGCAACAACGAACTTGTATTAAATTTTGCGTAAAAAACGGATTTAGTGGCGCACGGAAGTTGGAAATGTTGGAAAAGTGTTTCGGCAACGATTCTCTAAAAAAACGGTCGTTTACCAGTGGCACGAGGGGTTCAGAAGTGGTCGTGAGTCAATCGAAGATGATGAACGCAGTGGCAGACCATCGACATCGAAAGTCGCTGAAAAAATTGATAAAGTAAAAGAAATGTTGGTCAATAACCGCAAATTAACCATCAGAGAAATAGCGGAGGACTTGAACATTGCCTATGGATCCGCCCAAGACATTGTGGTTAATGATTTGGGTTTCCGTCGTGTAGCAGCAAAGTTGGTGCCGAAAGACCTCAATTTCATGCAAAAAAGAGACCGTGTTGACGTCGCAAAAGACATGATTTGCGAGGCTGAATCCGATCCCACATTCATCAAAAGGATCATTACTGGAGACGAGACGTGGGTTTATGAGTACGACACGCAATCCAGACATCAGGCAAGTGAATGGCGTTCACCAAATGAGCCGAGACCAAAAAAACCACGTCGTTTTCAGTCAAAAAAGAAGGCAATGCTGACGGTTTTCATGGATTACAACGGTGTAGTGCATCATGAATTTTTGCCAGAAGGCCAGACAGTAAACAAAGAGTATTATTTGGGCGTTATGAGACGTTTGCGTGAAGCAATTCGCCGAAAGAGACCAGAAATGTGGGCAGAAAACTCGTGGATTTTGCACCATGATAACGCACCGTCGCACAGTGCTATCATTATTCGTAATTTTTTGACGAAAAATGCAACAAATACCATCCAACAGCCACCGAATTCACCTGATTTGGCTCCCTGTGACTTCTTTCTGTTCAATCGAGTTAAAAACCATTACGGGGAACGCGTTTTAGCAGCCGAGAGGAAGTAATGGAAAAATCGCAGGAAGCACTGATGGACATACCGAAAACCGACCGTAACTTTTGCAAATGTCAAGTTATGACACTAAGATTTAAAGGGAATATCAACAACAGATGTACCAATTTAACAAAAAAACAGAACTCAAATCGGAACGATGGGAGCGCCACACGGTGGTTATTCCGGGAACTTTTTGATCAAGGTAGTATAGTATCTAATCTAAAGATACTATCTAATAAAAAACGAAGCTGATCAATGGAAAATATACTATCAAAGGAATACGTAAAAAGGTCTCAATTCATACTGCTGGCGACTGCTTTCCTTCTAACGAGTGGTAGTGGGAATATTTTGCATATCTATATATTGCTATTATATCTTTATAGAAAGTTTCAAATTTTTTCTCTGGTCTCGTATACAACTCTTTTTCACTTTTAAATGGTCGTTTAAGGCCAATTAGCTTTAACTCTTCTCAGAGGTAGGAATGACATATCATTCCAAGTAATTCTAAATTAATGCGCAAAAACTGGGCGCAAGTCTCTAAAAAATTTGTGTATTGAATAAAACAAAAACATTAAAATTTGGTAAATTAAGATCAGATAGCCATATTTTCGTTATTGCTACAAAAATGTCTTAAGAGTCAATATTTTTATTTACATTTAATTATCTTTCGAATGAACACCAAAAATGCCTTATTTCTTAATGGTGCATTATGTGCCATAAAAATTTACTAGCACTTGTGTAAGCACTGTATTCACTGTGACTTTATTAAAAGTGCCTAAGTTCAGAATTAAGAATGCTTGAGTTCGAGTGGAGAAAAAGTTACAAAATGATTTTGATATTCTAATTGATGGCGTTACTGGCGCTTTAATGTTTTAATTAAATTAATTTTACAGTCTTAAGTATGATATAATTTGAAACTATCGCATAAGGTAGTATAGATTAAATTAAGTTTAGAAATAAAAATACATCTTCTTCTAGATTAAAACAGAGTTCATTTTTTCAGCGTTAAAACAGCGTTCAACTTTTCTATTAATATTGTCATTTATTCGACGCAGAATCCGCACACTAATAATTCCTGTGACACGACACAACTCACTGCTGATAAGCCATTAATACTTCATAAAACGTGTTCTAGAGAATCATGCCGACTATTTGTATCTTTACAATCTCTCCTCCTCTTCGTACACCAGTGCTCCTATGGAGAACGGCGGATAAATCTCGGAACGCCCCCGCTATATCAACCGCAAAGTCCTTACTTCGCATTAAAATCTTTCTCTCCTTTCCTAAAATATACCTCTCCCATGCCTCAATCTCTACGCTTCTCCTTTCGACATCATCTCACTGTTATCCTTAAGTGTTCTCTTGAAAACTTTCCCATATTTGCTATGGCGGGAAACCTAAGCTCCCAATCGACGAGTGAAAAGAAATCATTTCTAACTGTAATTAGCAATGAGGAGACAGCCATTCACGCAAAAATTAAAGGTTTTGACCAACAAGGTGAAAGAAACCAGAAAATTGTATGTACCGTTCTCAAAGAAAATATTTAATTCACAGAGGAAGCCTAGTCGAATCCGTCTGCGCTTCATCCTGTGACTTGAGAATTTAATCCGCGTTAAAGGTTTGTCTTCCTTAACTAATCCTATCATTCAAAGCGTCCATTTACGAAGGTTTTATCTGTTATTTAAAATCTTACTCCTGCTAAAAGAATGAAACATAGGTTCTAACGTTTTTCAGCACAATCATTCGGAGCACAAAATTTGACTTAGGACGTAAATAGATCAAGTAGGCGAGTAGGTACATCAATTAATGTCCATTTACAACACGCCTGCGTCGTCTTAATCCCATTAAGATGAGGTCCCATAAACAATAAAGTAAAAGATAAATACGAGTTTTATGACATGTGATATGAGTTATATAATTCATGAATTTGGGCCAACATATACATTTATGTGCTAGTGAGCAATTACATCAAAACAAAGGAGCTGCTTTCAGATGACGATAACCGAAAATTTTCATTTGGTTGAAAGAAATACTGCAACTACATTTTGGACAGTAGTTAAAACTTCATGAAATCTAATCGCCTTTATTTACTTTGTTCAAAAGTAGGAAAACTACGTATGATATATTCCAATTGTTTACACCGTTCCCAGCAAGTGAACGCAATAGCGTTTAATACAATTTTATCACATAATTTTCATCCACAAATATGGTTGCTAGATCCCTCTATAACGGTATGTGTGATGGAGTGATTACAGACGAGGGTAGAAGGAGATTGATAAGACAGGGTTTAGTTGGCGGAAGAGAAGGTTGAACAGACCACTCGATGTAATGCAAAATTAAGTATGACAGTACCAAATCCAAATCACTGCGATCATCGTATGCCTTGATCCCAACTTTATCACTTCTATTATTAAGTCGTTTTGGGGAAGGATTCCAATAAAGGTTCAAATTATGCCCTTGTGATTCTTAGCGTAGGTTTTTCTGATATACCGATCCTCCTAGTCCGCATTCATATTGTTTCTCTCTTTATTTTCTTCCAAATGCGATTTAAGGACAATTATTGAAATTTATACCTAGTCTCTAATATTCATCATCCAAGATTATATCGCAATCATTCATATACGATGGCACAAAATTCACAAACACAACTGGAACTACGTTAAGTATCAGCAACAATTATCAAAGATCCTTTTTTGCAGTCTTAAATTCTTTTCACATTCACTAGAATGTACACAACAAAGTACCACACGTCCCCTTCGAAACTCGTAAGATAGACGTATACCTACATCTTGTTTGACACTTTAACTTTCTTTTATTGGTACCAAGTCATTTTATGTGCCAATTTATTAAATCGGTAAGCATTAGTAAAGTAAATTACAACATTAAGGAATGAAAACTACATTATGTTTCTTTTTTAAGTAACATCTCTTAAATATCCTGACACAGTTTTCTATTTAACTCATTAAAATTAAATATTTCGGAAGTCTCTCAGTAATTCGGGAAGCCGTTGGCGAAAACACATCTTGGTTTCATCATCAAAAACGTCGAAGGACAGAGGAGACATTTACTAAAGATACCATGCCTAGAAAACAATACCGCCCTGAGAAAAATATCATCTTGGATCTTCAGGCGACAGCAACACGTAAAAGAGAAAAAAAGGACACGAGAAAAGGGATACATACCCTCTGCCTGTGAAATCGAATTTCTCGCCTTTCTCTTGAGAATGCCCTCCTGTAGGTTTTTCCCGGACTCTCAGATGAGAATCAGGATGCGACCATCATCAGGAGGACGAGGAGCGGTGGGAAAGAAGGAAGGAAGAAGGGGGTATTGCCTGGAGAGGGGCTGAGGGAGGGAAGGGACGACGACGCACAGAGGAGGGGGCGCAGGGGGTGTGGGCGTCGGTGTTGGGAATATCCAAAGATCGAGTGGGCGTGCTGAACCACTGCAGGGGCGAAGCAGAACCCACTCCTCCATCGCCAATTCACTCTCTCCCTTAACCGCCCCCCCCACCAAACTTTCCCGATCAGCCCCAACCACCCGAAACTCCGTGCTAACTGCTCGACTTCCCGCAATCCCCTAACCCACCCTCCACCATCTCCTCCTAAAGGGTAAGCCCTCCCCTGCCCTTACTCCCGCCTCTCTCCCGCTCCTGAAGGAGATCATTCCCATTCTCTCCTGCACAGGGTCGTCAGTCAAACGGAAGGGAAGGGGAGAGGGGTGGTTTTGCGGTATTAGGGGGGGGCGAGGGGACGGTCGGGAGGGGATGGTGGGTGGAGGGAGGGTCAAGACAATTCGGCCCCTTCTCTCCTTCACTCTTTCTTGTCTTTCACACTCACCCAAACTATACCCAGATCACGCACGCCCTGTAAATTTCGTAGAGAGTGGAAGGAAGAGCAAGGTGTGAGGAAATGGCGAGGGATGGGGAGGAGTAAGGGAGAGATAGAAGGCACTATGGGCGATCGAGGACTGGCCGAGAAGATGGTAGAGGCGGAAGACACATGACCGTCGGGATGGATCGAAAAAAAAACACTTTTTGGGCTTCTAATTCTCGAGGGCGTAAAGCATTACCAAAATACCTTCAGCACCCTATAATGACCGTGAAAAATTGCATTGAGACCAATATTACAATGCTCCAACGCCCTTAATGTCACACTTCACCGTCTCAAAAGAGCATCTTCATATTGACCAACAAATCGATATTTTGTGACAATGAGTTAAGGAGACCAGTCACTTAGGAAATCGTGGCGATTTGATTATGAAACAAATCAGAATCAGTCAAAGAGTGTCGTGACTAAAATATATAGTTTCCTCCTGTTTTAATGGTGACAGTTAAGTGTTAAGAGGTTCTGTGTCGCAGTGAAAAGCTTTTCCAAAGATGAGTATTCTCCATGAACTCTGACGGCGATCACGCCTATTGATATAATGCAGGGTCCCAATTTCCTTTAGTTCGGAAATGATACCAATATCTCTGAGTAAACGTCATTGCATTTATTCTGTGGTTTATTCATAAGTGCGAATATAATCAAGCTACCGAAGAGGGTATCAAGAGAAAACACATGCGTAGAACCAACTTTGACAATAACCGCGAAAATTACTCGTATTTTACACACACTTTTAATTTGGCACAACTAGTTTCAACGCATAGGCGTCATCCTCAGGTACTGGAGGGAAACTCCTAGGGAGTGAGGGCAGGGGAAGGCTCACCCTAGTTACCTGAGGATGACGCCTATTGGTTGAAACTAGTTGTACCAAATAAAAAGTATGTGGTATTCCTCTTTCATTCAAGATGAATTTCCACGTGGTTAAATCAAATACCACCGGGTGTATTAGATATATTTTCTTGAGACAAAGAAAAACTTCTTTAGAAGACAGCGTAGCGTTAAATAACGTCAAGGTACATGAAGTTACTACATCCACCAGATGGATTTCATTGATAAAAGTTTACAGTGAAGCTACAAGTACGGCTGAGAGGTAAAAATGACCAAACAATATCAGCATGTAAAATTAGACGCTTTCATGTTAGAAACTTGCACATTTCATATGAGAAAGCGTCGTGTGACTGTTAATATAAAAAAAGAAAAGGAGAAATAAATGTCGTTCTTTTCTAATCCAAATGTAACAAATGAGGGAAACTTTGGCCGATTAATATACGAGTATGGGTACGAAGCTTCTATAAACCATAATCATGTTTGGCAAATAATGTGAACCACTGTAAGAGTTTATATAAAAGAGGGTATATTTTGATGTCAGGATGCCTGAACCGGACGATGTGATGGTCAAGCAATGAGGACGTGGATGAACATTTCTGCATGCACATTTTGATTTGTGGCTGCCAAGAGAATACATACGTAATCACGAAAAAGTTTGTAGCTAGAAGAATCGATTGGAGTGCTACGACGATACGAACTTCAAGATTTATGGCAAGTGATGACGATAATGAATTATAATAAGTAAATATCAATTTGGATATATGGATTAAACACTGCGGTAAACAGCAAATAGAGAAAGAACTCTAAAACATTTGAATACCTGTCTCAGGCAAGTCCTCAACTGATATTCCAGATGTCGAGTGTTCGGGTTCCAATTGGGTGGGTGCTATTCCCAGATGCTTTTTTCGTTCATTATAACTGATGAAATGAAAATAATTTGAGATCAAATTCTTTAAAATAAAATATGCGCCTACGAAGGTGTTACTCGTGCGAATCAAATACAATATTAGCAATCGATTTGGGATTTAATTCGGTAAGTAACATCTAACAGTAGAAAATGGTTACTAGCGGAAATTCGAGAAAAATTAATCAGGAGCATGACCAAACCAACTGGCCTTGTGGCGCGCATTACGCATGAAATACTATATCTCTGCGGAATGGTGAAATTTCCCCGAAAATTAGATGGAGATATTAAATCATTTTACTGGACAGAATTATACTCTTCCACGAATCCAAAGATCAATCCGTTAGATAACACCAACTTTCTTCTAGATAGGGTGGCCCTAAATACAAACTACAGAGAACTTTCATCATCAACGGAATTATCAACTGCTGACAGGATAAAATGACTTATGGGTCAGCCACAGGAGTTATCATCGCTAATTGAATTGTAAGACCCAGAAACACACCCGACCGTTGACTAGTTACGAAACGATTTTCATCGATTGGAAAACCGAATCGATTCTAGTTGGTGACAAACGTGGGTCTACTCGTACTCGTATAAAAAAATCATCATAGCTGTTGCAATGATAGCAACCCTGAGACAAATCGAACAAAGCATAAAAAAGTGAGCCGATTAACAGTACAATTTCTACGACTTGATGTAACTAATGGAAATCAAAAAAACGGCTAATAGAAGCGGATTCTCCATTTAGATGCTACAGTCGCTATGGATAAATAACTTATGTTGATGTGGGCCCGATAATTGTAAAAATTGACTCTCAAGTCGACTCTTGTTCAAGTCAGTTATGTCAGTCTTGGTCAAGTTCAACAGTTATGTTTGATCAGTTCGTGGGCGAGGAACATTTTGATTTAAAATACTGGCTGTAATGGTTTACCCTATTTTTTTCTAGTTTCCTATGCACTAAATTCATTTATCATGAGTGGGATTCATTTTTATCTAAATTGTAAAGGATATAGTAACAGGATGATTTTCATCTTGCACTTTTGACGGAGAAACTATGTTTGCAGTAAAATAAGGGCGTGATTAGTCTCCCGTAAATCCTACCAATAAATATATTACCAGCATTTAAAATCAAGCTTAACCAACACATAATACCATACATCCTAAAATAATAAACTCCGCCCACATGAACGGTGTTCGGAATGTTCACGGACCTTAGTGTCGACTCATCTTCCGCATGGGCTCTATTTTCTTCAGACTGATAAAATCTAAACAAATGGGCAAGTAAAAAATTTAAAACCTAAAATTTTAGTCAAAAGTATAATTCAAATTATACTCATCATCAAAGGGTAATCTACTTCTTAAAAGTAGGTTTGGGACGATCCCCAACAACTGTTATGCGCTAAGCATAGCGTTATAGTAATTCTATTATTTGCTACTATTATACAATCAATAAACGTTAAAATTTTTATCATTTTCCCGAAATGTATATAAAAAAGATATTGCATAAAATAAGGCTGTCAGGCAAACGAGGTCGTCACAAACACTATTTGATATCAGGACATGCTGTTCAAAGCGCTTTGAGACTACAGGAACCGAAGACCATCGGAAAATGGATATTCTGCCGGGCGCTTGTTTCAAAGTTAGTGCTGCAGTGGGGGATATTATTTGATCGAAATGAAATTTCACGGGGTCATTTTAGGCTATCAAAGATTTCCCACACTCTGATGATACCTACACCGAAAAAAGTGCTTGGACCACAAACGATTGATCTTGATGTATTCTGGAAACGGTGATGTGCGGAGTATGTTTCGTTTGACCAGTTAGGGCAGGCAGCTACGACGGGCCCCGATGAATAGGAGCACAATGATCTCTCTAAGAGAAAATCAAGGACTGGGATGGAGTTTTGAATGGATGGCGCCACTTTTTTCACGGATGACATGAGGATTCAGGTATGATTAATATGGTCACTGCTACTATGTAATACACCCTAGAGATATGGTACATTATTTATATTTCTCATTATTTCTGAATTACCGCATTCCAGATTTTGGTTTGCCTTGTAGTCAATAAAAACACGTTTATTGAGAGATGGCAGTGCAGAAATGACTGGTCATAAATTTTAAATGCCTCTATGAAATTAAATTTTAAATGCCTCTAAAAATTAAAACCTCTATGAAACATACTGGTGTCTCTCTTTCAATAACATTGTGAAGTGAAAACGGCGAAAGGGAGAATCACAAGGCTAAATGCGTTAATTTCATGAAATGATAACGTGAAAATGAATACTCTTGTAGCGTGTGAGGAACAAAATAACACCCGCCTTTAATTTCAGATTAATATAGAAAGAATAACGTTCATAGACTATTCTTTTAAAGGCCTTATTAGGTGTATAGAATTTATCAGAAAAGTTGGTATTTAGTATTTTCTACTATCATTGTACTCTTAAAACACACATGATATATTACCTAAACTTGAACATTAAAAAAAATAAAATGTTAAACCAGGATTTACAAATTAAAATTTATGAAAAAATTTTATTTCAAATATTTTAAGTAATATTCTAATCGCTGACCTTTTTCCGGCGATTGGAACTATTTTATACGAAAATATGTTAAGGTTAATGAACCGATTAATATATAGAATAGTTTTCATTGATGCGCAGTTAGACAAAGCAAATATAACATAATAAAGACGAAAAGGGTGGAGTTTTAAAATAAAAAAGTCCCGGCTGGCATAGGTTATTAAAACATAACCTCCTTCGCCGTAAGTTATTTCTCGCTTTATGAAATTTCTCGGGCTTTGAGAATTTCTAAGAATTGTGGTTATATTATTACGGATAATTTTCATGCCAATTAAACCGTTAAACAGAAATCAACACTCTCTAAGTTATTCAGAAAAGTATTCGATATTTAACAGTATATACATATTCGAGGAAGGCGGGTTCTTCTTGTCCCGTTTTCCATGTTTCCATGTTTCCATGCTTCCATTACACAACACGATTAGAAACTACCATAGATATGCGAACAGCAGATTTATAGCCAGAATTTTATTAGAAATGAGGCCGGCGTCCGAAAGTATTTGTTTGGCCCAAAAGATTTGCGTAAACTAACAAGTCTTCGAGATTATTTTTCATTTACATAATTGGGAAAGCTTTCTTTCGGTTGTATCTCTCAAAACACTAAAGAGCGTGACCACCGGCGGCAGCTGCAAATAACTTTAGACGCCAGGTAGGGTGCCACGGTAGATAGGCGACGGCCAGCGCTGTTGGGCAGGTTCAGGTTAATTCGATGCATCTGCTAGCCGTCGTTCCATGGCGATACTCACTTCGAAGAATGAGAGCCAGCGGGGCGATGGGAGAGAAGTTTGATGGTGGCAAGACCAAGAGCCTATTAGTGGAAATGCTTGAACAATAAAGAGAAAAATTTTGATGAATAGGGTACTGATGGCGTAATCTGTCAAGCATTTTTTTCATCCAAACTCCTACAAATAATCAAAATAAATTCTAGGAAAGCAATTTCAATGGAAGTGAGAGCCACCTAAATTTACTGGAAAGCCTTGAGGAATTTTCAAACAGACGTTTGAAGTGCCAGCAGGTGCAGAATTTTAGTGGAGACGGATAAAGAGCAACCACCTTGCATATTACACAAGGATATTTCTGTTATTTTCTAAATTTATGACGATAAGGAAGTAACGCACTGAGACAATAATGGATATCCCGCATGATAAGATACAAATAGATAATGAGGTTAATTGGGCGAAATTTCGAGCATTAAGTGATTGAGTGATAGTAAGTTACTAGATGGATATTATAATGATAGCATACATCTACTATTGCCAAATTAAAAGAAGTGAATTAAAATGTCTCTCAGTGTGTCCTGGGCGTTTGCGAGTATCACTGCCGGGGAATGGAATTCCGAAAAAGTGTAATATTTGATACTAATCTTTCCTCGAGTGAATTAGTTTTCAAATATCATCCTATCTTGCCGTTTATTCCGCAACTATAGATAACAGGTAAGTGCGGATAACAGAGAGCTACTCTACCTTTACCCTACGTTTTCGACGATCTATACCTGCAATAAGGTATCCGGATCCCCATAAAAACGACGGCGGAATGCGTAGTAGAAGAGAAGGAATTAATATTCTCATTTGCCTGATAGCAGCAACTTCAATGAATGGAGTAAAATATAATAGCGTTCTCAAACTTTGCTCTAGAGAAATAGGTTTCTCGCCATAACTCCGCTGAGTAAAGATTACACGGTTCTCGGGTGCCCACCGCATGGTACGATGATCACCGACCTCAAAAGCATGATGCTTGATGTCTGCTGTCAGCAAACAAAAACAAACGCCGTTGATGATTATTCATCAAAATAATGTATCTCGCATCTGCAACACGCAGCAGAAGTCTTCGTGCCAACTCTTATGGCTAATTAGCATATGAATCTTCGGTCAGGTCGAATTCTGGCATTAGATTTTCTTCTTAATTGAAAGAATTCGAAGTTCAACTTCCATATATAGTTATTTGTACAGATTTTAACAGAGTGATGAAATCAAAGAAACGCTACGCGATAATGTTAGATATTCAGGCTTAAGGAATACAACTGGATGGGAAGAATTCCAGGCTGTAATATTTCATGCGCAGAGTCATTTTAAAACACTGAAAAATTGACATGCATCTCATTTACTTCAACCATGAATCAATAAAATGACTATTTGCTGATGCCTGTAAACGTATATTATAATGCAAAAATTAATTATAACGAAAAATATTCACACTCCAATGAATTTAAACAATTTTGAGCGAATAACAGGAAATAAGATTTAGATGATGTAATAGCGTGTATTAATTATTATACATCTACTAGACATCTCAAACCATCGATAGGCTTGCTATGGCATCATGGCTTCGAGTCACTTACAGCCGTAAATTTCAAGAATAAAGAATACCACGACGATCTACGGACATAGCAGGAGAAAAGTAGAAGAGAATTACCGCAAAAAAAGATTGCTGGGAAAGAATAAGAGAATGAAATGCACTTGATCATGGAATCGTCACTTTCCTTTATGAATCGTGAAGAAGATGCCAACCGATTCAATATTATACTTTCCGAATATCTACCAAAAGTTGAAAAGGAATTTCGATATGGCTGGAGAATACAGAACGAAGCCCACACCGGAAGTTGTCTCATTGGAAACTTCCGGGATGGGGACATTCTAGTGTTTATATGCGTGCGTTTATGTGTGTTTGTGCACGAGGGAGGGCAGAGGAGACAGAGAGAGAGTTGGGTAATAGGATGGGGACCACGTAGACGGAAACCAAAGTCGAAACGATTGTGATGATGATGTACGTCTGTTTGAACATCATGACCACAGAGCATCGTCCTATGTTCACTATTTGCGTTCATCTACGTTTGGAAATCGATATTGGCGGTAGGGGTCTGGCATTTGACAGGGCAGAAGTCCAAAATACTGACACAGTACACAACATGAGACGATAGAAGAATATTTTTAAGTGAGCTGTGAACAAACATTTTAGATCTCAGCATTCAACAACAATACGAACTCGTTGAATTTCGCTTAAAAGAAAAGTCAAATTATCGGCATCGTTTATAATTTCATACCCGTTTCATTTTGTCCCTGGAATGGCGCATAACCCGTCCCAACGAAAAGTTTAAGCATCGCTACGTATTGACACATTATACACAATCAACAAAATGAGGAATTTCCTCTTTTGAAATTAACAGACGTTATCTGGCATAGAAAGACATTGTTTCTAAAAGGATAATTCTCAGACTTGACCAAACTCTCCATTTCCAGCACCACAATACCAAATTTCGTGACTTGGGCGGGCGTATTTCGCTTAAGTTGCTTTTTAGATTTCGCCTGCTCTAGTTTCCTCTATTAATTTTGGATTCCGAATACTTATCTTCCCCGCTTTTGGATGCTAATAACCTGAATTTACGCAGGTTTACGCATATGCTGAAAAAGACAATTTTTACATGACTCGATGTTTCTAAAATTGATATTCCCCAATATCCTCCCTAGAGGCCGAATAGGAATCGACATAATGGAATTAAATAAGAAAGAATCGAAATGAAAGCTATAAAATCTTGTGGTGTTATAACGGAGTTTGGGGTCTCCCGACGCAAGATAATCACGTGCAAGCAACAATTATATTCATTCGCAGCTATGAAGTGAAAATAGGCTGAATCGTGCGAAGTCATTAAAGTTAATTTACTGGAATATGGAAATAACCTAGAGCAAGAGGTACTGATGCTGTGTTGAGCAAGTTCACGACGATCTATTAGAGGTTTTAGAGTCTAAAACTGTCTAATTCTCTAATCTGTAGACTTCCAATTTAAAGGCTAATACCATTATGCATAGAGCGGAAACTTAAGTTTTGTTCGTTTCGAACAGGGTTTATTTCCGAAGAACTATATTTTTAATTTAATATCATTTTAGTTTTCAGGTTTATCTTAACGCACAAGGCATGGGCGTAAAGAGGAAATATTTGCAGCAGTGGAAATTGCTTAAGGCCTTAACTAAATACTTTTTAATATATGTATTTAAAGAAAGAATATTAATTAGTGGCTATCATTAGGTTTAATACAATTCCATTTGGAGCTGTTATTGCACTTAAAACTATTAAATACGAGGCTACAGATATTAAATTATCATATGAATATTTTAGTTTGAGAAACTTCAAGCAAAGAATATTTACTGAATTATAAATAATGAACACTGCGATGCGCTACTTTACTAACTGATCTTGAAATATAATGGAGTGGTTCCATAGTTGATTTAAGAAAGCTCTCGGTTAATGTACGACGAATGCAATTTAGTAATTTACAAATGAAAACGGCGCAGGGGTTGAATTTTTGTCAATTTCACGCGTTTCTAATTTTTTTAAGGATGTATATTTTTCCAATTTTTTCCTGATCGAGCATTAAAAACAGATGATTTACTTAATCTTCTGACATGGATCCCTTCCTCCAACATTTTTCATCGATCGCGATAGAACGGCAAAACGAAGATTTGCAGCAGTAAATGTGTTTCCTGGTCCATATTACCTAATTCCAAATACATCGTATTTTCTAGGAATATTTTTCGTCAAACATCTACTAGCGCATGAATAGCTACGTCTACGAAAACGATTCGAGGAAACTTATTTTGTTATTTTATCCAAATACTTATTATTGTTTTGAGATGACCAGAGAAAATTTCCAGGTTATTTCTCTTAATTTTTTAAAATAAAACATTGTGTGGAATATCTACCATAAAAATGACTTAGTTTCAATTCAAAACCGGCTAACGCACACAGCAGTTGGAGAATGAAATTGTTATTGAATGTATCAAATCGCCCAGGCTGGATACAATGAATATGAGAAAAATAAAAGTTCCAATATTATCCATTGGACGATAAATGTCCGAGATGAGAATTCCTAGATTAGCACATCTATATTATGTAGCGCAAACTTATTTAGCTATCCCCTTTTCCGTACATATACATGTACATATAATCTATCGAATGAAACGGAATAAAAGTAAGCGATAGCGGAAAGAAAAAATGATTCATACTTCACACCCTTACAAATGCGAATATTTAATTCATACCGTGAAAAAATCTCTGAGTAAAACATGATTATAAATTTCATATTAATGGGGGGAATTCTTCAAACTGTCGCTATCATAAAAGAGAAAATTCCTAGGGAAATTTTATATGGTAAAACAGATTATATGGCTGATATGGTTGAGTTCACTTCCCGATCTTCTGAGGCAGGTGTTTCAAGAAAATATTTCCCGTTTTATGTTTCAAGTTTAGCCATGTTTTCATATCGTTAAATGTGAGTGAACTTTATGGGCCAGTATTGAATTTGAGTTACTGACAATAAAGGTTTCTACAATTTTGTCTTTTACGCGAAATAAACATAAGATAACAGTAAATAATAGCAGTTCCTTTTCTAATATATCGTAAGATTATTCGAGCATCATTTTCTTATCCAGGCACGAGTTTACTGACCCCGTTAATACCTGGCATTCTTGAACAGCTGCATTTCATATTATTCCAAAAGAGACGAATATTCTCCGATTTTCTCTCACTGACTACTTATTCTATGAACTGATCCGTTTTTCCACGTTTCAGGTATTAAAAATATTCTAAGAATAGGAAAAATATATATCAATGGGCATATGTAGAAATTATCATAGCATTACAAATTTAGTAATATGGAATATTACCTGCCGGAAGAAAAGAGAATCGAGTAGGAAGTAACAAGGTAGAGGGTGTCAGAAATAGTACGGGTAAATTGGGAAATAAATTACGCGTAGTATTGAGAAGAAAAACTAAGGAGCACCTGATAGTAAAGTTACACTCGGAAGGGGTGAATAAAAATTTATAAATAACACAAACATTTTTATCCCAGCATAGCGAAGAAAAAAGTTCACATCAAATGCGCTACCCTCGTAGAGCGCGCGCCACGTCACGATTTATATGAGTCCCTCCGGCCATTGTCCGATTGCTTAATTGTGGCACGAGAGGAATATTAACGGCACGCTAAAAGGAGGAATTAATTACCTTACTTATGTTGCTGAAGTATGATATATTATCGCCGCGCTTAAGTCGATGCCGAGGGAGGAAAATAAATCCATTCGCACGAAGATTAAAAGGAAAAGGAAGAGGTTCTACTGAGGAGGAGAGAAAAAAAATTAACTCGGCCCCGCCTCGATTGCAACCGAATGGTGCGGAGCGCGGCTCCGTCACCTGGTGCCCGTACTCTGCAGTTCCCCGTTGCCATTTCGCGATCCTCGACACGCGATGGCGATTCGGAGAAGCGGAGGGCCTCTAATTCAGCGATAGATGGTGTGGTGGTCTGGGGAGGTTTTCAGCGGATTTAGAAAGGTAGAAGGGCTGGGAGGGGATTCCGGGGATTGGGGGAGGGAGAGGGAGATTTGCGGGAGCGGAAAGAAGAGATTAAGAGGGCCTACCGCGGTACTACAGTTTACCTGCTCGGTAATGTCATCATCATTAATAACCATCAATCCTAGGATTTGTTTCGTGAAGCCCACCTCTCGACTCTTTCATCGGTTAATTCCTTCACGTGTTCATATTTCTGCTCTTTCATGTCTTCCATTACTCGCTTTATACATCGCATCCGAGGTGTCCCTTGATAGTTCTCGCCGTTTAATTTTACTTATGCAACAGCCTTCGGTGAATGGCATCGTACCTCAAGATATATTGCCGCTACTTCGCCACAAATAGGAGAAAATTCGTTGCGCACTATCAGTAACTATAAAACTCAAGGAAACAGGAACTATTACTCAAATTATCTGAAAGATAATACGAGTAGTTAATATTCATATTGGTTTCGGATGTAGCCTCGGCCTGCTTCATTTTAAGTTTCCGAGAAAAATTCGAACATGTCATGAAAATGAAGAAGAGGAATATTGAGAAATAACCGAGGGTAGAATGTTGTAAAAGGGAGAATATTAGATAAGCATAGAAAATACGATGACTGAATGGAATAGTGGGGGTAGGACCTAAATATAACCGAATCTAAAGAAGGAAGTTATAAAGAAATTGCTAGAATCGATATTCAATTATGTTACTTGTACGAAATCCAAGCTGGACTTGTGAAGTCTATCTAGTAAATAGCAAACGCGTAAACAAACAATTAACATTTCGAAACATTCAATGTACAGAAGAGTGTCTTAGGTAGAGGAAAGGGACGTGGAGCTTCGTGGCAGGCACGTAAGAGGAGCATATGAAAGGGTCAAAAAGCGGCAATTAGCTCCTTATTCTCCAATTAAAGCGAAAGTTACATCCCCTCAGCGAAATTGTCGAGAGAACGCCTTAGCTGCCAGTCATTATTAAAGCTCCAAATTTGTAAGAAGGAACAAGTTGAGAGTCACTTGAGTCCTCATGCTAAGAGATTTACAGGTAAGCTATCTTCCAAACGTCTTGGTGTTTGCTGGCGAGTCGACACTTTGTCTTCCGTATTGAACAAACTCCTAAAAAGTGTTAAAATCTGGACAGGATAACCAATAAAGATTTTTGAATTTATTAATATTATATTAATTTGAAAACTATACACACGTACTTTTATTATTTTATGGAATGGCGCCAAACCAAATGGATGGAGATATAGGCAATTAATGCATCATGGAGAATCCTCGTATACCTTCTCCAGTCGAGGCTAAAAGAGGATCTTTGAACTCCGTTCAATGGTCTCGAATAGCTAACATGGCCGCGTAGTAAATATGATTTGTATGATACCGTAAGCTGAATTTGAAGAAATTAATGTAATACTTGTTATCAAATATAAAAAATTGAGATCTCCAGGAGTAAATATTCAACATTTCATTTATGACTTCAGTTTATAGAGTAGTTTAGTTTACTAATGATTACCTTTATTTATTTTTAATTTTCTCATTGTAATTTGGCTCCTCTTATGGTTGCCAGAGAAATCAAAAAGTGGCAATAATGAAGATATAGAAACACTGTGAGCGTTACATTCAAAATAAAGAATTTCTATATTCACACTTTAAATTAAGCAACCATATTAAATGCTGAAATCACTTTAATTTATTATTACATTAACTACAATAATTAAGTAATTGAAAAAGGAAGGTAGAACAAGAAGTTTAATCTAATACCTACTTATGGAACGTGTTACAAAAAGTACAAAATCTCTAGTTTCGTCATAAATTAAAAATTGAGAGTAATTTGTGTACTATGTCTGTCGAAAGGAAGAAATATGTTCCCACAGCATACGAGTCTTACTCACAAAAGGAGATCAAAGTTTCTAAAAGAGCCATTTTAAATTGACATGTACGAAACCATTAAAAATATAGGAGTAAGAGAAATATTGAAATTTCGTGAATATTACTGCAAAAGTTACAGCCAAAACCTCGGAAAGGGAAAATTCCAATTTTCATTCTTAGCCCAATTACTTGCTAATGAGGTTAACGGACACAGTCACGGAGCATGCAAAAATATTTTTCTATGTGTGTATGTGCTTATATAAATATTATATCACATGCACAAACAGGCATCATATATATATATATATATATATACACATATATATATATATATATAGTATATATATATATATATATATATATATATATATACTTGTATAATAATCTTCATGTGACTTTATCTTGAAATAAAACCTGCTGCTATTAAAAAGATAAATCTACTATGGAAAATACGCCAGGCGATGGGATCACAAACCGTTTGGTATCAAAGTCCAATTGGACATTTCCATCCACGAAACTCGACAGATGTCTGGAGAGAGCGAGAAAGAGGGAGAGAGAGCTGAGGGGGAGGGAGAATACAAAAGAGGGAGAGAATTTTCGGACTGATTGTCTGTCCCCCTTGGTCAATATGATATGTGTGGCCAACCTTGGCGCTGGCGGTTGGGAAGCCAAAGGTGGATCTTGAGGAAACGCACGAGCCAAAGAATAAGTGATAGCAATAATGGGAAACAAGTGGCCCCCCTGGGGGCTGGCACGCGTCCCAGAGCCGCCGAGAGGACCGGGAGGAGCAAAAAAAAACAATCAATTTGAGAAAGCGGGAGTGGGAGGAGGAAGGAAGACGACGAGAAGGCTGAGAGGAAAGAGGAGGATAGATTTGGAGAAAGGGAAGATGCGTTTTTTTTCTCCCTCTCACTCTCCATTCGCCCCTGTTAACTGTAAATACACACCGACGACCACCTGCTCGGAGGGAAAAAAGGGAAGAGGGGGGAAGGGCTGTCACCGGAGAGTGAGGGAGTGGGAGTAGGCCGAGGAGACGCAAAGAGATTTTCTATCTGCCTCACACTCTATTTACACGGGGGGGGGGAGTTTTTTTAAAGCACGGCGAAGGTGGAGGATGGAGTTGGGGAGAACCTAATGTGGATACGTTCGAGAGAAAGGTGGAGGGGGAAGAAGTAGGTGGCAAGGGGGTATGGGTGGAAACGGGGATTAGATGGGGGAGGGAGACCTGGAGAAAGGGTCAAGGTGGGAGAGCTGTTTCGGAAAAGTCTGCACCTGGTCGCATTGGGATGAGGAGTGGTAGTGCCGCGGTGGAAGGGGAAGGCTCCCCGATGGAGCGGAAGTGAGGAGGGGAGGAGGTGGGAGTGAGGGGGGGGAGAAAAAGGAAGAAAGGTTGGCGCGGGCTGGTGCGGGGGAAATGGAGGCGAGAGAAGGGAGTCTGATGGCGGCAGACTTCCTCCACCCTCCTATCCCGTGTCTGCCGAGGTGCCGATGGAAAAAATATATTTCTTGAAAAATATGATTGAGCGGCTGTCGTCGGCGGAACGATGCCTACCTATCATGCCACGAGGATGCGCAAGTATGACCCCTCTGCAAAATAGCCGCCCTTATGCGGACATGATGTGGTTAATGAGCGTGGAGAGTGGGTATTAAAAGAAAAGGGAGGGAAGAAGGGAGTAGCCAAGGCGGGACAAGGTGGACGGATACTCATGGGCCCCTTCCTTTTCCTATCCATTCATTCGAGAGCTCGTATTCAAAGGAATTCGACCGACAATGACTTTTACCGTCCTACGGCTGAATGCGAATACAATACAGGTTATGCGCAGGGCATATTGTGATCAATAACTGTCATTGGATGAATGAATGCGCAGCACTTAAAACATTTTAGGCTGATGAGTATTTGACTTCCAGAATATTAAATGGGGAATCCGATTTGTAAGCTGTCAATGGGAATTTGTCGGGGAGACGTTGCAGGGATTGAAATGGACGATCACAATTTAGAAGAGAAATTATAGGTGCAATGCACGAGGATGGGAATGACCGAGGAATCTCCGAAGAGTTAGCTGCCAGGTATGCTGGACTGAAATGCTAGTTGATTCGCCAGGTAACACATATTAAGTATAGTGAGTTGAATGGAATTCTCTAAAGCTGCAAAATATGAATTCAAAACTGTGTCATTTTGCGAAAAGCACTTAACTATATTTTTCAAGTTTACACGTCGCTCTTTGTTTTCTGAAAATTGTGTACACTCATGGCCTTTTTATATTTCTAAATATCAGCTATCTCAATCATAAAATTTAAAAATCACATACCATCGACCTTTAAAAGTAAATGCCTTGTTATATCATTATCTAGAACTGAAACAATGAATACTTGACGAAATGTTAGAAATTTCAAAAGTTAATTTCAATACCAAAATACGATTTATTTCAATTTACATAAAACCTTGGAACACGGAAGAGATGATTATAAACATGGATGGGAGAAGAAAATAGAGAATACGAACACAGGTTATGCTAGCAGAAGAAAGTACACATGCTGGGAATAAGGAAGTTTTAAAAATTAAATCATAAATTGAAACAAGCAACAAATAAACCAAAAGAAGCATGGTATAAGACGCAGTGCGAAAATATGAATTTCAGTAGAAGGGTGTAATTGGTTCGCTACACAGGAATTTTAAATCACAATCAGGAAGTACGAAGGGAAGAACTGTACTAACAGTTAGAGATAAGTCGGGTAAGATAATAGTTGAAAGAGAAAAGATCAAAGAGAGATGGAAGGAATATGTAGAAGAACAGTATGGCAAAGAACTTTGGCCAACAGAGTTAGATATAGAAAGAGAACATGACGTAGAGGAAGATAGCGAAGGCATTAAGGGTGATGAAATCGAATAAGGCAGTGGGGTTAGACAACATTCCTGCAGAACTACTAAAAGATTTAGGGAAATGTGGTAGAAAGAAACCATACGGACTGATTCATAAAATCTATGAGAAAGGAATCTTGCCGGAAGACTTGGTGAGATCAGCGTTAGTTCCTATTCCGAAAAAGGTAAAGGCTACATCATGTGAGGACTACAGAACAATAAGTTTGATATCCCACGCAGCTAAAGTTGTTCTCAGGATCATAAACAAAAGGATAGAGAGTAGGGCAAATGATTACTTACGGGATGATCAGTTTGGGTTTAGGAAGGGGAGAGGTACGCGTGATGCTATTGCAGTAATGAGATTATTAATCGAGAGGACTAGAGAATACAATCAGGACGTATCATCCTTCGATGCATAACCTTGTTTCGTTAAAAATCCGCTGCACAACGAAAGCGTAAATAAACGAAAGTATAAATTTGGTTTCGAATCGAATGATTACGTGAATAAGTGATTTTTGTTTTTTTTGCCATGGTCATTTTTGGCGCCGTTTAAGATCTTTCGACGGAAATATAAAAAAATATTTATATCACATGAATCTTGACCATCTATATAAGCAAACATTCTTTTCATTGCCTTTATTTAAATCGCATCAAAATTGAGTTAACATTACTCACAGTTACAATATTGGGTCCATAACTTAATTGATTTGCGATATTACTTATATAGCTGAAATATAATTTATTAAGTATCTTCATATTAATGGCGTATTGCGAAACCTGACTGACCATCATAATGGAGGTTGTAGCTTTTCGTGAAGAGAGGTTTACCCGGGGATTGGGTTGATTGATACCTTGGCTAGGATCCTCTCTTCCAGACGGTCCGTGTTCGAGTACCGGCATTGCAGAATTTTTCACTACTTAGGTGCTATGTGGAGAACACTTCTATTGGAGTACCCTGAATGTCTGATGGGACGTTAAATTGGCGCATTTCGTTAAAGGTTGGCTGATTATGACGCCGGATTTCGCTCTAACCTTCTTTAACCATTCCCTGAAAATCCTACCGCCACCACCTATCCTCAATGGAATAAATGGCATTAGCTGTTGACTCCCCTAATAACTACTACTGGCACAAGGGTGGCAAAAGTTATTTACGAAATTATAATCAATCAATATACAATAAAAATTAGCCTTTATGTCTCAAAAAAATCATTATAAACGTGGCGGATAGTTGGCAGCTAAGAATCAAAGGATCGTTTAAGCTAAGGAACCATAAAAAATTCAGAATGTTACGGCTAAGGCGCAAGTTTTCCTACACGACGAGATACGTATTTGAAGTTCCTGAAAAATTAACCAATAAGGTAATTGCGCAACATACATTTGCCATACTAAGCACATTTTTAAATGACTTTATTAAACGAGTTTTTAAAATAACTGACTTAAAATAACTCTGATATTTTAAATAATGATTTCTAAAGAAATATTATTGCCGTCCATAATGACCATGTGGAACAAAATATTTTAAGGTAAATCTGTGGAAATACTAGTATGTAAACTGTAATTATAAAAACGTCCAACGGATAAAACTCTATTCGGAGATACTTTCACTTTTTTTAATTTTCTTACTACTGCTACGACTTATGAATAATCTAAGCAATTTTCCAAATATTTAAATCCCTAAGCCATATTAAAGCCCTCAACATATGGAAAAGAATTTTGAATCAAAAGTGAGAGAAATTCTTGATTAAATTAAAAAATCTGCAGGTTATGTTTTAATAACTGGTGCAATAGATACGTATAATAGGTACTTTGATGTGCAAGCATAGTTTTATTGGGGCTTCTCGGTATCACGAACTACCTTTTTTAAAGCTCCACCTCTTTATCGGCAGTAGTTTGGGCCTAGGTTTAGCATGCTAATGGGAAATTTTGTGATCTCGATAAAAAATTATAGAAATTCAAGGCCAATTCCAAGGCCAAAAGGCGAAAGGTATGAATGTAGTTCAATCGGATTCCCAGCTGGGTCAGGTAATCAGCGGCAAACGTTTCGTCGGCTAACTCTGCCATCATCCTCAGGGGTTCGAGTCCCTGAGTACTCGAGCACTCGAAGCCCAGAGGACGGTGTCGGAGTTAGCCGTCGCCACGTTGGCCGCTGATTGCCTTTTCGCCCTCTTACGGAGTGCGGCCCGTGTGGCGTCCTCTTACAGAGTTTACTGAAACATTTAACTTAGAGCAGCAATCAACCATTTACGAGAAGAGGTTTTATTAGATGAACGCTCAGGAATCACCTGAGCTGTAGATTATTCTAAAGCCAAACCAAGAATGATCATATTTAGGAAACGGCGACTTTGAGATCAATCTATTCAGCTTAATAATGGTTTTCGCGCAATCAAGAAAGTGAAGAAAACGGTAGATAGCAGAGGAAAGAGGGGGGCTACACCTAAGGATAAAAGTGGAAAAAATTATATTCCTCAAAAATTCATTGAACGTAGGGCTCGTTCACTTGGCGAAGACCTGTGAAAACGTGGAGTGGAACACGGCGTTGGAAATAATCGCCATGTATTACAACGAGAGTAGAGTAATATACCGACTGTACGACCCTAGTCATCATAAGGATGAGAGACGGAAAAACTGAAGGAAAATAAATAAAGTAGTTAGAAAAAGGTAACATATCTCATCGAAACTGGTACATACTCGGAAGAGGAAATTAAAGAAGCGCAAGCAATAGGCATGAAAGGAATTATGGTGAATGGGGAAGAAATCGAAACACTCCATTTCACTGACGACACCGAAATAATGACGGCGAATCCAGAAAACTGTAGACATCATCGACCGCAAATGACAAAGAATTTGGAGATAAAAACGTGAAATTATGGCTAAAAAATGCAGTCTAGTTTTCGGAAGAGAAAAAATATAGGACATTTTTGCCTCAAGAGATGAAATGCTAGAATAAATGCTTCCACCTACTTCGGAAGTGCTGAAATATGGGATGGGAGTAGCATTACAGATATGGCGTTCAAGCTAAAAAGGCGTTTGAAATGAAGAGGTGATTAATAATATGTTAATGAAGATTCCAGATGAGTACGAGTGAAAGCATCCTTGTGGGTTATGGCACTGTATGCAAAATTAGAAAAATAGACAAGAGAAGAAGTCAGGTCTTCGAAACTTGGTGCTGGAGGCGATAACTGACGAGTAAATAGCCATATAATGGAAGGAATTATGACATAGGTATGCAACGATTGGAAGAGGAAAAAACCGCATGGATTACGACAAGTAAAAGAAGAACCAGATGGATTGGGTACACCTTGAGGTATAATGGACCCGCTGAAAGATATACTACCTTGATCAAAAAGTTCCCGGAATAACCACCGTGTGGCGCTCCCATCGTTCCGATTTGAGTTCTGTTTTTTTTGTTAAATTGGTACATATGTTGTTGATATTCCCTTTAAATCTTAGTGTCATAACTTGACATTTGCAAAAGGTACGTAGCCAAGAGTACATCTATCTCTGTGTGTGTTGGCGATTTTTTACAATTTCAGAAATGGATTTAAATTTGCAACAACGAACTTGTATTAAATTTTGCGTAAAAAACGGATTTAGTGGCGCACGGACGTTGGAAATGTTGGAAAAGTGTTTCGGCAACGATTCTCTAAAAAAAACGGTCGTTTACCAGTGGCACGAGCTGTTCAGAAGTGGTCGTGAGTCAATCGAAGATGATGAACGCAGTGGCAGACCATCGACATCGAAAGTCGGTGAAAAAATTGATAAAGTAAAAGAAATGTTGGTCAATAACCGCAAATTAACCATCAGAGAAATAGCGGAGGACTTGAACATTGCCTATGGATCCGCCCAAGACATTGTGGTTAATGATTTGGGTTTCCGTCGTGTAGCAGCAAAGTTGGTTCCAAAAGACCTCAATTTCATGCAAAAAAGAGACCGTGTTGACGTCGCAAAAGACATGATTTGCGACAGAAGTAGTACAGAAGAAATTGCTCCATAAGGAAAACCAAGGGGTAAATATGCAGGCCAAGTAATTAGCGATGGTAGGTAAAAGACGTATCAGGACTTAAATAAATTAGTATTACAACTAGAAGAGTGAAGGCCTGCAGTCTACCAACTTTCGGAAAGAAATACCGTTGATAATGCATTTGAAAAGAAAAATAAATAAGTAGGCAAGTAAGAAATCGAAGAAATTTCTTCGAAGGGATGGTTTGTACCCTTTAAGATAGTGCTGATGGTCAGCACTACCCTTTAAATCCTTAACCTTAACCATAAGTGTGCAATTTCAAAGTCAAGCAAATACTAGGTTCACAACAGCCTTTACTCATTAAAGAAAGCACCCAAGACAATACAGCCATATGGGGAGTGAATTCCGCATCTGAGTTAGTCCAGCAATCGAGAAGATTTGATTTACGATGATCGTGAAGATAAAATATTAAAGAACTCTAGATTTGAGTTTTAAATTGGGTCACCACAATGCTATTTTTCCTAGATAAAAATTCTTTTTCTCAAATTGCGCACCTCCTGCATGGATAATGTTATATACCTGTTTCGGATTTCTATCTAGATCGAGATCCTTATGTGAATTTTACATTAAGGTAATTGGGCTTAAATAGACATACAAATCACTTGATTTCCTTTCATAACAAGCTGTAATATCGAAAATTATAAAAATATCTTTATTATTTTAATAGCCTTAACACTCTGATTGCATGATATTGATACCTACACGATCCTGAGCCACATTAATAAAGCTAGAATGAGAAACGAATCAAAACTATTTTTCCGCCTACTTGTTTGAAAGCAGTGATCATAGCTCTCTTTCCATTAATGCTTAGCCAAAAATAATCTCTTCTCCATTAGCACATATGGCCATACCAGTTCTATCCGGCAAAACGTTAACGTCACATATTCCGCACCTACAGTGAAAATAAAAAGAATGGAGGAGTTACAATGATTTGAAATGGTACGGCACAAAAAGAAGAAAATTATTAGAAGCATCCGACATTCACAAGCCATATGCTTCTGATGATCTTAACCCTTGAAACCATTTCTCGCATACCCATTTGCACCCCATTTAATACGATTACTGGCTCTTCCCAAGAAAATCCTTTCCCAGCACTTTGGCCATGATTCCGATAAGTTGTATTTTCCACACCCAAACTGAAAACTTGGCCTTGACGGACTGTACCTGATTATAACTTGAAGTATGTCGTCACGATGGTTGGAAAAAAACAAATTTACGCTAATTTACATATTGGATGGCCACGAATACATCCAGAGACCGTAAATCGCTTTAAGCTAGCGTTCGTATATGTGTTACATGGCTAGTGGGATCTGAAAATTTAGTCGGCACTATTTTACAAATGGCGCCATACATGTCCATACCTGACGCAGGCAGGCATTACGAAACCCAAGGTCTGCAGCGAGGAAAGACGTTCGGGAGACGAGGGGAAGAAATCGATAGCTATTTTCCCCATACTCGGCAATCACTTTCGGGAATCTTGCACGGACGGGAGCGGAGGGGGAAGTCGAAAGGTAACGGGAAGGGGAATTTGGGGAGAGAAGGAAGAGAATGAGGGAAAGGGCGGGGGGGGGGCGCTGCGGCTCCGTTTTCCTTCCGCCTTGAAAGATAAGGGTATCGACGCCTCGTGCATAGAGTTGGAGGGAAGTGGGGGTGGGGTAGAGAGGTAGGAGGAGAGGTGGGGGTGTTTGGCAGGAGTCGTGAGATAGAGGGATGGAGGACGGAAAAGTGGAGGAGAAAGGAAAGGGCTGGAAAGGGCACGAAGGTGAAAAAATTCCATTTTTTCAATGTCACCGGCTCCTTCCTTCCCGATCACTTCCGCCCAACCCTTCCCTTTCCTGAAGGCACTCACGTGGTGTCTGGAAAGGGTGGCGGGAAAGGGATGGAAGGACCAAAATGCTCGGGGGAGGGGAATCCCTTTTCCTAACCATCCCAAACCCCACCCCACCATAATGATCCGCACACACACAAAGATATGGATCCGCTGCACGATAGGGCGATGGCTTATTGCCGGACTTGCACCACATGAGGACCAATCAAAGAGAGGCTGAATTGTGGTGTGGATGGAGAAAAGAAGCGAAACTAAAGGAAGAATACAAAGAAAGAATGTGCATGATGGTATAAGGTGAAAACGAGTTTTCCATGAGTTGAGGTGTAGAGTAACCAAAGGAGTAGAGCTTGTCACGCACAGTTGTGCAAATACACGTAGATAGTGACGCCGCCGCGCTCTTCCGCCGCATCCCAACGGAGAAAAATGGGCTACTTACTCTTTCAAGCTTTCCGTCGGCAAAGTCAATTACGCCAATCGCGGAAGAATTGTGTAACAGCGAAATCGGGGTCACATTCCTGTAGCATTACGGTGTAAACATTTCTTCGGGAGAGTAAAAAATTTCAAATAATTCTAATGGCAAAATTATAAATTCAAAAGTAAGTGAAACATCGAACATTGACCACGAGTAGTAAAGTTCATAGGAAAGGTTGGATCCGAAGAGACTTAACACGTTTGAAAGGCTAAACGTACAAGGAATCGGTGACTATTAATCCTCATTTATTGCCAATATCCGCCGATAGAAAGGTTTTTCTTAGCATAAATTACGGCATCCATATATTTACTGTGGCGACTGCAGTACTTTACAGCAAGCAATTTATGAACTTAAAACCAAAGAGAATAAGCTGGAAAACAAAATTAAAAAATATTTCACTTTATCAGTAAAGGGACTACAGCGATATTAGCTTCTTCTAAGGCGAAATGCAGGTTTTTAGCACCTGTCCCACAAAGTACGCGTAAGTTCAGGGGGAGGTTAAGGAATTGTTCAAAGATCAAGTAGGAGTTCTTGTCAAAAACTTTCACAAGGTAGAGTCGAAAATACTGCTATCCTTCTTCTATTTATTTAGAGCATTGCTGACTTTTTTACATAACCATTTGATGCACAATGGAACTAGTCACTGCAGTGAAGTGATGACAAAAAGTGCAAAAAAGATACTGCGAAAACAAGCACGAACCTGTTTCCCGTTTTTTACGTGGGGTTTATAGTTTCCAACGGGTAGCTGGTGCTGCCGTCAGGGGAGCAGGACATTAATTAGGCATTTCCAGAATAAAGAACAACGCAGGGCAATTCCCGCGACTCTCGAGCAAAAACCGCCAGCTACTCCAACATGAGCATCGTCTAACAAAATCCAAACTTTTAGCCACTCAAGCCCGGGCGGACTTGACAGGGGCCGCCTCTTCACCGTCCTCTGCCGCCGCCGCCGCGCCCTCCGCCTCTCTCCCCCGGGCGCATCCGAACAACGAGAGAAGAACGCACTCAGGCCGCCGCGGCCTCTCCAAAACCCCTCTCTCCACCCCTGCTCATCTCCCGCCGGCTCCGGTGAAACGACCGTCGCGGGAGTTGGGCAGGGCGTGGGAGGCAACTGTGTAATGAGGACTGGGGAGGGAAAGCTCTCCTTTCTCCGTCCTCGGGTAACGGGCTGGAAGAGGGAAAGGAAAGTAGTCGAAAGGAGAAGTGAAGGGGAACGAATGGAACGGAATGGAGAATGATGAAGGCCTGAAAAGTGAGAATGCGGTGAGATGAGCAATGAGCATGTTCTGGGTGATTCTTAAGCGCGGGTGTATTTAAGAGCAGGTGTATGTCGTTGTGTTCACCTTTAATATGGCGATATTGGGACAAGATTAGTTTGGCAGGTCGGGCGGCGCATTGTATTTCTGTTAGAGACGAAATACAGAAAGTGCAAAAAAACATTTGAGGATATAATGCAATATACATATTAGTTTTACCCAATTCACTCTATCAAACGCCTGTTCGAAATCTACGAAACAGGAAAATACTGATTAATGATACAATTCCTGATCGTATTCTATATTCCTCTCGATTAGTGATCTCATTAATGCATTGGCATCGCGCGTGCCTCTCCCTTCCTAAACTCACACTGATAATATCCCCTAAGTAATATTTTTCCCTATTTTCTATCCTTTTCTTGATGATCCTGAGAACAACTTTAGCTGCGTGGGAAATCAAACTTATTGTTCTGTAGTCTTCACATGATGGAGCCTTTACATTTTTTGGAATAGGAACTAACACCGATAGTTTATTGACTAACTATAATCCATATAGACTCTTCCTCCTGCATTTTCCAAAACCTTTTGTTAGTTCCGCAGGAATGTTGTCCACCCCCACGGCCTCATTTGATTTCATCTCCCTTAATTCCCTTTCTATCTCAGCGGCATAAGCTATATTCCTCTACGTCATGATCTCTTTCTATATCTAACTTTGTTGGCCTAAGTTTTTTACCATACAGTTCTTCTATATATTCCTTCCATCCTTCTTTGATCTTTTCTGTTTCAACTACAAGGTGTAATAAAAAAAATATTAGATTTATTTTATTCTGCGATAACCCTTGAACGGATCGAAACGAGACATAGTGCGCCATGTAGCGACAGATCTGACGACTAAAACGAGAGGTGTTGCGTTTGTTTACGTCGAGTCGTTATGCAACAACAGTGGTACGTGTCTTAACCTGTTCGTCGCCGCGTGCAACGGCAGCAATGATTGTCTTGTATTATCTAACCCGGCTTATCTCTAACTGTTAGCACAGATCTTCCCTTATTCATTCCCGTTTGTGATTTAACCTTTGCTGTATAGCACACCAATTTCACCCTTCCTCTCCAAACTTTCCAAATCCTCACACTGCGTCTTCCAGCATGCTTCTTTTGTTTTATTTGTTGCCCGCTTGTTAGCCAAATCCAAAACAACCTGTCTCCAATATTCACAGAGATACATAGTATAAGTGGAAGGAGCAGCAATTTTTACCTGTGTTAGGCACCAAATTTTTTTAGCGAATGAGCTATTAAAACAGCCTCGCCAGCTGAAAAATCAGCGTGTTGAAAAGAGTTAAAACATTAGTGTAGGAGGAACGAGGCTGGTGAGCATACGAGGTCTGTTAAAAAAGTATCGCCAATTTTGAATTTCCGCGGGTTACGCAAATTTGATTTTCGATTTTTTTGTGGCGTTATGTTGGTACTTATGTCTGCTGACCAGAGGGGCCCGGGTTCGATATAATAATAATTTTTGCACAAAAACACAAAAGTCGCGATACTTTTTGAACAGACCTCGTAGTCAAGGTGTGCGGGAGAGGAGGTGAGCGAGGCAGGAAGACGGAGGAAGGAAGGATCGGGGGGAAGTGTTTGAGGAGAAAGAGAGAGAGAGGACGTGGAGGAGCAATTTTGGCGGCAAGATTCACATGGACTACGAAGGTGGGGGAAAGAGTAGAGTGGACTGGGGAAGGAGGAAAGGAAGAGTTACACAACTGCCTTCCTCATCGGGCTTATATGCCATAGTAACATGATATTTCCACTCCACTTTGACACATTTTATTTACATGATCTGAATCAAGTGCGTTTCTGGGGCAGGTGCGATGGTGTACGCACACTAAGGAAAGGTGAACGTCGCATCTTGGCTCTAGCCACACTTATAATCTTAAAAACATTTCTAGTAATAGGAAATTATGGAATAAACTCAAGTGGCTTAAACAAGAAAACGGTCAATATCTATTTTTTTTACTATGATCCATTTGAATCGAGTGATTTTCAAAAGGGATTTTTTTAATTGTATCGTTACAAAATATCATAGCCCTACGCCAAGCTCTACGTTTAACTCGAACACCCATTTAACACAGTCTTAAACATTCCATAGACAATCGAAAAGCTCTGCATCCATCTCTCCAGTGAGAGATCAATAAAATTATCCCAATTATAATGTCTGCAATAATCCCAAAATAAGGATATTATAATAGTTTTTAAGGGTCGCGGTAGTTTTTTTATGGTTAATAGTTTTTAAATATCCTCAGGTAAATATCCTATCCTATTTAAAAATTCCTTAACCGGTAGATTACCTAATAATAATTTAAAAATTCAATGTCGATGAGGTTGCTAAATAAGGCCAATTTCCTTAAATATGCCATTGAAGTCTTTGATTTGCTTTTTTTGCCTTCTCCCATTAGGAAACTGGTATATATCATGAAATAAACCATAAAAATATTTTTCAGTAGGAGTAATATACAAAATATCATTCCGATGGTGCTTCAAAAGAAAATTATACGGAGATATATAAGTAATAATTCTTCAACATATATATTGAAATTGTATTAAGCATACAGGGGAAAAAGAGAACAAGGGAACCTGATGACCACTAGCTATTAGAGAGTGACAATGACGAACGCAAAGAAATTCTGGTCTAGGACATATTGTCTGAAATACATAAATATGAAAAATGTTGTCGAAAATTAATTTAAATGAATAATAAGTTCAATGTTTTGAATTCCAGGCAAGATAAAACTCATTTACCACATATTCAGATATGGTAAGCTTTCGTCATATATAACTCAAATTTCTGTACACTTGTCCAATGAAAAAAATTAAGATGACGAAGAAACTACACAGAAAAATGTTAAAGGTTAACGTTAATATACATATCTCGTACAGATTACAATAAAATTAACAAATTATTCAAAAAATTATATTTTAAATATATTATAGAATGCCAGGAAGTGAGGAGAGGAAGCTAGTGGATTTTATGGAGGAACAAATGCTCATAAAATTATATGGCAATTAATTGTAAAAGATTGTATCATAAATCTACCAGAGCGATTTCCCGTGCGTTGAGTCACTACGTGCGGGGGATAACCCAGGAAAAAAAAGTTTAATCCGAGCATTAAATATTCACATATTTATAACAGTAGAACAGTATATATGCATGTACTATTTATGCATTGAAAAAAAACATACCGATTAATTAATCGAAAATATTAGAAATTGTAGTTTCAGGGAACAAAAATAAGTAACAGGGAATGCTATCCGATGGCTGATGTGAGAAATTCAACGTTGAGCGAAAACGGCCATATCATACGCGACGCGTGGGAGGGCGCATTGCCATGGCGGAATTATCTGCCACTCACCCCTCTCATGAGACTCCGGCCTTTGGCGAAGAACGGCGTCCTCCGACCACTTCAAGACTGTGGCGTGGGAGGGCGCATTGCCATGGCGGAATTATCTGCCACTCACCCCTCTCATGAGACTCCGGCCTTTGGCGAAGAACGGCGTCCTCCGACCACTTCAAGACTCGGTAGAAGTTTTTCTGACTGATTTTCTGGCCTAGTAGAGCGAAGCGAAAAAATGGTAGAGCCAGGCGAATCCATGGTATGCAATTTCTCCGTGGTTCAAAATAAAAGTCACAATTGTCATGACATCACTGCGACTCTATCCTGCTTTCCTGTGTTTGGGAGATTTCCGAGTTTTCCTCTTGGAAAGTTAGCCGTCGGTTTTTTTGGTAATAAAACACGCAACTAATTATCAATTTTACTTTTTTCGCGTTTGATGAACTTCACCAATTCAATAAAAGCTTAAACGCAGACTCATTTTCCATCTTCTGAGAGGAAGTTAGGCAAAAATTTGTTGAAACGCGTCTTACGCCCAAACCTTCATCTGAGCCACTCGTAAGGAACAGACTTAAATGTCTTTTATATCTTCAGTATCTTCAGTTAACTCACGAATTGTGTTTTGGTGAGTTTCTTATAAACGCAACTGTGCAAACTACTTCGATAACCTTTCACTTTAGTCGGTTTTAGACTATGCTAAACTTTCTGCACTCTAACAGCGTTGAGTGCTACCTTTAAAAAGGTTAACCATATGTCTTAAATGACCCATGCAAATCTCCCCATACAATTCCTGAATATGCTCACCTGCATATCTGCAAGTGTTGGACATACACCGATGTGGACGCGTTGATCGTCTTTTTTCTTAATCAACGATAGACAAACAGCTCAACGTAAGAGACAACTTAGCACCACTGAATATGAATCGTATAAGCATTGAATATGCTAACTGCAGCACATATGTAAGAGGTACCTGAATGTCTTGCCATAATAATACAATTTCTGAGGTAAGGCCTACACCATAGATAGATTTCTAAAGAACACGAGGTGTTTTCCCAAGTTTTCCCGTAAAATGGACCAGATCCTCCAGCGAAATACATCAATGATGTGGGCGGAAGGGGGATGTGAGGGATCATTTAAAATGATAGTAGCGAGGGCAGGGAGGAGGGCGAAGCGTTTAATGGAGACGACCGAGTAGCAAGAGGGCGGGAACGTGTGCGAGGAAAAGGAGAGGTGGGGCCAAGGGATAGGAAGGGGCGATAAATGGCAAAACGGAGGAGGAACCACGCCGAGGCTGGGCGGGATGGGATGGAGAAAGCGGAGGAAATGTGAGTGAGGGTGAGACCGAGAGGGAAAATAGCGCGAGCTGTGTGGGGTTGGGTGCGGGAGCTCTGGGAGCAATTAAAACTGAATGGGGTGCCTTAAAACCGCTATGCGGGAGGTAAGGGTACACTTGTAAGGGTAAGGGAGTGAGCGGAAAAAAGAGAAAAGGAGGGAGAAACAAGCGAAGAGGCGAATGCGGCATGGAAACGGAAATGCTGTTCCGATTGTGCTCCTGGGCGCCCGCTAGGTTTGTTTTTCTCTCGAGGGGATAATATTTTTGCGGAATATCTGGTTATCGAGTCAAGTTCCTCTAGCCTGACTCGAAGTGGGCCATTAACTTTTAATCGATAAACGCCTCTGGGAAGGAGCAAATTTCTCGGGTCGGGCTATGGAAGCAGATTTGTGTCAACGAAAACAGATTAAGTGTTTGACAGCCTCCTTGGGAATGTCTCGTGGAAAACTTAATCGTTATGCCCTCGATGCCATCCATCCTAGAGCATCTTTTTATTTCCACTAATTCAGAATTTCAAATTGACAAATGTGTCTGGTCTTGTAAAATGTGATTCTAAACGTGACGCGTCGTTTAATTGGAAGTGATACTTGATTAGCTTAGTCGAATGACCCCATTCAATATGATTAGGCTGATTTGTCCTCTTATTTAATATGGAACTTAATTAATATGCAATTTAGCGAACTAAAAGTAAAAAAAAACCAATGGTAAATATCAATTTGAATAGCAGGTTATATTTAAGTATATAATAATTTCAAATGTTTTTGACGTAATCCAGTTGAATGTCTTTCACAAATATGATATAAAAGTTACCAGTCTGAAGTATATTATAGCTGTACACTCCACATTCACAGCTATACACACACTGTACATTCAACTTGCTTTAGTTTCATAGCTCAATTTGTGATACTGTGACAGCATTTCTTGAACCATCCTACGCTCTGTATTAGTTATTCATGATTTTTATAGATAATACTGGATTTTTGTACATAATATTGTATACCGACAAAACAATATTTTCCATTTTCTTGAGTCGGTTCCATTTGTTTCTTTGGTGTGTATGGGTTGAGGAAAAAGTGATTATCGACACCTAATCCAACAAAAAGCCGAGACTTGAGAAAAATGTAATCCCAAAAATAATGAATAAAGTCAAAATAAAACATTGCAATTCCAAATATAAAATAAACTTTAATGCAACCTATGTTTCACTGCAGTGCAGCATCATCAGGCTGATGATATGAGAAACATAGGTCGCATTCAACCTAATTTTTATTTGGAATTAAAACGTTTTATTTTTACGTTATTAATCAAGGAACAATTCCACAAAGCTAGGCCTGAAGTGATTAATTACCCAAAAATAATTTTCACAGCTCCACTAAATAATAAAAATCACAGTGCAGGGTATTATAGATGCAACAGTGACTCCTAAGGGCGTAATTAATATATAAGGCTAAGTACGGTTTAATATGCATGGAGAGCATATATCCGTACTCATGGGAACTTTCACCATTAATTAATGTTTTTTTACCATTACGCGAAGCTTTCCTCAGCATTATTTAGTTTTGTAAAGGTCTTTTCACTTCACTTCTTTAGAAAAATAAATAACGTATGCATGCGTAGGTATTTTAATTTCTTCCTAAAATAGCTTGTATATTTAAGGGAATTAGATTTTATTCCACTTTCCCATACTTTCATGAAAATTTTCATGCCAAAAACATTTATACTGAACAACGCCTGAGGCAGTACATTTAGAATTACCAGATAATACTTCATTATTCATACCAACCGCAGAGTGCGCTAAATAAATTCTTCTGGAGGATCAACATTTTTGTAAACGTCTATGTCTAAAGAAGGAAGTGCTGTTTAGCTTAAACATAGACTAAAGCTGAACTGCTATGGATGATTTGGAGATGACAGGATATAACAGGAGAACCGTGGTGCTACTGAAAGGTGATTGTATTAAACAAATAATAATTATTATTTAGAATATTTTGAACCTGAGATAACCATTTAAGCTCTTTCACATAAAGTATATGACGGAAAACCGTCATATACGTCATATAAAAGGTACCTAATTGATTAGCACAATGTCATATTAGTGTATTACCCTGAAAATGAGCCCATAAACTTCTTCTTAGACTATATATATCACAAAAACTTAGACGAAGCCTGAGGATAACGCGTCAATAATCAGATAGAAAGTTCTTTCCGACGATTTAATGATAGCCATCAGGGTAAAGGAGATTTAAAAAAAATTGAAATGCATTATTTTTAATACCGTAGAATGCATATAAAGCAGCAACGAGAGAGGGAGAATCGTGAATAATTACTTAAATAATATAAAGTACTACATGGTAGTGGCGTTTTAGTTTACTCCCGGGTAAATCCCCAACTGCTTCACTTCAAATAAAGGAAGAGTGCTTGCGGATGGAGTGGCGGACATAAAAGGAAACCATATCGTCGCCAAGGAATATCATGCGTGGCTCGGAGATTCAGGACTGGATAGGTTCAGTTTTTTACCATAGCATTCCGACGGCGGCTAGCCCGGCTGACCGGCTGGCCGACGAGGCTGTATTACATTAGAGTTGTTCCTTCCTCGTAAGCTCACGTAGAACCATCGCCATCAAATTAATTACTGTGGCGATTTTTTTCAAGACCTCAAGAACAAAAATTAATCAGTCGTCCATGATGAACGAAACAGAGAGACGTCACAATCGCATCTTTTCAATAAAACGCGTCAAAACTAGGGTTAACGGAAATATCAGTCGGGAGAGGAAAAGGGACCTTACGAAGAAATCAATCAAAATATTTTCCTGGAATACAATATATGTAAGTTGCCAATGAAAATAGCCGGAAGTGTAATTTCAGGAGAATGTATTTAAATTAACTTTTGGTCTTTCTCACACATTGGATAAAATAATTACACTATGCGCTCGTACTGATACAACGCCTAAGCTACAACGTACGTAATACTCGAAGCGCATAACTTACCGCACCATGTTTATCAGGGCTTTCAATATTTGTGTAAACGCACATGCGATTGCCCTTCCGCCCGTTAATTTTTAGGTGAAGATGAAGGCATAACAAAATGATAATGCTGTAAAATGTATATATTAATTAAAAACAGCGACAAAAACTTTATGCTAGTTGAATTTTTTCAACATTTGAGAAAAGTATATACTGTAGTAATTACTAATTCAAAATTCTAAAACTAGTGATTTTGATTAATTAGTGGAACTATCATTGTATCGACCCTTATGACCCATCGAGCCCGAAAAAGAAAAAAAAAACTATGTCTCAAGCAGCAGCTGAAAATGTTACTCGTTGAGTCCTCAATAGTCGAATCAATAAATACTCGCGGGATGCTAGGTTACCTTGCTTGAAGTGCTTCACTATTCATGACTGTCTCCCAATGTTACGCTACTTAAGTGTACTTCATGAGATTGAGCCAATATTTACCTCATGATGAAACCCGATAGCGTACTTATTTTTCACATTTGACCGTTTCCCGCTGTTTGAGGTAATCTGGACGACATTAATTCGATTTTCCTGCTACATTTCATAGTGTTGATGAACAAGGTATTCAAGAATCCAAGGTAATCAATAGTTTCAGTTCATTATAAGAGAAAAAGCACTATTTCGTGCTTAAAAGTCAATACTTTATACAAGCTTGTCCGTAGCTGTAGGAATCAATAACGTAAGAAGATGAATGGACGAACATTTAGAAAAAATTCATTTTTGCTAGCATTCCACTCAGCTTCGTGTTAACTGTAAATAAGGGCACACTTTTGAATATTTTTGATTCGCTTCTATTGCAAAAGACAAATACGGCAATTAACGCATGTAAGAAATAGATTTCAAAGAAAACATACCCTTTAGTTAATGAATATGATAATTTTGCAGTCTTGACTCATTTTTAATTCAACAGTCAATGAAAAATTTTTACGAAGTCGTCATTAGATGTTTAAAAAACCAGATTCCCCAAGAAACTTTCAGAGATTAAAAAATAGTTACGGATTTTAATATTCTCTTGAGTTATCTCTGTTCGTTGTTGATTTTCTTTAAAGTAATTGAAATTTGTTAGCGTGGCCTCCAAAACACAAATAAGCGTCTTCTTTAAAAGATTTTTAAAGATTGAGAGTGAAAGACATGACTCATATTCGTCAGATTTTCGTCGGTAATATTACATATATAATGAATTGAAAATTTTTCGCATCAAAATTTTCATAGAGAAGCCTCATGAAACAATTATCCATTTTTTAGGAAAAATCTGCAAATTACAAGAATAATTTCGATTGTTGGGAAATTGACGCGAAGTGTGCACGAACGAATTTATCTGGTCAATCAAATATTTCTAGACCCCATCACCAAATATGCTCTTGTCTACCGGAAACCAATTTTCTCTTCCTACATAAATACGGTAGGCCGAGGAAACTGAAATCCAAGAACTTAAGGCGAACGATTTCTTATTTTTCCCACCAGCCGCGGCGACAGTTAGTCTACTTTTGCTTACGTATAATGAACCTACTCAACATGGCCATGAGATGGCCCACATGTCGGTAACAAATTACCTCATTTCTATTGAGTTCATGGAAGCAAGTATTCATTTCAGTTGATGAAGATATTTTCTCCCTCCGAGGTTGATGATGCTAAGCAGAAACCGCTTGCAAACGTTTCCCGGGCTTCGTGTCGTCCAGTCTCTTCACTCGCGCAATAACTATTTACAAGGCGTGATCAAAAAAAGATCGGACTAATTTTATTTGGCGCAAACCACTCAACGGATCGAAACGAGACACAGTGCGCCATCTGACGACTAAAACGAGAGGTGTTGTGTTTGTTTACGTCGAGTCGTTACGTAGCAACAGCGGTACGTGTCTTAACCTGTTCGACGCCGCGTGCAACGGTAGCAATAAAGGAGCAAGAGGAACTGCGTGTGTGCGCGTAATTTTCTTTCAAACTTGGCAAAAGTGCTACGGAGACATTTGGAATGATTCACCAAGCCTTTGTTGGTGAAGCTATGAGTCAAAGCCTATGTGTTTTGATTGGTACAGTCGTCTTAAATCAGGCAGAACCGCGAAAGATGAAGATTCGTGAACGGGGCGGCCCTACACTTCGACAGACCGCAACCATGTCAAATTGGTGAACGATTTGGTGCTGGCAAATCGCCGTTTAACTATTAGGGAGATAGGCAAGGAAGTGAACATTAGTTTTGGATCCTGTGAGACAATTTTGGCAGATATTTTGGGCATGACGCGCGTCGCATCAAAATTCTTCCCGCGGGTGCAGACTGATGAATATAGACAAAAATGTGTGGACATTTATCAGGAGCCACTGGATTAATGCCGACTCAGAGTTTCTTAAAACCTTCTTTTTGTTACCAAAGTTAAAATCAACGTTGAAAGGTCGCCGATTCGAGTCAATTGCAGGCATTAAAACTAATTGTACGGCGGACCTGCAGAGGATCCCTAAGGTGGTTTACCAGGCTGGGTTCGAGAGCTGGAAGAAACGTTGACATAGGTGTGTCGTCGGCCAAGGCATATACTTTGAGGGCGACAAGTTCGATTAAGCTGTATCCGTCGAAATAAACAATTAATAAAATCACTCCCGTCTTTTTTTAATCCCACCTTGTGACGATGATTTTATCATTTTTTTAATTTAATCAAGTTAATCCATCCAGATTACTTTTCAAAGGTAAACTTTCTCTCCAGATTTCCTTTCGCAATATTTAGATATTCCCTTAAAAATGTCAAAAACAGTATAATGGCTATCACAGAACAGCCATGCGAAAAAATGGCTGCTCTGAGAAAAAGGGCACTGTCTTACTTGGTGGAAGTCTTTGACACTAGGCCTAAATGAGGGAAGACTATCTTAAATTTGGAGATTCCACAAGGATTTTTATTTTGCTGGACTATAGTTATGTGACAAGGTAACTTAACCTGTTTTGGACTTGATAATGTTGCCTTGCGACAAAACAATGGTCGAGCAAAATGAAAATTTTAGTGGAATCTGCAAAGTTCATCTTTCATCATTTAAGCCTAGCGAAAAAAATTGGCCTTCAATCTAAATTATTTATATAGAGAGCCTTTGAAACATACATTTTTGGTTTTTCAGAGGGAACAGGGAATAGGGAACTTAAAGGTGCTTTTAAGTGAGTTTTTAAATATTAAAATAGGTGGATACATGTAAATATTGTATGAAATGCTATTAAAACCGTAATCTCTTGGATTATTTAAGCGGCAACGCAAAGCTAAAGCAGTGCAGCAGTGTTTATCCACTCTCATTGGTGTCATATGTCTGAGGCACTGCAAGCCCCTGGCCCATTCACGTAACTCTCTGAAGAAGTTTGATGACTTCACTTTTAGACTGAGGGGGGCGAAAAACGATGTTTTGCCACATTAATTTCCGTTAGAAGTAATATCCAAAACTGAAATTCCTCACGCCTTTCAAAGAAAAAATACTAAATACGTATAATACCATTAGTAAGAAATAAAAATTATTTGAAGGCCTTAATGAACCTACCATTAAGTAGACAAAGACGATGCTTACGTTCGTCACTTACCAGTGGGTCATTCCCTCTTTGCCGTTATAAAATATGCGAATTATTAATTGAAAATATATAATGCAGAAATATTAAATTTCTTAAAACCTGTTTCTTGTACAGACACTCACCTTTTAGGGGAACGGGGAAATGGTAAATATATAAATAATACAAATTGCTGAACTGGATGAAATATAGCCACTTGTTACAATCGTGTAGAAATCATATCAGTGATAGCAAACCCGTCATCATGAATAAATAAGCGAGTAATAAAAGACCTGATTGAGTTAACATTTTCTTGGAGCCAACAATGCCGCGGATAAACATGTTGATGCCATAATTGGAAAAGGTACTCTAAATATGATGGATGCATCACTCGAAAGCTTCTAAAACGAGATGAAAAATGACTGCAGGAGGCCCGGTTATATACCTGCCATCTTACACAACGTCTATAGATATAGACAAATCAGCAAGTGATGAAAATTATGCTACACTATCTAACCATTTTTACCAGAAGAATCTGTACCTGAAACTGCACCCTGCAAACAATTCTTGTGAATGCATAACTGCTACCAGGAATATATCACATCACCGACAAGTGCAGAATTTCCTTATACAGGATCCTGTATATACAGTCAACTCAAAACTTGGTAAAGTAAGTAAGCTCAATTCACAAATTACATAAACCTAAGAATATAACAGGATTAGTTTTGAATTTTATCGAATCATACAAAAGGTAAGTTCGCCACCGCAATAAGGCAGGTATCACAGCCGCGAGCCTGACCCAAGGTGTTCACCTGGGTGTTGAGGGAACTGTGCTAGCCTCCAACAGTGCCACCCAGCGGCCGCATTCTTAACCTACAATTTTTCCAAATCTAGAGTAACGCCAGCAGAAAAATTCTTCCAATACCTCTCGAAATTTTTCCACAAGTTTTCACGTAGCGCTGTAAACACTATGATCTCACCCTTTCGTAAAACGACACTTTTGTTAGAATTATGGAGAGAGAGCAGAACGTAACTGTGATTATTCACGATGCAAATCATGATATATATATATATATATATATATATATATATATATATATATATATATATATATATACAGAAACAGATATAAGGAAAAGGGATAGGAACACATATAAAATGTAAATTACGTTTCCTCGATAGCTCAAGTGGTTAAGAGCATCCGCCCGGCAAGTGGAAAGATCCGAGGTTCGAGTCCCGGTCAAGGAAATATTTTTACTCTTGTGATCCGTTCGATTCCGCCTTCCCCACCTTTATTGTGTTCGTCCTTTATATGTGTTCCTATCCCTTTTCCTTATATCTGTTTCTGTATATATGAGTATTTATTCGCCGTTTGGTGGGATTTCGTGTTTGAATGTGTGTGTATATATATATATATATATATATATATATATATATATTCCAAAAAATTACCCAAACGAAACGGCACCAAGGGAGCGCCCTCCTATTTTTTAGCTTAGCTTTTTCCTTTCAGGAAAATCCCATTACCTTTGTTTTATTAATATTGATTCTTACCCCATATCTATCGCACTGAATTTCCAATTCACTCAGCAACGCTTTCAACCCCTTGGCGACTGAAAAACAAGACCTTGGTATTCAGCAAATCAAACTAATTTTACGAATTCCCCTCCAACTTGCATGCCTACCTCCAGTTCTTCCTACGTCTCTATAATCTTTTCCTCCACATGCACGTAGCACCGATTACAATGGACAACACTGCCTTTCACCTCTTCCTAACAATGCGCATCAGGACTCTCGTTCTCCACTCGCCCCTGAGCAGTCTGAGTATTGCAAATTAGCCTCCTGTCCCTCCAATATATTCCTATTTTCTGCAATGTACTAGAGAGTTTTTCCCAATTCACTCTATCAAACGCCTTTTCGAAATCAACGACACAGGAAAATACGTCCTGATTGTATTATCTGGCCCTTTCGATTGATGATCTCATTACTGCAATGGCATCACGCGTGCTTATCCCCTTCCTAAACCCAAACTGATAATCCCCTAAGTAATCGTTTAACCTGCTCCTTATCCTTTTTTGATGATCCTGAGAACAACTTTAGCTGCGTGGGATATCAAACTTATTGTTCTGTAGTCCTCACATGATGTAGCCTTTACTTTTTTCGGAATACGAACTAACATTGATTTCACAAAGCCTTCCGGCTAGATTCCTTCCTCATAGATACTACGAATCAGTCCAAATAGACTCTTCCTCGCACATTTGCCTAAATTATTTAGTATTTCCGCAGGAATGTTGTTTACCCCCACGGCCTTATTTGATTTCATCTCCCTTAATGCTCTTTCCATCTCATCGTCGAGGATGCCTGGACCTAAGCTATCTATCATCATCTATGTCATAATACTTTTCTATGCCTAAGCTTGTTGGCCTAAAGTGTTTAACCTACAGTTCCTCTATTTATTCCTTCCGTCTATCTTGGATCCTTACTGTTTTAACAATTATGTTACCCGACTTAACTTAGTGTTGCCACAGATCTGCCATTCTTTCTTCCCAATGGTGATTTAACCTTACTGTATAGCTCACTAATTTCACCCTTCCTCAGCAAAACTTTCTATATTCTCGTACTGCGTCTTCCACCGTGCGTCTTTTGCTTTATTTGTTGCCCGTATCAATTTATTATTTAACTCTTTCCACTACCTTTTGCCTAATTCTCTTTACATTATTCCATTTTCTTCTCGAATCTATCTTTCTAATCATTTCATCCGTTATCCTTGTCCTTTTGCCATTAGCAGTTCCCAAAGTTTCTTTTGCGACGTCGATATCCCTTTCTTGATACATTTCCATTTTCATTCGATAGCACTAAGCCCTTGTCCGTCATCCATGATTTTCTCTACAGCCTGCTGTTACACCTCCCTTATTAATGCATTTATATTCCATTTGATAATCCGTCGCCCCTGCCTTATCTTTTTGAAACGGACGCTACATTTCATAACAACTAAATTGTGGTCGGAGTCCGCATCCACTCCCGGGAACCTGTGCGAATTTATCACACTTTTCCTAAACCTCTGTCCAGAACATAATCTAGCTGATACCTTTCTGAGTCACCTGGCATTTTCCATGTATACCTGCGCCTTTTGTGGTTTCTAAACCAAGTATTGGAGATGACTAACTCCTGTCTCCTGCAGAGCTCAACTACTTTCTCCCCGCGGTCATTCCTCGTGCCTAAACCGTAGTCCCCGACCTCGTTACCATCTCTTCCTTCGCCTATCGTCGCATTCCAATCCCCATCACTATCAAATGTTTCCCTGCAGGAACACACGCGATTATGTCCTCAAACTGATTGTATATCCTATCGACCTTTTCCTCCGTATGGTTGCTCGGTGGCATGTATACTTGAATAATAACCAAGTCCGTTGGTTCTGCTTTTATCTCTACCAATAATATTCTATCCGCTTCTTGTTCTATGCTTACAACGCTTCTTCCTACCTCTTTATTCAATATTATGGCAACCCGTCGTTGCCTCACATCCCCGCCGCTGTCTACTTTTCTATAACAATCACTATAGTGATCCCCGCTGTATTTCCACCTCACCTCGCATAAAACTAAAATATCTATATTTCCTCTTTCCATTTCTCCCTTAATATTTATTAATTTTCCTGTCCTCAGCACAAGTTCCTCTTCTAACTGATTTGGCCTTCTTCTTCTGCGTCTTCGGTCCTGCTGATGTCGGTTTTCTTTTGCGAGGGTTTCGTGAGATGACGCCCGCCGTAGCTTTGCCTTTCCCGGTGCCGGGCACGACACACGGCCGATTGGGCCGAGCCCCGTAGTTGCCAGGACTCAAAATCTCAAAATTGTCCATCATTTAAATTATGGGAATTATAATTGAGGTGGTTTCCCGTTGCCTTCCTCAACAGTGTTTTTAACGTGACACCATCACTTACTGGCCGCCCCACTGGGGTCAGACGCCATTGCAGCGGCCTCACTGAGGAACAGACGCTGCGTGGACTACCTTTCGTCTGGCTCCTAACCTTCGACCTATGTGCTGAATACCAAGGTCTTGTTTTTCAGTCGCCAAGGGGTTGAAAGCGTTGCTGAGTGAATTGGAAATTCAGTGCGATAGATATGGGGTAAGAATCAATATTAATAAAACAAAGGTAATGGGATTTTCCTGAAAGGAAAAAGCTAAGCTAAAAAATAGGAGGGCAAAAACTAGACCAGGTAGAACAGTTTACGTATCTCGGAAGTGTTGTCGCATGGTTGGCGCTATCATTGGTGGGAGCGCAGCACAGAATGAGACAGTAGTATTCGGTTTATGAGTTTTTATCTGACCCTTTTCAAGATATGGGATTCAGGCACCGGGGAGTAGGGACGAGCGAGCGGGGAAAGGCCGGGCGCTTCTGGTGTGGTCGTAGGCTCGACCGAAGGACTCAGAGGCAGGGTATCCGGTGAGGAATGGGTCCCTGCTCCAGAGCAGTTTCTTGCAAGGGCTCTTGCGTAGCCCTTACACTGCGCCTTTCCAGCCTCCAAGGCTACTAAGGCGGGAAGAATTCTTCTGCGTTGTCAGTCGTTTGATTTATTCCCGCTCAGAGCAGCCTTGGCTTCTTCTTTGCCGGAAGGGTGTCTTGCTCGTCTTGGGATGCTATGGGGCGCTTGTAGCGGTCCCATGGCCAGACCCTTATGTCGCCAACCCGGCGAAGGTCCCTGCTCCAGGATCGTCTCGCTTTATAAGGCAAGCGCCTTCGGGGGGAGGAATGACTTCAAAGTGGCTACATTATAGCAACAAGGGAATTGGGTAGCGGACATTGCCTTGTCTTGGTTTCCGAGAACCCCGCACTACATCACCATACATTGTCTCGTATGCTGGGGGGTAGTCCTTGGGAGAGTTAACCGATAGTGAGGGTTTCCGAAACCCACACTACAGTACGAACCAGGTCGAAACAATTAACACTTCGAATCACAGCTCAAGTGAGCTGATTTTACGTTCAATATTTTTTCCTGTTAAGTCAATCTTGGCTAATGACAATTAAGTCTCACAAAAAAGTTAGGCTATAGAGAATATTAAACTTTCAGCTATTTCAAAGCAAATATTTACACAGGAGGTCGTCGGTCACTACTTTCAATTGCTGAATTAATATGCAGGAATCCAGATGTTTTGAACTACGAACCAAAAAAGGCATTACTTATTTACTTATTTTGCCACTGCCAGCAGCACAATAAGGTACACACTTCTTGAACGGCAAAGTTGCATCACTTCAAGCAGGTAATTATTATACTGCAAATCGGAAAAAAATCATTGACCTTTGCGTGTTAACGAGATACTTTAGTGTAACCATTAATTAACACATGAAAGTATTTCAAGATATAATATCGAGAGAGAGAAAAAAAAGGCCAGTAATTGAAAGAGCGCAGCAATACCATAGAACCTAGTGTTAGGTACATAGTTGTAGGAAAATGAGGAAAGGGCAGGCACAGGATGGCGGATGCTGGGCGGGATGAAGGGAGGAAGAGTGTACTCAGAGATGAAGAGGGACTTGATGTACAGTAGGTTGCTGAATTGTGTTTTGTTAGGAGTCACAAAATATTTATTTGGTAGTTGTGTCCATCCAAAACCTATCTTCACCCTTAGATTACTTCATAATAATAATTTGCGAGGGAAAAACGTTTAGTAGAGGTTTACACGGATTCCTTTTCTGTATGAATGCTAGAAATTATGAACTGCCAAACAACTTTCCAAGGTCCATAGTTCATGTAGTACGTTTAGCCGGCGATAAAATAAATTAGTTCAATATATCTTAGTCTTTATTTATATCCTGGTATATTCCATTATTTCAGTTTTTACGTTTATTTCTTACGTAGAAATTGTGACAGGTGAAAGAAATATCAATTTCATGATTATGCTCAAGTGGAATTCGCGAGTAGAATGTTTGGCTACTTGTATGCTTCAAAATACCCATCAAGGAAACTTGTTGCATTGAGTTTCCTTTAGAGCTACTTTAAGGTCTTTCCCAACGGTAGTAGACATTTTTTCCGGACAGACGAACGGACGGACGAGCGGCCGGTCCGTGGCATAAGTTTGCTCCCAGTCTTTGCGGAGTGCGGATCGGTCGTTTGGGAAACCTCTATTAAGTGACCTCATTACGCCCCGTCATGAACCGGGTATTGGGACAGTGTTACACCATCAAATTTTGCGTGAAACTGAGAAAAACCGGGAAAGAGGCTCATGACAAGCTCAAGGCAGCTTATGGTGATAACGCCATAGGTAGATTGGGTTTTTTTGAGTGACATAAGTAGTTTCGGTAGCGTTGAGAAGATGTTGTAGACGCCGAACGTTGAGGACGCCCTTCGACCTCACAAAGGGACGAAATTCTTGCTATTGTGAAAGAATTGTTGGACAGGGATCGCAGATTAAGTGTTCGCATGGTTTCTGATGCACTTGGCATCCCTAAATGTGATGTTCATCAACCAGTGACCTAAGGCACGAGCATGAGATAGGTGTGCGCCCAGTTAGTTCCGCGAATGCCTTCGGCCGAACAAACGGAAACTCTCACGCGGATCTGCCAAGAGCTTCTAGACCATGTGGTTTGGGTTCTGATTTTTCATATAATTCTCAGCGAGACTTCTCCCTCTTCCCCCGCCTCAAATACGTGATGTAAAGACGTAACCACGGCTCGGTGGAAGCGTTAAAACAGGCTGTGACGAAGGAGCTAAGGAAAATGCCGGGCGCCACCTTCCAGAATACGCATGAAGCGTGGAAAACCTGCTGGTAGCGGTATGCGGACGCACGAAGGTGCGTGCTACTTCGAAGACTTTTAAGTGAATGTATTAATTATGGCTATAATTATTTTTTCATCGACTTAGTCCTACTACGTTTAGGACAGACCTTGTGTATCCGACAAATGCAGGGAAAATCTTAAATCTGCTCGAAATTGACAAACTAATGTTCGAGCATCGACGTCCTTAGAGGATCCAAAAACGCCACCGAGAAGACGCGTAGAAGAAAGCAGAAGTTTAGGAAGTTGAGAATGAGAGGAGGGCACTGGAAAGAGGCAGCGTGCGTGAGAGGACGTGTGCGTCGCGTAGGGGAGAATGGAACGAGGGATGGGAGAGGAGGAGAGAAGGGAGCCAGTATGCAGACGCGGCAGCTGCCACAAAGAGGGAAGAGGAGGAATGAAAAGGACACGCAAGTCCAGGCACGCACGCCTGTGCCCGGGGATGGGTGGGAAAGGGACGACGAGGAGGGATCGGAATAGGGGGATGTGAGGAAACGGAAGGGAACGAGAAAAAAAATGAAACTTAAAAACGGGGATATCCGTGGTAGAGGCATCCGCGGTTAAAGCGCCTCTGCTGAATGTTGCCTGTGTGTGAGAGAGATGATACGAGCGTCCGCGTTGGAGGGACTCGTGGCACTAATAGTGGCGCATGGACACGCTTCTTTTCCCGTGACGGCGCTTCCGTGACGAGTGGATGGAAGAGAAAAAGAAGGAGGCGCCGAGAGAAGAGGTAGGGTTTCCGTTTTTTTCTGCGTGAACGACTGAGCCTTCCATTCCCTGGACACGGCCGCCATTTCCCCAAGGGATAAGGGCCCCCACGCCATCGCGGCCGTCAGTGTTCATATATGATGGCGGGTGGAAAGAGAGAGAGAGAGAGGATGAAGGAAGTAATGCCATCTCTGGAGGAAAGGTGAAGCTACATTCCCCTCCTCCCAAAACCAAACCCCCGTCAACCCCTCCCTCCCCCAATCCACTCCATCTCATCCCATTCCCCCTTCCCGACCGTATTTCCCAGCTTCTCACCCCCCCCCTTCCCGCTTCCATCGCTGTCAGCCCCAGCCGCGTCGGAGCGGAGGGTAGAACGGGGGGAGGGTCGGAGGGGGCGAGTGCGACTGGAGGCTTGGGAGGGAGCGGGAAAAGGGGCGAGGGATGTTGATAAACACGAGCCCGACTGAAGGGAGCCGAGCGGCTTTGGTCGGGTAGCTGGGCGCGACTCACCCTCGGCGTGGGTCGAGGACCTATTGGCTCAATTTTCCCCGAAATAGTGCGATGGAAACGCGATCTTAGGAAAATTAGGCGGTCGATCAAGGAGGAATGATCTAAACTCCCAAAATGAGGCACTTAGTCACGCCTGATCACGATCCATACTCTGGGGCCAAGAGTGGACTGACTTGGAGATCAACGTCATACGAACTCGGGCTGTAATTTTTTTAAAACGTAGGAGACGTGGCTTCCACTGGCAAGAGAATAGTTGAAGATTGAGATTGATGAGTCGATGATTAATACGGCGCCAAAGGAGGGTGTTGCCGGGTGAATTTTGTGTCAAGAGATAAGATCGGAAACATGTGGAGGAATGAAAATTTGGCGGGGAGGAGTGAGTGCGCGAGGAAATGAAACATGGTCGCCCGGTGCTAACAGCAGTGTCGCCAGGGAGCAAAATTAAAATGTTCGGCGGCGTATAGCATCGAAGGGAAGGGAAACCACGCTGCGAGCATACGTCAAAAATAGTAGGTACCAAAAACAATGCGCCGATCGTTTTCAATTTTCATAAAGGTTAATAATTTATTTCCATTTTCGCCAATAAATATGAAACGAGGAATGCCATAAAGTTCTTTAGTATCTGTGGGATGGAACATTAAGATTTCCTCTTCGCTATCTTCCAAAAATCAATTGCATTCTCTGATCGAGTTTAAGACTGCGCACGTTTTTTTTCATGCTAAAACCGCTTACATAATATAATTGATTGCATTGGATATCATATGTGCAACAGAAATCTCCACTGAAAGCGATGCCTTGGTAGTTTCATTTTTGGCGTGAATTCGGCTCGCCTCGTGATCTGTCTCCTGGCAAAGACAGGGTGTGGCCTGCTTTGAGCTTTCATTTTATGAAGGTCTGATTCATCTCAGTTCAATAAATTTCTTTTAGGCTTTGAGTGAAAAGCCGAAATCATCCATCTACATTAAATTCTAATCTCCACGACGCGCACAGATGATGATGGAAAATATTATTACTGAAATAGGTTTGGCGCCCCATATCACAAATATTTTCCTTTCAGAAAATCTGAAGCAAAGAATCACCGTTATGAACAGAGAGGCGTATGTTATAATAGATTCAAGAAAATCTTAAACGATGTGTGAATGTATAAAGATATTAACGAGTAAAGTTACCTCCCACATCCATCGCAAATCTTGCCGCATTAAAACTGTTTTCCCTGGATTTTTCCTTCATCTGAGGCCACACAGGTCTTAGCCGGTGGGTAAACAGTTTACCTCGTGGGAGAGGAGCTCAGGAAACTTGTTCCTTTGAATTCTAATCGCAATTTTATAAGTATTATTGTTTTGTCTTCTCGTTTCCTGGACTGGGAAAATTCATTCACTAATTCCCTAAAATCTAGTTCACTTAATAAAATTTTTTACCTCCGGCGCAACTTTATGATGCTTTACTAACTTCACTGACTTTATGATGACGTTCGACGTCGAAACCTGGGTCGTATTTTTAAATGAAGTGTGTGGAATTACAGAGTCAATAATTTCATTTTATTTCACTATTTAACTTAGCTGGACCGCGATAAAAAACTGCGCCTTTCAAAGTGACAGTATAGCTGAAGTTAAAGACATATCAATCAATGCCGTGGCTGCTATCTATTGTAATAGTGATTTGGACACGTTTTAGACCGTCATAATTGAAAAAGATGGCTCTATCCTTTCCTGGTATCCTTTCCACTTACAGACGTCCATAGCCATTTAATTTTATTTTATTAAGTGAGAGTGTACTTAAAAGTGGATTTCAATCTTTAAAGGACTTAATATATTTGTTTTAACATTTGTGAAACTGGAACAGAAAAAATAGATGATTGATTGTTATAGATGTGTTAATAAAACATTGATCCTTTTCTCTGTCAACCAAGGAAGATCTTTTCCTTGAAAACTTGAATAAATATTTTTCATATCCATACTAAAAAGAAAGAAAGACTCGTACTTTTCCACAGATTTTATTATGTGTATGATTTATATTTATAATAAAATCTGTGGAAAAGTACGAGTCTTTCTTTCTTTTTAGTATGGATATTAAATACTTCCACGAAGTGAAGCCTGAGACAATAGAAAATATTTTTCAGTTTGCTTCAAGGTGAAGATAATTTTTCCTGACTGATGCTAAGCCGTAATCTTTGGTGAACAGCTATTATTGAATTCCAGTTTTCTCACAAACAATATGTACCCCATCAACTCCAAATGTGTAGATAAACCAGGCGAACTGTTGTCAAAAGATATAGTGCAAATTGGCGATACTTAGAAATACTTGAGTGCTATCAGGTGTCTAAATACATGGATCCAAAACCTGACCAGTTTGACGCGAAAAATTGATGCGTCTGGCCCATTATTTTATCCATGACTACTTCAAATAAAACTTGTTTCTTTAGGTGAAGGTTATTGAGCCCTGCGAGAAGAGATTTCAAATAATCGGTGACAACTGTTATCGAATTGGTAGCTGGACATATAGCGGTAATTGCCATATCTGGTCCGTTAGTTATTAGCTCTATGAAAAATTCCCCCGGTCGTTGCCCCGCGCGCGCTGTATTGACGCTAGCGAGAGCGGCTGCAAGAGCGACCCCGCTGGAGGTACCCCAGTACGTAGCGAGGGACCCAAGCCTTCGGACACCACCCACCATGCCGCCTGCA